>NC_064914.1:6582393-6882393 GCF_929443795.1 Astur gentilis
GCGTGCGCGGGCCTGCGAGGCACCCCAGCCGCGCCGCTGCGACCGCCGCCCCGCCGCGAGGCGAGGGGCGGCGGCACAGGCGGGCGATTGATCGTCAAGCGACGCTCAGACAGGCGTAGCCCCGGGAGGAACCCGGGGCCGCAAGTGCGTTCGAAGTGTCGATGATCAATGTGTCCTGCAATTCACATTAATTCTCGCAGCTAGCTGCGTTCTTCATCGACGCACGAGCCGAGTGATCCACCGCTAAGAGTTGTCTGGCTTTCGGCACCGCCCCGCACGCGCGAGGGGGCCAGGACAGCTCACCACAGGCAAGCGGCCCTTACGGAGGATGGCCCACCGCCCGACCGACCGCCCCCCTCCGCACGCGCGGAGGGGGCACGGCGCAGCACGACGGAGAAAGCCTGGCCTCTGCTGACCGTACAAGCACACACAGAGAGAGAGGGTGGGGGGGAAAGGCACGGGGAAAAAACTCCGAACGGCAAGGCTGGGGAGCCCGCGCTCCCGACCGACCCCGGAAATGCCTTGACCGTGTCGGAGCCGGCCCAGGCGCACGGGCTCGGCCCGGCCTCTGCGCAGAGGCAGCGATGCGCCCGACCGCGCGCGCCCTGCCCGCCACGCTCCGGACGACACGGCTGCTGCTGCTGGGCAGCAGCGGGGAGCCCCACCGGCCCCGCGCGCCCCTCCGTGCCGGCTGCGCCGCGCTACGACAGGCAGCTCCCCCCGGGCACGTCCCGACGGCGACTCGGCGGCCACGCCGCCGGCTCCGAGAGGCGGCAACCGCCAAGAGCCGGCGACGCACCGCCCGCGGCCTGCCGGACGGCACCCGCTGCCGCACCGGAGCGGCTGCCCTCCCGGAACCACCGCCACCGCTTCTCGCCTCGGCCCCCTTCCACGGGCACGCCCCAGGTGGAAGGCGGACGGCGCTAAGTCGGGGACAGCGCCCGCTCCCCCCGTTTCCACGCGGAGACCGCGCGTGGGGTGCCCCCGCCCGCCCCCGCCCACCTGCCCGGCGCGGCCGGGAAGCGCGACGGGGAAGCGGCGGGCAGGGCCCGGGGCGGGACAGCCGCGGCCGGCAGCGGGAGCCCTCCGGCCGACCGACAGGCCGAGCGGCGCCGCCGCCGCTCGGCCGGGGTGACGCCCTTGGCAGCAGCCAGTGGCGGAGACCGCCGAGCGCTCGCCAGGGCGAGGGGTGGGGGGGGAACAGAGCGCAGCGCGGCGCAGCGCGGCGACGGAGGCGCGGCGACCCGGCAGCCGCCCAGCGAGCCCCCACCGCGGGGACCCGCCACCCCGGGCAGTGAGCCCGCGCTCACGCCGGGGTCGCCCGTTTCGAGGCAGGCAGGCCGGCTACGGCCGACCGCACCGCGGCCTCCACCGAGACCGGACCGCGGAGAGGAGGGGGCAGCGGGACCCCTCCCCGGCACGGCTGCCCGCGGGACGAGCACGGGCGGCAGGCCAAATCGAGGGCCTCGGTGGGAGGAACTCCCGGCCCCTTTAAGGCACCGCCGCCCGGCCGCCCCCCGGGTCGCATCGAGCCGCCCGCGTCTTTAAACCTCCGCCCGGCTCCACGGCCTTCGACCCCCGGGCTTGCCGAGGGAGGGCCGCGGAGGCGCGGACGCTAGGTACCTGGCCCTGGGGTGAGGGAAACGACCTGAAGGCCCCGCGGGGGTGCCTCCCCCGCTGCCGCCCTCGGGGGAGCGTCCGCCCGCGGGGGCGCGCCCGACATCCACCGCCACCACCACGTCCTCCGGTTCCCGGGGCCCGGGGTTTCCCTCAGTAGCCCGGCGCTGCGCCCGGGAGGAGAGCCGTGGCTCGGGCCGCCCGCTGGCGCGGGACGCAGCCCGGCGGGGGCCTCGCCCACCAGGAGAGGCGGCGGCAGAGCCACCCCCCCCGCCCCGGCTCCCTCGTGGGGGAGAGGTGCGGGGAGAGCGGGGAACAGCCGCCGCCCCACCCGGCGCCGCGTACCCGCCCGGAACGCCCGGAGGCCTTTCGCCTGCGCGGCCGGCCGGACTGCTCCGCAAGCAGCCCGACACGGTGCGGGCAGGGTCGCGGGAGACGCCTCCCGCGACCCCGGAGGACCCCTCTCTCCTCTCGCGCCGCTCGCGCCCTGCTGCACCCGTCCTCGCCACCGGCTCGCCGCTTCCTCCTGCCCGAGCGGGCTCGGCCGGCGGGGGCTCGTCACGCCCCACGACGGCGGCCCCCCTTCCCGCGCACTGCCGCCTGCGCACCGACAGGGGGGCGCCCCTCTTGGCCCAGCGGACCGCCGCCGTGCGAGGCGGCGACGGTCCCCGGAGAAGGGCGCCGGCCGGCGGCGGGCGCCAGCGGAGGTGAGAAGCGGGGTGACGGCGGGGACGCGGCGGTCCCCGCCGAACGGGCAACGCGCACGCGCGCGCGCCGGAGGACAGCGACAGAGTCGGCGATTGCGAAGGCGGGCCAGGGCCCGACGAGCGGGAGGTGAGAGCGCCTCCGGGAGGGGGCCGAGCCGGGACCCCCTCCCTCCCACACACGCGGCTCGCGCAGGAGCCAGGCGCGGGCAAACTCGGGTACGGGCACGGAAAGCCGCGGCCGGCGTTCGGCGGCGCCGGCCGCGGTGGCCAGGCTCCGGCCGGCCGCCCCCCTCCGCAGGTTACCGGGCCTAACCCGCAGGGTCAGATAGGAAGGGCAGGTGTAACTTTGCGCGCCTATAGCATCAGCAGGTGTACTCCAGCAAACCAGAAAGGGTTCACGTACTTTCCCTGAGTACTGGTGGGTGTACCCATACTACCGCAGAGTACCGGTGGGGGTACCGGCACTACTTCGGAACATCGGGTAGGGGTGCCAGGCCTACCGCGGAGCATCATGTAGGGATACCGGGCCTACCCTGTAGCGTCAGGTAGGGAGGCGGGGTCTAACCCAGCGCGCACGTAGGGACAGCTGTTGCACTCTGGAGCATCACAAAGGGTTCCGTTCCAACGCCAGAGTATCCGTGGGAACAGGTTCTACCCCGCAAGATTGGGTAGGGATACCGGGCCTAACCTGGAGGGTCAGGTAGGAAGGGTGGGTCTATACCAGCGCGCTTGTAGCGTCAGCAGGTGTACCCCAGCGCACCAGTAAGGGTTCCGGTACAGTCCAGGAGTACCGGTGGGTATACCAAAACTACCGCGGAGTACCGGTGAGTGTACCGGTGCTACCCGAGATCGTCGGGGAGGGGGGAAAGGCCTACCACAGAGCATCAGGTAGGGATACCTGGCCTAACCCACAGGTTATGTTAGGAATGGCAGGTCTAACTCCGCATACCCGTAGTGGTAGCAGGTGTACCCCAGCGAACCAGAAAGTGTTCAGGTACTACCGCCGGAGTACCGGTGTGTGTACCAATACGACCGCAGCGTACCGGTGCAGTTACCTGTACTACCCCGGAACATCAAGTAGGGGTGCCAAGCCTACCGCGGATCATTAGGTAATGCTACTAGACCTACCCTGTAGGGTCTGGTATGGACGCGGGTTCTAACCAAGCGCGCCCGTAGGGACAGCTGGTTTACTGTGGCGTATCATAAAGATTTCTGTTCTAACCCCAGGGTGCAGGTGGGGGAACCGGTTCTAACCTGCAACCTTGGGTAGGGATACTGGGCCTAACCCGCAGGTTCAGGTATGAAGGGCATATCTAACTCCGCGCGCCATTACTGTCAAGAGGTGGATCCCAGCAAACCATTAAGTGTTCAGGAACTACCAGGGAGTACCAGTGGGTGTACCCATAATACCGCAGCGTATTGGTGGGGGTATCGGTACTACCCTGCAACATCGGGTAGGGACACTGGGCCTAACCCAGCTGGTCAAGTAGGAAGGGTGGGTCCAAACCCATACGCCTGTAGCGTCAGAAGGTGTACTCCAGCGCACCCCTAAGGATTCCGGTACAATCCAGGAGCACCGGTGGGTGTACAGATACTACCGTGGAGTTCCGGTGGGTGTATCGGTAGTACTCCAGATTGTCGGGTAGGGATGCAAGGCCTACAACATAGCATCAGGTAGGAAAACTGGAGTACCCTGTAAAGTCAGGTAGGGAGGCGGGTTCTAACCCAGTGCGCCCGTAGGGACAGCTGGTGTACTCTGGCGCATCACAAATGGTTTCATTCCAAAGCCATACTACCGGTGGGGGAACAGGTTCTACCCCGCAACATCGGGTAGGGATACCGGAGCTAACGCGGATGGACAGGTAGGAAGGGTGGGTCAAAAACTGCTCGCCCGTAGCGTCAGGAAGTGTACCCCAGCAAACCAGAAATGGTTCAGGAACTACCCCGGCGTACCGGTGTATCTACCGATACTACCGCAGAGTACCGGTGGAGGTACTGGTACTACCCCGTAACATCACGTAGGGATACTGCGCCTAAACCAGAGGGTCAGGTAGGAAGGGTGGGTCTATACCAGCGCGCCCGAAGTGTCAGCAGGTGTACACTGGCTCACCATTAAGGGTTCCGGTATAATCCAGGAGTACCGGTGGATATACAAAACTACCGCAGAGTACCGGTCGGTGTACTGGTACTAGCCCGGAACGTCGGGTAGAGATACGGGCCCTAACCCGGAGGGCCAATTAGGAAGGGTGCATCTAAAACCACAAGCCCATAGAGTCAGCAGATGTACCCAGGTGCACCAGTAAGTGTTCCAGTACAATCCAGAAGTACTGGTGGGTGTAATGGTGCTACCCGAGATCGTTGGGTAGGGGGTCAAACCCTACCATAGAGCATCAGGTAGGGATACCTGGGCTAACCTGGAGGGTCAGTTAGGAAGGGCAGGTCTAGCTTCGAGCACCCGTAGCGTCAGAAGGTGTACCCCAGCAAACCAGCAAGAGTTCAGTTACCAACCCGGAGTACCGGTGGGTGTACCAATACTACCGTAGAGTACTGCTGAGTGTACCGGTACTACCACAGAACATCAGGTAGGTGTGCCAAGCCTACCACGAAGCATAAGGTAGGGATAACGGGACTACCCTGTAGGGTCAGGTAGGGAGGCCTTATCTAACCCAGCGTGCCTGTAGAGACAGCTGGTGTGCTCTGGCACATCACAAAGGATTCCGATCCAACGCCAGAGTATTGGTGGGGGAACCGGTTCTACCCCTCAACATCGGGTAGGCATACCGGGCCTAACCCGGAGGGTCAGGTAGGAAGGGCAGGTCTAACTCCACGCAGCCGTAGCGTCAGCAGGTGTACCCCAGCAACCCAGAAAGTGTTCAGGTACTACCCTGGAGTACCAGTGAGTGTGCCGATACTACCGGAGAGTACTGGAGGGGGTACCGGTACTACCCGACAACATCAGGTAGGGGTGCCAGGCGTACCACGGAGCATCAGGTAAGGATAGCGGACCTACCCTGTAGTGTCAGGTAGGGAGGCGGGGTGTAACCCTGCATGCCCGTAGGGACAGCTGGTGTACTCTGGCGCATCACAAAGGGTTCAATTCCAACGCCAGAGTACCAGTGGGGGAACCGGTTCTACCCCGCAACATTGGGTAGGGATACCAGGCCTAACCCGTATGGTCAAGTAGGAAAGGTGGGTCAAAACCCACACGCCCGTAGTGTCAGCAGGTGTACCCCGGTGCACCAGTAAGTGTTTTGGTACAATCCATGAGTACCGGTGGGTGTACAGATACTACCGCGGAGTACCGATGGGGGTACAGGTACTACATCGGAACATCGGGTAGGGGTGCCAGGCATACCGCGGAGCATCAGGTACGGATACCGGGCCTACCCTGTAGGGTCAGGTAGGGAGGCCTTGTCTAACCCAGCGTGCCAATAGGACAGCTGGTGTACTGTGGCACATCACAACGTGTTCCGTTCCAACCCAGAGTACCGGTGCGTATACCAAAACTACAGCGGAGAACCGGTGGGTTTACTGGTGCTACCCGAGGTTGTCGGGTAGGGGGTCAAGGCCTACCACAGAGCATCAGGTAAGGATACAGGGCCTAACCCGCAGGGTCAGGTAGGAAGGGCAGATCTAAAGCTGCACGCCCGTAGCGTCAGAAGGAGTACCCCAGCATCCAGTAAGGGATCAGATACTACCCCGGAATACCAGTGACTCTACGGATGTTACTGTAGAGTACCGGTGGGGGTACCGGTACTACACCGGTACATCAAGTAAGGGTGCCAGGCTGACCACGGAGCATCAGGTAGGCATACTGGGCCTACCCTGTAGGGTCAGGTAGGGAGGCAGGGTCTAAACCCAGCGCGCCCGTAGGCACAGCTGGTGTACTCTGGCACATGACAAAAAGTTCCATTCCAAAGCCAGAGTACCCGTGGGGGAAGCGGTTCTACCCCGCAGCATCGGGTAGGGATACCGGGCCTAACCCGGATGGTCAAGTAGGAAGGGTGGGTCTAAACCCACACACCCGTAGCGTCAGCAGGTTTACCCCAGCGCACCCGTAAGTGTTCAGGTACAATCCAGGAGTACCGGTCGGTGTACCGATACTACCACAGAGTACCGATGGGTATACCGGTACTACCCCATAACTTCGCGTAGCGGTGCAAGGCCGACCACGGAGCATCATGTAGGGATACCGGGCCTACCCTGTAGTGTCAGGTAGGGAGGCCTTGTCCAACCCAGCATGCCTGTAGTGACAGGTGGTGTACTCTGGCGCATCACAAAGAGTTCCGACCCAACACCAGATGTATTGGTGGGGGAACCAGTTCTACCACTCAACATCGGGTAGGCATACCGGGCCTAACCCAGAGGGTCAGGTAGGAAGGGCAGATCTAACTCTGCTGTGCATAGCGTCAGCAGGTGTACCCCAGCAAACCAGAAAGGGTACAGGTACTACCCCAGAGTACCGGTGGGTGTACAAATAACACCACAGAGTATCGTGGGGGGTAATGGTACTACCCTGGAACACCGGGTAGGGATACGGGGCCTAACCCGGAGGGTCAGGTAGGAAGGGTGGGTCTAAACCCACATGCCCGTAGCGTCAGCAGGTGTACCCCGGCGCACCAGTAAGGGTTTCGGTACAATCCAGGAGTACCAGTGAGTGTACCGATACTACCGCGGAGTACCGATGGGTGTACCGGTACTACCCCAGATCGTCGGGTAGGGGGTAAGGCCTACCACAGAGCATCAGGTAGGAATACCAGAGCTAAACCGGATGGTCAAGTAGGAAGGGTTGTTCTAAAGCCACATGCACATAGCGTCAGCAGGTGTACCCCGGCGCACCAGTAAGTGTTCCAATACAATCCACGAGTAACAGTGAGTGTACCGATACTACTGCGGAGTACCGATGGGTGTACCGGTACTACCCCAGATCGTCGGGTATGGGGGAAAGGCCTACAAAAGAGCATCAGGTAAGGATTCCGGGCCTAACCCGCAGATTCAGATAGGAATGGCAGGTCTAACTATGCGCCCATAGCATAAGCAGGTGTATCCCAGAAAACCAGAAACGGTTCAGGTACTACCCCGGAGTAGCGGTGGATGTGCCGATACAAACGGAGAGTACCGGTGGGGGTAGGGGTACTCCCTCGGAACATCAAGTAGGTGTGCCAGGCCTACTGCGGAGCATCAGGTAGGCATACCGGGCCTACCCTGTAGGGTAAGGTTGGGTGGCCTTGTGTAACCCAGCGTTCCCTTAGGGACAGCTGGTGTACTGTGGCGCATCACAAAGCGTTTCGTTCCAACGCCAGAGTACCGGTGGGGGAACCGGTTCTACCCCGCAACATTGTGTAGGGATAACGAGCCTAACCCTGATGGTCAGGAAGGAAGGGTAGGTCTAAGCCCACACACCCGTAGCGTCAGCAGGTGTACCCCGGTGCACCAGTAAGTGTTCCGGTACAATCCAGGAGTACCGGTGGGTATACCAAAACTACCACAGAGTACCGGTGGGTGTACCGGTGCTACCCGTGATTGTAGGGTATGGGGGCAAGACCTAGCATAGAGAATCAGGTAAGGATACCGGGCCTAACCAGCAGGGTCAGATAGGAAGGGCAGGTCTAACTCCGCGTGCCCGTAGCGTCAGCCGGTGTACCCCAGCAAACCAGAAAGGGTTCAGTTACTACCCCGGAGTACCGGTGGGTGTACAGATACTACCGCAGAGTACCGGTGGTGGTACTGGTACTACCCCGCAACACCGGGTAGGGATACCGGGCCTAACCCGGAGGGTCAGGTAGGAAAGGTAGGCCTAAACCCACACGCTTGTAGCGTGAGCAAGTGTACCCCAGCGCACCAGTAAGGGTTCCGGTACAATCCAGGAGTACTGGTGCGTATACCAAAACTACCGCGGAGTACCGGTGGGTGTACCGGTACTAACCCGGATTGTTGGGTATGTGGGCAAGACGTAGGACAGAGCATCAGGTAAGGATACTGGGCCTAACCCAGAGGGTCAGGTAGGAAGGGCAGATCTAAAGCCGCACGCCCGTAGCGACAGCAGGTGTCCCCCAGCAAACCAAAAAGGGTTCAGGTATTACTCCAGAGTACCGGTGGGTGTACCGATACTACCGCCGAGTACCTTTGGGTGTACCGGTACTACCTCGGGACATCTGGTAGGGGTGCCACGCCTACCACGGAGCATCAGGTAGTGATACTGGGCCTACCCTGTAGGGTCAGGTGGGGAGGCGGGGTGTAACCCAGCGCACACTTAGGGGAAGCTGGTGTACTGTGGCGCATCACAAAGGGTTCCGTTCCAACGCCAGAGTACCAGTGGGGGAACCAGTTCTACCCCGGAACATTGGGTAGGGATACCGGGCCTAACCTGGAGGGTCAGGCAGGAAGGAAGGGTCTAAACCCTTGCGCCTGTAGGGTCAGCAGGTGTACCCCGGCACAGCAGTAAGGGTTCCGGTACAATCCAGGAGTACCGGTCGGTATACCAAAACTACTGCTGAGTACCTGTCACGGTAGAGACAGACACAACAAGGAATAGATCATGCAAAATGGCTACTTTATTGTTCTAACACACCTTTTTATACCCTTCTTTAGAGTATGTGTTAGTATATGATTGGCTTAGTTAGTAACTAACAATTCATGATTGTGAGTTTGTTAGGACAGTTCTTCTTATCACTATCTTGTTTTTGTACCAGTCTTCTCGGATCTTTCCAGATTTCTGAAGGATATACTACAAGTTGCTCGAGGTCGGGAATTCTGTAGACTCGTTACATTCCCAGACAATTCCCCCTTTTTGTATTTCTGCTAAAAGTATTGTCTTGGCTGCCCTCTGCAGGCTCCTTTTCAGAAGGCTGAAAAGACAGGGCAACATTAGGAGCACAGTTATCACAACCAAGATAACTACCCCCACAGTCTTGAGCAGAGATACCAACCATCCAGACAATCCCCAACCCTCGAACATTTTTGTTAGCCAATCTGATTCATCGATTTCTGTCAGCTTCCTGACTCCCTTCTTTAATTGTTGAATACTACTGAAGATGGATTCTGAATGGTCGGACAGATTCATACAACACATCCCTTCAAACTCATCACAACCATGTCCTTGTGCTAAAAGCAGAAAATCAGTCGCAGCTCTATTTTGTAATGTAGCATGTCTGACACTACCAACATCAGTTAGAAGGTCACTTAAAGCTAAAGAGGTAGCCTTAGATTGCTTGCTAAGCCAACAACCTAACTTATTTATAGTTCTTAAGGCATTTGCAATGCCAACTACTGGTGCCAATATGGAGGCTATTAAAATCTGGCCTGGATTCCAAAATGCATTGTCATCTTGACAGGAACTGCTAAACTGATGAACAGACCTTAGGACTCGTCTATGTTTTTGAGTCATGTTCCGATTCATTAACATATTTGGTGTTAATTATGTGAGGTGTCCGAGGCTACACGGGCCTCCATTCAGTTTAGAAGGAATGCCTCCCCAGGCACGGTCTCCACAGATTAGAAACATGCCAGGAGGTAGTGCAAGAGGAACAAGAGAAGATCGTGAAGCATTAGGTGCAGTATAATTACACCATGCAGTTGCATTGCGATAGAGAATACTAGTTGCATTAACTTTTTGACCCTGGCGAGCAATATTGCTATAAGAGTAATTAAAGAACACACAAGCATCCATCATTACAGTTCCTAATAATTCTAACTCTTGGGGTTCCTGGGTGACTGGCAAAAGATGCGCATACACACGATCCCAGTTTTTTGTACAACTTTTTGGAAAATCACAGAGATTCGGGATCTGCAGTGGGTTTGGCCAGGTGTCCACGGGTAGTCCTACCAAGCATGTAGAGAATGGATATTCAGGGGTTGCGGTGGCGAGACACAAGGTGTCCTGATGTGTCATGTTTGCTAAAGTGACCCAAACATTTTGTTTAGGTTGTGAGATCACCCATCCTTCACCCTGAGGCAGGTTCCAATACAGGCCGAACACACCGAGCAGGAACCCAGCGAGAACCAGCATCTGGAAACACAAGCATAGCCCTTTCCCCAGGTTAATAGCTCACATGGTCCACTCCACTGACCAGTAACTAAATCTTTAACATGTACTTTGATACCTTTTTGTAAATTCTGTGTTAAGCAGAGAGAAGAGAAATGTTGAAAAAGAGGAGGTAGGGAAGAATTGTCCCCCTAACGGAGAAAGTTAAGAACATAAACTGCTTTATCTAAACATGCCTGTGGTGGTTCCCCAACCATTCCCCCTTTTTGTCTTTGAAGCTGTTGCTTCAGTGTGCCATGTGCATGCTCAACAATTGCTTGTCCTGTTGGGGAATGGGGAATTCCTGTGACATGAGTAACACCACACAGATTAAAAAATGTTTGAACTTTTTATGAAGCATATGCTGGGCCATTGTTCGTTTTAATTTGGCGAGGCACCCCAAGCATAGCGAAAGCCTTCTGGAAATGCCGAATTACATCTTTTCCTGTTTCTCCATTATGTGCTGTTGCTACCAAAGCATGAGAATAAGTATCGATAGAAACATGAACATATTTTGGTCTGCCAAATTCATTGATATGAGTAACATCAGATTGCCAAATCTGTAAAGCTTGTATACTTCTGGGATTAGTACCAAAATACACTGGAGTGTGAATTCCTTGACAATCAGGACAAGCAGCTACAATAGAATGAGCTTCAGCATGGGACAAACCAAACTGCCTTCGTAAAGCTCGAAAACCTTGATGAAAAAATTGATGTGATAATATAGCTTGTTGCTTGATGTTAGGAACAGTAGCTAGAGCTATAGCAGAAGCAAGAGCATCCGCTCTGGCATTACCTTCCGTGTAATAACCTGGTAAAGTGGTATGACTACGGATATGCATGATAAAATAAGGTTCTGTTCGTAATTGAATACTTTTCCAAAGTTCTAAAAGCAAATCGAATAATAATTGATTGTCTGACATGGTCAAAGCCACTTTGTCTAGTCGAGAAACTAGATTAGCTACATACGCTGAGTCAGTTACAATATTTACAGGAGTAGAAAAAATAGAAAAGGCAACAGCCATTGCACGTAGCTCTACTACTTGTGGAGAACCATTTTGATGTACAACTTTGCTGTTCCAATTGTTGCTCCATCACAAAGTTTTCCGTTCCAACCCCAGAGTACCAGTGGGGGAACCCGTTCTACTCCGGAACATCGGGTATGGATACTGGGCCCAACCCGGAGGGTCAGGTAGGAAAGGCGGGTCTAACCCCGCGCAACCGTAGGATCAGCAGGTGTAACCCGACACACCAGTAGGGGTTCCAGTACAATCCAGGATTACCGGGGCGTATACCAAAACTACAGCTGACTACCGGTAGGTGTACCAATACTACCCCAGAATATTGGGTAGGGGTGCCAGGCCTACTGCAGAGAATCAGGTAGGGATACCCGGCCTACCCTGTAGGGTCAGGGAGGGAGGCAGGGTCTAACCCACCTCACCCATAGGGACAGCTGGTGTTCTCTGGCACATCACAAAGTGTTCCATTCCAACCCCAGAGTACTGGTGGGTAAACTGTTTCTACGCCGCAACATAGAGGGGGGATACTGGGCCTAACCAGGAGGTTCAAGTAGGAAGCGTGGATCGAAACCCCTGTGCCTGTAGGGTCAGCAGGTGTACACCGGCGCACCAGTAGGGGTTTCGATACAATCCTGGAGTACCGGTGGGTATAGCAAAACTACTGCGGAGTACCGCTGGGTGTACAAGTACAACCCCAGATAGTCAGGTAGGGGTCAGTCCTATCGCAGAGCATAAGATAGGGATACCGGGCCTAACCCGGCAGGTCAGGTAGGAATGTACGGTCCAACTTCGCGCGCCCGTAACGTCCGCAGTTGTACCACAGCAAACCAGCAAGGGTTCCGGTACTACCCCGGTGTACCGGTGGGTATACATATACTACCACAGAGTACCGGTGGGATTACCGGTACTACCTCTAAACATCGGGTAGGTGTGCCAGGCCTACCGCAGAACATCAGGTAGGGATACCCGGCCTGCCCTGTAGGGTCAGGTAGGGAGGCGGACTCTAACCCAGCACAGCCGTAGAGACAGCTGCTGTACTTTGGCGCATCACAAAGGGTTCTGGTCCAACACAAGACTACCGGTTGGGGAACCGGTTCTACCCCGGAACATCAGGAAGGGACACCGGGCCGGGGGTGGGAGCAGTGATGGGCTCAGCATCGCTTCACCCCCAGGTATGGAAGCCAGGACCCTCAACGACCGCAGGAGAAAGACCCAAATCTCAGAACACCTTCCCTCCACCCCTCCCTTCTTCCCGGGCACAACTTCACTCCCGGATTCTCTCCCGGCCCCGCAAGTGGCACAGGGGGATGGGGAATGGGCTTTACGTTCAGCTCATCACACGTTATTTTCTGCCGCTTCATCCTCCTCAGGGGGAGGGCTCAACACACTCTCCCCCTGCTCCCGCATGGGGTCCCTCCCATGGGAGACAGTCCTCCAGGAACTTCTTCAATGTGGGTCCTTCGCACGGGCTGCAGTTCTTCACAAACTGCTCCAGCGTGGGTCCTTTCCACGGTGTGCAGTCCTTCAGCAGCACACTTCTCCAGCGTGGGTCTCCCACGGGGTCACAAGCCCTGCCAGAAAACCTGCTCCGTAGGCTCCTCTCCACAGATCTGCAGGTCCTGCCAGGAGCCTGCTCCAGTGCGGGGTTCCCATGGCGATGGACTGGGACGCGAAGATGAACTGGGACGTGGAAGTGGCCTGGGGATGCGGAGACGGAGTGGGACGTGGAGATGCGTTGCGGAGGATCCACAGGGGGAATCACGCACAGACCAATGTGATCAAGTGAAGTCCATGTACTACAACTTTTAGCACAGTTATATACCTTATGTGCTTGTGCACGCGCCTTATACAATACTCTAATTGGTCCAATACCCCGGTTCACGCGACACTATCTTATCCTCTATTGGCTGTGCAAGCTTCTTCACGAGGTGTCCAGCAGTTACTTATCTCATTCGTCGGCATCCAGGAGTTGCTTGTCAGGCTCTTCTTATCTTCCTTCTTCCCAGTGTACAAGGGCACAGCGTCCTTGTCTGCTCCAGCACTTTGTAAACTTATGCTTCGTTCCCACCTAACGGCTGGATTGCTCACATGCCCTTGCCCAGCCAAGAAATCCTCAACAGAGATGTACTGGGGCACGGAGATGGACTGGGCTGTGGAGATGGACTGAGACTTGGAAGTGGCCTGGGGACGTGGAGATGGACTGGGGCACGGAGGTGGACTGGGACGTGGAGATGGACTGGGACGTGGAGATGCGTTGGGACGTGGAGATGGACGGGGACATGGAGACGGCGATCAGACCCAGCACTGGAGCCGGCAGGCTGGGACGTCTCCAGCCCTGGAGATGCGTGCTGGTCCTGGACAGGCGTACGCACGGGACATCCCCCCGCCCCCTCCCCCCCATTCGACGCAAATGCCCACCCACGGGACACACACAACCCCCAACCCCATCTGACGCGGATGCCCACCCACGGGACACACTCCCCCCCCACCCCATTCGACACAGATGTCCACCCACGGGACTCACGCACACCCCCACCCCATCCGACGCGGATGCCCACCCACGGGACACGACGGTGGGGGTCGCGCAGCCGGCGCACAGGGAAACCAGGGAGACGCACAGCTCATGCTATCATTCCAGCTTTATTGGTTTCCGAAAAGGCACACGTCCGGCTCTTTGTCCCACACGGAAGGTGGCAGCCCTGAAAGCTGTTGCTGGTCCTCACCGTCCCCCTGCAGCCTATTCACAGGCACAACACGATGTGGGACACGGGCTTGTCCAGAGGAGGATCATCTCATGGCTCTTGTCCTCGGCAGGGCCTGTTTCCAGAAAGGCACATGTCCGGCTCTTTGTCCCACACGGAAGGTGGCAGCCCTGAAAGCTGTTGCTGGTCTTCACCATCCCCCTTCAGCCTATTCACAGGCACAACAGGATTCAGGACCCGGGCTTGCCCAGAGGAGGAACATCTCATGTCTCTCGTCCTCAGCAGAGCCTGTTTCCGAAAAGGCACACGTCCTGTTCCTTTTCGCACACGGAAGGTGGGAGCCCTGAAAGCTGTTGCTGGTCTTCACCGACCCCCTGCAGCCTATTCACAGGTACAACAGGATCTCGGACCCGGGCTTGCCCAGAGGAGGAACATCTCATGGCTCTCGTCCTCGGCAGGGCCTGTTTCCGAGAACGCACATGTCCGGCTCCTTGTCCCACACGGAAGGTGGCAGCCCTGAAAGCTGTTGCTGGTCTTCACCATCCCCCTGCAGCCTATTCACAGGCACAGCAGGATTTGGGACCCGGTCTGCCCAGAGGAGGAACATCTCATGTCTCTCGTCCTCGGCACGGCCTGTTTCCGAAAAGACACACGTCTGGCTCATTTTCCCACACGGAACGTGGAAGCCCTGAAAGTTGTTGCTGGTCTTCACCGTCCCCCTGCAGCCTATTCACAGGCACAACAGGATTTGGGACCCGGGCTTGCCCAGAGGAGGAACATCTCATGGCTCTTGTCCTTGGCAGAGCCTGTTTCCGAGAAGGCACACGTCCGGCTCCTTGTCCCACATGGAAGGTGGCAGCTGTGAAAGCTGTTGCTGGTCTTCACCGTCCCCCTGCAGCCTATTCACAGGCACAACAGGATTTGGGACCCGGGCTTGCCTAGAGGTGGAACATCTCATGGCTCTCGTCCTCAGCAGAGCCTCTTTCCGAAAAGTCACACTTCCGGCTCCTTGTCCCACACGGAAGTTGCCAGCCCGGAAAGCTGTTGCTGGTCTTCACCGTCCCCCTGCAGCCTATTCACAGGCACAACAGGATTCAGGACCCGGGCTTGCCCAGAGGAGGACCATCTCATGGCTCTCGTCCTTGGCAGAGCCTATTTCCAGAAAGGCACACGTCCGGCTCCTTGTCATACACGGAAGGTGGCAGCCCTGAAAGCTGTTGCTGGTCTTCACCGTCCCCCTGCAGCCTATTCACAGGCACAACAGGATTCAGGACCCGGGCTTGCCCAGAAAAGGAACATCTCATCGCTCTCGTCCTCGGCAGGGCCTGTTTCCGAAAAGACACACGTCCGGCTCCTTGTCCCACACGGAACGTGGAAGCCCTGAAAGCTGTTGCTGGTCTTCACGGTCCCCCTGCGGCCTATTCACAGGCACAACAGGATTTGGGACCCGGGCTTGCCCAGAGGAGGAACATCTCATGGCTCTTGTCCTTGGCAGAGCCTGTTTCCGAGAAGGCACACGTCCGGCTCATTGTCCCACAAGGAAGGTGGCAGCCCGGAAAGCTGTTGCTGGTCTTCACCGTCCCCCTGCAGCCTATTCACAGGCACAACAGGATTTGGACCCGGGCTTGCCCAGAGGAGGAACATCTCATCGCTCTCGTCCTCGGCAGGGCCTGTTTCCAGAAAGGCACACGTCCGGCTCCTTGTCCCACAAGGAAGGTGGCAGCCCGGAAAGCTGTTGCTGGTCTTCACAGTCCCCCTGCAGCCTATTCACAGGCACAACAGGATCTGGGACCCGGGCTTGCCCAGAGGAGGAACATCTCATGGCTCTCGTCCTCGGCAGAGCCTGATTCCGAAAAGGCACACGTCCGGCTCCTTGTCCCACACGGAAGGTGGCAGCCCTGAAAGCTGTTGCTGGTCTTCACCGTCCCCCTGCAGCCTATTCACAGGCACAACAGGATTTGGGACCCGGGCTTGCCCAGAGGAGGAACATCTCATGGCTCTCGTCCTCGGCAGGGCCAGTTTCCGAAAAGGCACACGTCCGGCTCCTTGTCCCACAAGAAAGGGGCCAGCCCTGAAAGCTGTTGCTGGTCTTCACCGTCCCCCTGCAGCCTACTCACAGGCACAACAGGATTTGGGACCCGGGCTTGCCCAGAGGAGGAACATCTCATGGCTCTCGTCCTCGGCAGGGCCTGTTTCCGAAAAGGCACACGTCCGGCACCTTGTCCCACACGGAAGGTGGCAGCCCTGAAAGCTGTTGCTGGTCTTCACCGTCCCCCTGCAGCCTATTCACAGGCACAACAGGATTCAGGACCCGGGCTTGCCTAGAGGAGGAACATCTCATGGCTCTCGTCCTCGTCAGAGCCTGTTTCCGAAAAGGCACACGTCCGGCTCCTTGTCCCACACGGAAGGTGGCAGCCCTGAAAGGTGTTGCTGGTCTTCACCGTCCCCCTGCAGCCTATTCAGAGGCACAACAGGATTTGGGACCCGGGCTTGCCCAGAGGATGAACATCTCATGGCTCTCGTCCTCGGCAGAGCCTGATTCCGAAAAGGCACACGTCCGACACCTTGTCGCACAAGGAAGGTGGCAGCCCTGAAAGCTGTTGCTGCTCTTCACCATCCACCTGCAGCCTATTCACAGGCAGAACAGGATTCAGGACCCGGGCTTGCCCAGAGGAGGAACATCTCATGGCTCTCATCCTCGCCAGAGCCTGATTCCGAAAAGGCACACATCCGGCTCCTTGTCCCACACGGATGGTGCCAGCCCGGAAAGCTGTTGCTGGTCTTCACTGTCCCCCTGCAGCCTACTCACAGGCACAACAGGATTTGAGACCCGGGCTTGTCCAGAGGAGGAACATCTCATGGCTCTCGTCCTCGGCAGGGCCTGTTTCCGGAAAGGCACACGTCCGCCTCATTGACCCACACGGAAGGTGGCAGCCCTGAAAGCTGTTGCTGGTCTTCACCGTCCCCCTGCAGCCTATTCACAGGCACAACAGGATTTGGGACCCGGGCTTGCCCAGAGGAGGAACATCTCATGGCTCTCGTCCTCGGCAGGGCCAGTTTCCTAGAACGCACATGTCCGGCTCCTTGTCCCACATGGAAAGTGGCAGCCCTGAAAGCTGTTGCTGGTCTTCACCGTCCCCCTGCAGCCTATTCACAGGCACAACAGGATTTGGGACCCGGGCTTGCCCAGAGGAGGAACATCTCATGGCTCTTGTCCTCGGCAGGGCCTGTTTCCAGAAAGGCACACGTCCGGCTCCTTGTCCCACATAGAAGGTGGCAGCCCTGAAAGCTGTTGCTGGTCTTCACCATCCCCCTGCAGCCTATTCACAGGCACAGCAGGATCTGGGACCCGGTCTTGCCCAGAGGAGGAACATCTCATGTCTCTCGTCCTCGGCAGGGCCTGTTTCCGAAAAGACACACGTCCGGCTCCTTGTCCCACACGGAAGGTGGAAGCCCTGAAAGCTGTTGCTGGTCTTCACGGTCCCCCTGCGGCCTATTTACAGGCACAACAGGATTTGGGACCCGGGCTTGCCCAGAGTAGGAACATCTCATGTCTCTCGTCCTTGGCAGAGCCTGTTTCCGAAAAGGCACACGTCCGGCTCCTTGTCCGACACGGAAGGTGGAAGCCCTGAAAGCTGTTGCTGGTCTTCACCGTCCCCCTGCAGCCTATTCACAGGCACAACAGTATCTGGGACCTGGGCTTGCCCAGAGGAGAAACATCTCATGGCTCTCGTCCTCGGCAGAGCATCTTTTCGAAAAGTCACACGTCCGTCTCCTTGTCCCACAAGAAAGCGGCCAGCCCTGAAAGCTGTTGCTGGTCTTCACCGTCCCCCTGCAGCCTATTCACAGGCACAACAGGATTCATGACCCGGGCTTGCCCAGAGGAGGAACATATCATGGTTCTCGTCCTCGTCAGAGCCTGTTTCCGAAAAGGCACACGTCCGGCTCCTTGTCCCACACGGAAGTTGCCAGCCAGGAAAGCTGTTGCTGGTCTTCACCGTCCCCCTGCAGCCTATTCACAGGCACAACAGGATTTGGGACCCGGGCTTACCCAGAGGATGAACATATCATGGTTCTCGTCCTCGGCAGGGCCTGTTTCCGAGAACGCACATGTCCGGCTCATTGTCCCACACGGAAGGTGGCAGCCCGGAAAGATGTTGCTGGTCTTCACAATCCCCCTGCAGCCTATTCACAGGCACAACAGGATTTGGACCCGGGCTTGCCCAGAGGAGGAACATCTCATGGCTCTCGTCCTCGGCAGGGCCTGTTTCCAGAAAGGCACATGTCCGGCTCTTTGTCTCACACGGAAGGTGGCAGCCCTGAAAGCTGTTGCTGGTCTTCACCGTCCCCCTGCAGCCTATTCACAGGCACAACAGGATTCAGGAGCCGGGCTTGCCTAGAGGAGGAACATCTCATGGCTCTCGTCCTCGGCAGGGCCTGTTTCCAGAAAGGCACACGTCCGGCTCTTTGTCCCAAACGGGAGGTGGCAACCCTGAAAGATCTTGCTGGTCTTCACCGTCCCCCTGCAGCCTATTCACAGGTACAACAGGATCTCGGACCCGGTCTTGCCCAGAGGAGGAACATCTCATGGCTGTCGTCCTCGACAGGGCCTGTTTCCGAGAAGGCACATGTTCGGCTCCTTGTCCCACACGGAAGGTGGCAGCCCTGAAAGCTGTTGCTGGTCTTCACCGTCCCCCTGCAGCCTATTCACAGGCACAACAGGATTTGGGACCCGGGCTTGCCCAGAGGAGGAACATCTCATGGCTCTCGTCCTCGGCAGGGCCATTTTCCGAAAAGGCACACGTCCGGTTCATTGTCCCACATGGAAGGTGGCAGCCCTGAAAGCTGTTGCTGGTCTTCACCGTCCCCCTGCAGCCTATTTACAGGCACAACAGGATTCAGGACCCGGGCTTGCCCAGAGGAGGACCATCTCATGGCTCTCGTCCTCGGCAGAGCCTATTTCCAGAAAGGCACACGTCCGGCTCCTTGTCATACACAGAAGGTGGCAGCCCTGAAAGCTGTTGCTGGTCTTCACCGTCCCCCTGCAGCCTATTCACAGGCACAGCAGGATCTGGGACCCGGTCTTGCCCAGAGGAGGAACATCTCATGTCTCTCGTCCTCGGCAGGGCCTGTTTCCGAAAAGACACATATCCGGCTCCTTGTCCCACACGGAACGTGGAAGCCCTGAAAGCTGTTGCTGGTCTTCACGGTCCCCCTGCGGCCTATTCACAGGCACAACAGGATTTGGGACCCGGGCTTGCCCAGAGGAGGAACATCTCATGTCTCTCGTCCTCGGCAGAGCCTGTTTCCGAAAAGGCACACGTCCGGCTCCTTGTCCGACACGGAAGGTGGAAGCCCTGAAAGCTGTTGCTGGTATTCACCGTCCCCCTGCAGCCTATTCACAGGCACAACAGTATCTGGGACCTGGGCTTGCCCAGAGGAGAAACATCTCATGGCTCTCGTCCTCGGCAGAGCCTCTTTTCGAAAAGTCACACGTCCGTCTCCTTGTCCCACAAGAAAGCGGCCAGCCCTGAAAGCTGTTGCTGGTCTTCACCGTCCACCTGCAGCCTATTCACAGGCACAACAGGATTTGGGACCCGGGCTTTCCCAGAGGAGGAACATCTCATGCCTCTCGTCCTCGGCAGGGCCTGTTTCCGAAAAGGCACACGTCCGACACCTTGTCGCACAAGGAAGGTGGCAGCCCTGAAAGCTGTTGCTGGTCTTCACCGTCCCCCTGCAGCCTATTCACAGGCACAACAGGATTCATGACCCGGGCTTGCCCAGAGGAGGAACATATCATGGTTCTCGTCCTCGTCAGAGCCTGTTTCCGAAAAGGCACACGTCCGGCTCCTTGTCCCACACGGAAGGTGGCAGCCCTGAAAGCTGTTGCTGGTCTTCACCGTCCCCCTGCAGCCTATTCACAGGCACAACAGGATTTGGGACCCGGGCTTACCCAGAGGATGAACATATCATGGTTCTCATCCTCGGCAGGGCCTGTTTCCGAGAACGCACATGTCCGGCTCATTGTCCCACACGGAAGGTGGCAGCCCGGAAAGATGTTGCTGGTCTTCACAATCCCCCTGCAGCCTATTCACAGGCACAACAGGATTTGGACCCGGGCTTGCCCAGAGGAGGAACATCTCATGGCTCTTGTCCTCGGCAGAGCCTGTTTCCGAGAAGGCACACGTCCGGCTCATTGTCCCACATGGAAGGTGGCAGCTGTGAAAGCTGTTGCTGGTCTTCACCATCCCCCTGCAGCCTATTCACAGTCACAACAGGATTCAGGGCCCTGGCTTGCCTAGAGCATGAACATCTCATGGCTCTCGTCCTCGGCAGGGCCTGTTTCCGAGAACGCACATGTCCGGTTCATTGTCCCACACGGAAGGTGGCAGCCAGGAAAGATGTTGCTGGTCTTCACAATCCCCCTGCAGCCTATTCACAGGCACAACAGGATTTGGGACCCTGGTTTGCCCAGAGGAGGAACATCTCATGGCTCTTGTCCTCGGCAGGGCCTGTTTCCTGAAAGGCACACGTCCGGCTCCTTGTCCCACACGGAAGGTGGCAGCCCTGAAAGCTGTTGCTGGTCTTCACCGTCCCCCTGCAGCCTATTCACAGGCACAACAGGATCTGGGACACGGGCTTGCCCAGAGGAGGAACATATCATGGCTCACGTCCCCGGCAGAGCCTGTTTCCGAGAAGGCACACGTCCGGCTCACTGTCCCACAGGGAAGGTGGCAGCTGTGAAAGCTGTTGCTGGTCTTCACCATCCCACTGCAGCCTATTCACAGGCACAACAGGATCTCGGACCCGGGCTTGCCCAGAAGAGGAACATCTCATGGTTCTTGTCCTCGGCAGGGCCTGTTTCCAGAAAGGCACACGTCCGGCTCCTTGTCCCCCACGGAAGGTGGCAGCCCTGAAAGCTGTTGCTGGTCTTCACCGTCCCCCTGCAGCCTATTCACAGGCACAACAGGATCTGGGACCCGGGCTTGCCCAGAGGAGGAACATCTCATCGCTCTCGTCCTCGGCAGGGCCTTTTTCCAGAAAGGCACACGTCCGGCTCCTTGTCCCACACGGAAGGTGGCAGCCCTGAAAGCTGTTGCTGGTCTTCACCATCCCCCTGCAGCCTATTCACAGGCACAACAGGATCTGGGACCCTGGCTTGCCCAGAGGAGGAACACCTCATGGCTCTTGTCCTTGGCAGGGCCTGTTTCCGGAAAGGCACACGACCGGCTCATTGTCCCACACGGAAGGTGGCAGCCCTGAAAGCTGTTGCTGGTCTTCACCGTCCCCCTGCAGCCTATTCACAGGCAGAACAGGATCTGGGACCCAGGCTTGCCCAGTGGAGGAACATCTCATGGCTCTTGTCCTCAGCAAAGCCTGATTCCGAAAAGGCAAATATCCGACTTCTTGTCCCATACGGAAGGTGGCAGCCCTGAAAGCTGGTGCTGGTCTTCACCGTCCCCCTGCAGTCTATTCACAGGCACAACAGGATCTGGGACGCGGCGTTGCCCAGAAGAGGAACATCTCATGGCTCTTGTCCTCGGCAGGGCCTTTTTCCAGAAAGGCACACGTCCGGCTCCTTGTCCCGCACGGAAGGTGGCAGCCCTGAAAGCTGTTGCTGGTCTTCACCGTCCCCCTGCAGCCTATTAACAGGTACCACAGGATCTCGGACCCGGGCTTGCCCAGAGGAGGAACATCTCATCGCTCTCGTCCTTGGCAGAGCCTGTTTCCGAAAAGGTACACGTCCGGCTCCTTGTTTCACAAGGAAGGTGGCAGCCCTGAAAGCTGTTGCTGGTCTTCACCGTCCCTCTGCAGCCTATTCACAGGCACAACAGGATCCGGGACCCCGGCTTGCCCAGAGGAGGAACATCTCATGGCTCTCGTCCTCGGCAGGGCCTGTTTCCGAGAACGCACATGTCCGGCTCATTGTCCCACACGGAAGGTGGCAGCCAGGAAAGATGTTGCTGGTCTTCACCGTCCCCCTGCAGCCTATTCACAGGCACAACAGGATTTGGACCCGGGCTTGCCCAGAGGAGGAACATCTCATGGCTCTCGTCCTCGGCAGGGCCTGTTTCCAGAAAGGCACATGTCCGGCTCTTTGTCTCACACGGAAGGTGGCAGCCCTGAAAGCTGTTGCTGGTCTTCACTGTCCCCCTGCAGCCTATTCACAGGCACAACAGGATCTGGGATCCGGTCTTGCCCAGAGCAGGAACATCTCATGTCTCTCGTCCTCGGCAGGGCCTTTTTCCGAAAAGGCACACGTCCGGCTCCTTGTCCTACACGGAAGGTGGAAGCACTGAAAGCTGTTGCTGGTCTTCACCATCCCCCTTCAGCCTATTCACAGGCATAACAGGATTTGGGACCCTGGCTTGCCCAGAGGAGGAACATCTCATGGCTCTTGTCCTCGGCAGGGTCTGTTTCCGGAAAGGCACACGTCCGGCTCCTTGTCCCACAGGGAAGGTGGCAGCTGTGAAAGCTGTTGCTGGTCTTCACCATCCCGCTGCAGCCTATTCACAGGCACAACAGGATCTGGGACCCGGGCTTGCCCAGAGGAGGAACATCTCATGTCTCTCGTCCTCGGCAGGGCCTGTTTCCGAAAAGGCACACGTCAGGCTCCTTGCCCCACACTGAAGGTGGAAGCCCTGAAAGCTGTTGCTGGTCTTCACCGTCCCCCTGCAGCCTATTCACAGGCACAACAGGATTCAGGACCCTGGCTTGCCCAGAAGAGGAACATATTATCTCACGTCCCCGGCAGAGCCTGTTTCCGAGAAGGCACACGTCCGGCTCATTGTCCCACAGGGAAGGTGGCAGCTGTGAAAGCTGTTGCTGGTCTTCACACTCCCCCTGCAGCCTATTCACAGGCACAACAGGATTCAGGACCCTGGCTTGCCTAGAGCATGAACATCTCATGGTTCTCCTCCTCGGCAGGGCCTGTTTCCGAAAACGCACACGTCCGGCACATTGTCCTACACGGAAGGTGGCAGCCCTGAAAGCTGTTGCTGGTCTTCACCGTCCCACTGCAGCCTATTCACAGGCACAACAGGATTCAGGACCCGGGCTTGCCCAGAGGATGAACATCTCACGGCTCTCGTCCTCAGCAGAGCCTGTTTCCGAAAAGGCACACGTCCAACTCCTTATCCCACACGGTAGGTGGCAGCCCTGAAAGCTGTTGCTGGTCTTCACCGTCCCACTGCAGCCTATTCACAGGCACAACAGGATTCAGGACCCGGGCTTGCCCAGAGGAGGACCATCTCAGGGCTCTCGTCCTCGGCAGGGCCTTTTTCCAGAAAGGCACACTTCCGGCTCCTTGTCCCACACGGAAGGTGGCAGCTGTGAAAGCTGTTGCTGGTATTCACCGTCCCCCTGCAGCCTATTCACAGGCACAACAGTATCTGGGACCTGGGCTTGCCCAGAGGAGAAACATCTCATGGCTCTCGTCCTCGGCAGAGCATCTTTTCGAAAAGTCACACGTCCGTCTCCTTGTCCCACAAGAAAGCGGCCAGCCCTGAAAGCTGTTGCTGGTCTTCACCGTCCCCCTGCAGCCTATTCACAGGCACAACAGGATTCATGACCCGGGCTTGCCCAGAGGAGGAACATATCATGGTTCTCGTCCTCGTCAGAGCCTGTTTCCGAAAAGGCACACGTCCGGCTCCTTGTCCCACACGGAAGTTGCCAGCCAGGAAAGCTGTTGCTGGTCTTCACCGTCCCCCTGCAGCCTATTCACAGGCACAACAGGATTTGGGACCCGGGCTTACCCAGAGGATGAACATATCATGGTTCTCGTCCTCGGCAGGGCCTGTTTCCGAGAACGCACATGTCCGGCTCATTGTCCCACACGGAAGGTGGCAGCCCGGAAAGATGTTGCTGGTCTTCACAATCCCCCTGCAGCCTATTCACAGGCACAACAGGATTTGGACCCGGGCTTGCCCAGAGGAGGAACATCTCATGGCTCTCGTCCTCGGCAGGGCCTGTTTCCAGAAAGGCACATGTCCGGCTCTTTGTCTCACACGGAAGGTGGCAGCCCTGAAAGCTGTTGCTGGTCTTCACCGTCCCCCTGCAGCCTATTCACAGGCACAACAGGATTCAGGAGCCGGGCTTGCCTAGAGGAGGAACATCTCATGGCTCTCGTCCTCGGCAGGGCCTGTTTCCAGAAAGGCACACGTCCGGCTCTTTGTCCCAAACGGGAGGTGGCAACCCTGAAAGATCTTGCTGGTCTTCACCGTCCCCCTGCAGCCTATTCACAGGTACAACAGGATCTCGGACCCGGTCTTGCCCAGAGGAGGAACATCTCATGGCTGTCGTCCTCGACAGGGCCTGTTTCCGAGAAGGCACATGTTCGGCTCCTTGTCCCACACGGAAGGTGGCAGCCCTGAAAGCTGTTGCTGGTCTTCACCGTCCCCCTGCAGCCTATTCACAGGCACAACAGGATTTGGGACCCGGGCTTGCCCAGAGGAGGAACATCTCATGGCTCTCGTCCTCGGCAGGGCCATTTTCCGAAAAGGCACACGTCCGGTTCATTGTCCCACATGGAAGGTGGCAGCCCTGAAAGCTGTTGCTGGTCTTCACCGTCCCCCTGCAGCCTATTCACAGGCACAACAGGATTAAGGACCCGGGCTTGCCCAGAGGAGGACCATCTCATGGCTCTCGTCCTCGGCAGAGCCTATTTCCAGAAAGGCACACGTCCGGCTCCTTGTCATACACAGAAGGTGGCAGCCCTGAAAGCTGTTGCTGGTCTTCACCGTCCCCCTGCAGCCTATTCACAGGCACAGCAGGATCTGGGACCCGGTCTTGCCCAGAGGAGGAACATCTCATGTCTCTCGTCCTCGGCAGGGCCTGTTTCCGAAAAGACACATATCCGGCTCCTTGTCCCACACGGAACGTGGAAGCCCTGAAAGCTGTTGCTGGTCTTCACGGTCCCCCTGCGGCCTATTCACAGGCACAACAGGATTTGGGACCCGGGCTTGCCCAGAGGAGGAACATCTCATGTCTCTCGTCCTCGGCAGAGCCTGTTTCCGAAAAGGCACACGTCCGGCTCCTTGTCCGACACGGAAGGTGGAAGCCCTGAAAGCTGTTGCTGGTATTCACCGTCCCCCTGCAGCCTATTCACAGGCACAACAGTATCTGGGACCTGGGCTTGCCCAGAGGAGAAACATCTCATGGCTCTCGTCCTCGGCAGAGCCTCTTTTCGAAAAGTCACACGTCCGTCTCCTTGTCCCACAAGAAAGCGGCCAGCCCTGAAAGCTGTTGCTGGTCTTCACCGTCCACCTGCAGCCTATTCACAGGCACAACAGGATTTGGGACCCGGGCTTTCCCAGAGGAGGAACATCTCATGCCTCTCGTCCTCGGCAGGGCCTGTTTCCGAAAAGGCACACGTCCGACACCTTGTCGCACAAGGAAGGTGGCAGCCCTGAAAGCTGTTGCTGGTCTTCACCGTCCCCCTGCAGCCTATTCACAGGCACAACAGGATTCATGACCCGGGCTTGCCCAGAGGAGGAACATCTCATGGCTCTTGTCCTCGGCAGAGCCTGTTTCCGAGAAGGCACACGTCCGGCTCATTGTCCCACATGGAAGGTGGCAGCTGTGAAAGCTGTTGCTGGTCTTCACCATCCCCCTGCAGCCTATTCACAGTCACAACAGGATTCAGGGCCCCGGCTTGCCCAGAGGAGGAACATCTCATGGCTCTCGTCCTCGGCAGGGCCTGTTTCCGAGAACGCACATGTCCGGCTCATTGTCCCACACGGAAGGTGGCAGCCAGGAAAGATGTTGCTGGTCTTCACCGTCCCCCTGCAGCCTATTCACAGGCACAACAGGATTTGGACCCGGGCTTGCCCAGAGGAGGAACATCTCATGGCTCTCGTCCTCGGCAGGGCCTGTTTCCAGAAAGGCACATGTCCGGCTCTTTGTCTCACACGGAAGGTGGCAGCCCTGAAAGCTGTTGCTGGTCTTCACTGTCCCCCTGCAGCCTATTCACAGGCACAACAGGATCTGGGATCCGGTCTTGCCCAGAGCAGGAACATCTCATGTCTCTCGTCCTCGGCAGGGCCTTTTTCCGAAAAGGCACACGTCCGGCTCCTTGTCCTACACGGAAGGTGGAAGCACTGAAAGCTGTTGCTGGTCTTCACCATCCCCCTTCAGCCTATTCACAGGCATAACAGGATTTGGGACCCTGGCTTGCCCAGAGGAGGAACATCTCATGGCTCTTGTCCTCGGCAGGGTCTGTTTCCGGAAAGGCACACGTCCGGCTCCTTGTCCCACAGGGAAGGTGGCAGCTGTGAAAGCTGTTGCTGGTCTTCACCATCCCGCTGCAGCCTATTCACAGGCACAACAGGATCTGGGACCCGGGCTTGCCCAGAGGAGGAACATCTCATGTCTCTCGTCCTCGGCAGGGCCTGTTTCCGAAAAGGCACACGTCAGGCTCCTTGCCCCACACTGAAGGTGGAAGCCCTGAAAGCTGTTGCTGGTCTTCACCGTCCCCCTGCAGCCTATTCACAGGCACAACAGGATTCAGGACCCTGGCTTGCCCAGAAGAGGAACATATTATCTCACGTCCCCGGCAGAGCCTGTTTCCGAGAAGGCACACGTCCGGCTCATTGTCCCACAGGGAAGGTGGCAGCTGTGAAAGCTGTTGCTGGTCTTCACACTCCCCCTGCAGCCTATTCACAGGCACAACAGGATTCAGGACCCTGGCTTGCCTAGAGCATGAACATCTCATGGTTCTCCTCCTCGGCAGGGCCTGTTTCCGAAAACGCACACGTCCGGCACATTGTCCTACACGGAAGGTGGCAGCCCTGAAAGCTGTTGCTGGTCTTCACCGTCCCACTGCAGCCTATTCACAGGCACAACAGGATTCAGGACCCGGGCTTGCCCAGAGGATGAACATCTCACGGCTCTCGTCCTCAGCAGAGCCTGTTTCCGAAAAGGCACACGTCCAACTCCTTATCCCACACGGTAGGTGGCAGCCCTGAAAGCTGTTGCTGGTCTTCACCGTCCCACTGCAGCCTATTCACAGGCACAACAGGATTCAGGACCCGGGCTTGCCCAGAGGAGGACCATCTCAGGGCTCTCGTCCTCGGCAGGGCCTTTTTCCAGAAAGGCACACTTCCGGCTCATTGTCCCACACGGAAGGTGGCAGCTGTGAAAGCTGTTGCTGGTATTCACCGTCCCCCTGCAGCCTATTCACAGGCACAACAGTATCTGGGACCTGGGCTTGCCCAGAGGAGAAACATCTCATGGCTCTCGTCCTCGGCAGAGCCTCTTTTCGAAAAGTCACACGTCCGTCTCCTTGTCCCACAAGAAAGCGGCCAGCCCTGAAAGCTGTTGCTGGTCTTCACCGTCCACCTGCAGCCTATTCACAGGCACAACAGGATTTGGGACCCGGGCTTGCCCAGAGGAGGAACATCTCATGCCTCTCGTCCTCGGCAGGGCCTGTTTCCGAAAAGGCACACGTCCGACACCTTGTCGCACAAGGAAGGTGGCAGCCCTGAAAGCTGTTGCTGGTCTTCACCGTCCCCCTGCAGCCTATTCACAGGCACAACAGGATTTATGACCCGGGCTTGCCCAGAGGAGGAACATATCATGGTTCTCGTCCTCGTCAGAGCCTGTTTCCGAAAAGGCACACGTCCGGCTCCTTGTCCCACACGGAAGGTGGCAGCCCTGAAAGCTGTTGCTGGTCTTCACCGTCCCCCTGCAGCCTATTCACAGGCACAACAGGATTTGGGACCCGGGCTTACCCAGAGGATGAACATATCATGGTTCTCATCCTCGGCAGGGCCTGTTTCCGAGAACGCACATGTCCGGCTCATTGTCCCACACGGAAGGTGGCAGCCCGGAAAGATGTTGCTGGTCTTCACAATCCCCCTGCAGCCTATTCACAGGCACAACAGGATTTGGACCCGGGCTTACCCAGAGGAGGAACATCTCATGGCTCTCGTCCTCGGCAGAGCCTGTTTCCGAGAAGGCACACGTCCGGCTCATTGTCCCACATGGAAGGTGGCAGCTGTGAAAGCTGTTGCTGGTCTTCACCATCCCCCTGCAGCCTATTCACATTCACAACAGGATTCAGGGCCCTGGCTTGCCTAGAGCATGAACATCTCATGGCTCTCGTCCTCGGCAGGGCCTGTTTCCGAGAACGCACATGTCCGGTTCATTGTCCCACACGGAAGGTGGCAGCCAGGAAAGATGTTGCTGGTCTTCACAATCCCCCTGCAGCCTATTCACAGGCACAACAGGATTTGGGACCCTGGTTTGCCCAGAGGAGGAACATCTCATGGCTCTTGTCCTCGGCAGGGCCTGTTTCCGGAAAGGCACACGTCCGGCTCCTTGTCCCACACGGAAGGTGGCAGCCCTGAAAGCTGTTGCTGGTCTTCACCGTCCCCCTGCAGCCTATTCACAGGCACAACAGGATCTGGGACCCGGGCTTGCCCAGAGGAGGAACATATCATGGCTCACGTCCCCGGCAGAGCCTGTTTCCGAGAAGGCACATGTCCGGTTCATTGTCCCACACGGAAGGTGGCAGCCAGGAAAGATGTTGCTGGTCTTCACAATCCCCCTGCAGCCTATTCACAGGCACAACAGGATTTGGGACCCTGGTTTGCCCAGAGGAGGAACATCTCATGGCTCTTGTCCTCGGCAGGGCCTGTTTCCGGAAAGGCACACATCCGGCTCCTTGTCCCACACGGAAGGTGGCAGCCCTGAAAGCTGTTGCTGGTCTTCACCGTCCCCCTGCAGCCTATTCACAGGCACAACAGGATCTGGGACCCGGGCTTGCCCAGAGGAGGAACATCTCATCGCTCTCGTCCTCGGCAGGGCCTTTTTCCAGAAAGGCACACGTCCGGCTCCTTGTCCCACACGGAAGGTGGCAGCCCTGAAAGCTGTTGCTGGTCTTCACCATCCCCCTGCAGCCTATTCACAGGCACAACAGGATCTGGGACCCTGGCTTGCCCAGAGGAGGAACACCTCATGTCTCTCGTCCTCGCAGGGCCTGTTTCCAAAAAGGCACACGTCAGGCTCCTTGCCTCACACGGAAGGTGGAAGCCCTGAAAGCTGTTGCTGGTCTTCACCGTCCCCCTGCAGCCTATTCACAGGCACAACAGGATTCAGGACCCGGGCTTGCCCAGAAGAGGAACATCTCATGGCTCTTGTCCTCGGCAGGGCCTTTTTCCGGAAAGGCACACGTCCGGCTCATTGTCCCACACTGAAGGTGGCAGCCCTGAAAGCTGTTGCTGGTCTTCACCGTCCCACTGCAGCCTATTCACAGGCACAACAGGATCTCGGACCCGGGCTTGCCCAGAGGAGGAACATCTCATGGCTCTCGTCCTCGGCAGGGCCTGTTTCCGAGAACGCACATGTCCGGCTCATTGTCCCACACGGAAGGTGGCAGCCAGGAAAGATGTTGCTGGTCTTCACCGTCCCCCTGCAGCCTATTCACAGGCACAACATGATCTGGGACCCGGGCTTGCCCAGAGGAGGAACACATCATGGCTCACGTCCCCGGCAGAGCCTGTTTCCGAGAAGGCACACTTCCGGCTCATTGTCCCACACGGAAGGTAGAAGCACTGAAAGCTGTTGCTGGTCTTCTCCACCCCCCTTCAGCCTATTCACAGGCACAACAGGATTTGGGACCCTGGCTTGCCCAGAAGAGGAACATCTCATGGCTCTTGTCCTCGGCAGGGCCTGTTTCCGAAAACGCACACGTCCGGCTCCTTGTCCCACACGGAAGTTGCCAGCCCGGAAAGCTGTTGCTGGTCTTCACCGTCCCCCTGCAGCCTATTCACAGGCACAACAGTATTTGGGACCCGGGCTTGCCCAGACGAGGAACATCTCATGGCTCTCGTCCTCAGCATAGCCTGATTCCAAAAAGGCAAATGTCCGACACCTTGTCGCACAAGGAAGGTGGCAGCCCTGAAAGCTGTTGCTGGTCTTCACACTCCCCCTGCAACCTATCCACAGGCACAAGAGGATCTCGGACCCGGGCTTGCACAGAAGAGGAACATCTCATGGCTCTTGTCCTCGGCAGGGCCTTTTTCCAGAAAGGCACATGTCCGGCTCCTTGTCCCACACGGAAGGTGGCAGCCCTGAAAGCTGTTGCTGGTCTTCACCGTCCCCCTGCAGCCTATTCACAGGCACAACAGGATCTGGGACCCGGGCTTGCCCAGAGGAGGAACATCTCATGGCTCTTGTCCTCAGCAGAGCCTGATTCCGAAAAGGCAAATATCCGACTTCTTGTCCCATACGGAAGGTGGCAGCCCTGAAAGCTGTTGCTGGTCTTCACCGTCCCCCTGCAGCCTATTCACAGGCACAACAGGATCTGGGACGCGGCGTTGCCCAGAAGAGGAACATCTCATGGCTCTTGTCCTCGGCAGGGCCTGTTTCCAGAAAGGCACACGTCCGGCTCCTTGTCCCAAACTGAAGGTGGCAGCCCTGAAAGCTGTTGCTGGTCTTCACCGTTCCCCTGCAGCCTATTCACAGGTACCACAGGATCTCGGACCCGGGCTTGCCCAGAGGAGGAACATCTCATCACTCTCGTCCTCGGCAGAGCCTGTTTCCGAAAAGGTACACGTCCGGCTCTTTGTTTCACAAGGACGGTGGCAGCCCTGAAAGCTGTTGCTGGTCTTCACTGTCCCACTGCAGCCTATTCACAGGCACAACAGGATCCGGGACCCCGGCTTGCCCAGAGGAGGAACATCTCATGGCTCTCGTCCTCGGCAGGGCCTGTTTCCTAGAACGCACATGTCCGGTTCATTGTCCCACACGGAAGTTGGCAGCCAGGAAAGATGTTGCTGGTTTTCACTGTCCCCCTGCAGCCTATTCACAGGCACAACAGGATTTGGACCCGGGCTTGCCCAGAGGAGGAACATCTCATGGCTCTCGTCCTCGGCAGGGCCTGTTTCCAGAAAGGCACACGTCCGGCTCCTTGTCCCACACGGAAGGTGGCAGCCCTGAAAGATGTTGCTGGTCTTCACCGTCCCCCTGCAGCCTATTCACAGGCACAACAGGATCTGGGACCCGGGCTTGCCCAGAGGAGGAACACATCATGGCTCACGTCCCCGGCAGAGCCTGTTTCCGAGAAGGCACACTTCCGGCTCATTGTCCCACACGGAAGGTGGCAGCTCTGAAAGCTGTTGCTCTTCTTCACCATCCCGCTGCAGCCTATTCACAGGCACAACAGGATCTGGGACCCGGGCTTGCCAGGAGGAGGAACATCTCATGTCTCTCGTCCTCGGCAGGGCCTGTTTCCGAAAAGGCACACGTCCGGCTCCTTGTCCCACACGGAAGGTGGAAGCCCTGAAAGCTGTTGCTGGTCTTCACCATCCCCCTGCAGCCTATTCACAGGCAAAATAGGATTAGGGACCCGGGCTTGCCCAGAGGAGGAACACCTCATGGCTCTTGTCCTTGGCAGGGCCTGTTTCCGGAAAGGCACACGACCGGCTCATTGTCCCACACGGAAGGTGGCAGCCCTGAAAGCTGTTGCTGGTCTTCACCGTCCCCCTGCAGCCTATTCACAGGCAGAACAGGATCTGGGACCCAGGCTTGCCCAGTGGAGGAACATCTCATGGCTCTTGTCCTCAGCAAAGCCTGATTCCGAAAAGGCAAATATCCGACTTCTTGTCCCATACGGAAGGTGGCAGCCCTGAAAGCTGGTGCTGGTCTTCACCGTCCCCCTGCAGTCTATTCACAGGCACAACAGGATCTGGGACGCGGCGTTGCCCAGAAGAGGAACATCTCATGGCTCTTGTCCTCGGCAGGGCCTTTTTCCAGAAAGGCAAACGTCCGGCTCCTTGTCCCACACGGAAGGTGGCAGCCCTGAAAGCTGTTGCTGGTCTTCACCGTCCCCCTGCAGCCTATTAACAGGTACCACAGGATCTCGGACCCGGGCTTGCCCAGAGGAGGAACATCTCATCGCTCTCGTCCTTGGCAGAGCCTGTTTCCGAAAAGGTACACGTCCGGCTCCTTGTTTCACAAGGAAGGTGGCAGCCCTGAAAGCTGTTGCTGGTCTTCACCGTCCCTCTGCAGCCTATTCACAGGCACAACAGGATCCGGGACCCCGGCTTGCCCAGAGGAGGAACATCTCATGGCTCTCGTCCTCGGCAGGGCCTGTTTCCGAGAACGCACATGTCCAGCTCATTGTCCCACACGGAAGGTGGCAGCCAGGAAAGATGTTGCTGGTCTTCACCGTCCCCCTGCAGCCTATTCACAGGCACAACAGGATTTGGACCCGGGCTTGCCCAGAGGAGGAACATCTCATGGCTCTCGTCCTCGGCAGGGCCTGTTTCCAGAAAGGCACATGTCCGGCTCTTTGTCTCACACGGAAGGTGGCAGCCCTGAAAGCTGTTGCTGGTCTTCACTGTCCCCCTGCAGCCTATTCACAGGCACAACAGGATCTGGGATCCGGTCTTGCCCAGAGCAGGAACATCTCATGTCTCTCGTCCTCGGCAGGGCCTTTTTCCGAAAAGGCACACGTCCGGCTCCTTGTCCCACACGGAAGGTGGAAGCACTGAAAGCTGTTGCTGGTCTTCACCATCCCCCTTCAGCCTATTCACAGGCACAACAGGATTTGGGACCCTGGCTTGCCCAGAGGAGGAACATCTCATGGCTCTTGTCCTCGGCAGGGTCTGTTTCCGGAAAGGCACACGTCCGGCTCCTTGTCCCACAGGGAAGGTGGCAGCTGTGAAAGCTGTTGCTGGTCTTCACCATCCCGCTGCAGCCTATTCACAGGCACAACAGGATCTGGGACCCGGGCTTGCCCAGAGGAGGAACATCTCATGTCTCTCGTCCTCGGCAGGGCCTGTTTCCGAAAAGGCACACGTCAGGCTCCTTGCCCCACACTGAAGGTGGAAGCCCTGAAAGCTGTTGCTGGTCTTCACCGTCCCCCTGCAGCCTATTCACAGGCACAACAGGATTCAGGACCCTGGCTTGCCCAGAAGAGGAACATATTATCTCACGTCCCCGGCAGAGCCTGTTTCCGAGAAGGCACACGTCCGGCTCATTGTCCCACAGGGAAGGTGGCAGCTGTGAAAGCTGTTGCTGGTCTTCACACTCCCCCTGCAGCCTATTCACAGGCACAACAGGATTCAGGACCCTGGCTTGCCTAGAGCATGAACATCTCATGGTTCTCCTCCTCGGCAGGGCCTGTTTCCGAAAACGCACACGTCCGGCTCCTTGTCCCACACGGAAGTTGCCAGCCCGGAAAGCTGTTGCTGGTCTTCACCGTCCCCCTGCAGCCTATTCACAGGCACAACAGTATTTGGGACCCGGGCTTGCCCAGACGAGGAACATCTCATGGCTCTCGTCCTCAGCATAGCCTGATTCCAAAAAGGCAAATGTCCGACACCTTGTCGCACAAGGAAGGTGGCAGCCCTGAAAGCTGTTGCTGGTCTTCACACTCCCCCTGCAACCTATCCACAGGCACAAGAGGATCTCGGACCCGGGCTTGCACAGAAGAGGAACATCTCATGGCTCTTGTCCTCGGCAGGGCCTTTTTCCAGAAAGGCACATGTCCGGCTCCTTGTCCCACACGGAAGGTGGCAGCCCTGAAAGCTGTTGCTGGTCTTCACCGTCCCCCTGCAGCCTATTCACAGGCACAACAGGATCTGGGACCCAGGCTTGCCCAGAGGAGGAACATCTCATGGCTCTTATCCTCAGCAGAGCCTGATTCCGAAAAGGCAAATATCCGACTTCTTGTCCCATACGGAAGGTGGCAGCCCTGAAAGCTGTTGCTGGTCTTCACCGTCCCCCTGCAGCCTATTCACAGGCACAACAGGATCTGGGACGCGGCGTTGCCCAGAAGAGGAACATCTCATGGCTCTTGTCCTCGGCAGGGCCTGTTTCCAGAAAGGCACACGTCCGGCTCCTTGTCCCAAACTGAAGGTGGCAGCCCTGAAAGCTGTTGCTGGTCTTCACCGTTCCCCTGCAGCCTATTCACAGGTACCACAGGATCTCGGACCCGGGCTTGCCCAGAGGAGGAACATCTCATCGCTCTCGTCCTCGGCAGAGCCTGTTTCCGAAAAGGTACACGTCCGGCTCTTTGTTTCACAAGGACGGTGGCAGCCCTGAAAGCTGTTGCTGGTCTTCACAGTCCCCCTGCAGCCTATTCACAGGCACAACAGGATCCGGGACCCCGGCTTGCCCAGAGGAGGAACATCTCATGGCTCTCGTCCTCGGCAGGGCCTGTTTCCTAGAACGCACATGTCCGGTTCATTGTCCCACACGGAAGTTGGCAGCCAGGAAAGATGTTGCTGGTTTTCACTGTCCCCCTGCAGCCTATTCACAGGCACAACAGGATTTGGACCCGGGCTTGCCCAGAGGAGGAACATCTCATGGCTCTCGTCCTCGGCAGGGCCTGTTTCCAGAAAGGCACACGTCCGGCTCCTTGTCCCACACGGAAGGTGGCAGCCCTGAAAGATGTTGCTGGTCTTCACCGTCCCCCTGCAGCCTATTCACAGGCACAACAGGATCTGGGACCCGGGCTTGCCCAGAGGAGGAACACATCATGGCTCACGTCCCCGGCAGAGCCTGTTTCCGAGAAGGCACACTTCCGGCTCATTGTCCCACACGGAAGGTGGCAGCTCTGAAAGCTGTTGCTCTTCTTCACCATCCCGCTGCAGCCTATTCACAGGCACAACAGGATCTGGGACCCGGGCTTGCCAGGAGGAGGAACATCTCATGTCTCTCGTCCTCGGCAGGGCCTGTTTCCGAAAAGGCACACGTCAGGCTCCTTGTCCCACACGGAAGGTGGAAGCCCTGAAAGCTGTTGCTGGTCTTCACCATCCCCCTGCAGCCTATTCACAGGCAAAATAGGATTAGGGACCCGGGCTTGCCCAGAGGAGGAACACCTCATGGCTCTTGTCCTTGGCAGGGCCTGTTTCCGGAAAGGCACACGACCGGCTCATTGTCCCACACGGAAGGTGGCAGCCCTGAAAGCTGTTGCTGGTCTTCACCGTCCCCCTGCAGCCTATTCACAGGCAGAACAGGATCTGGGACCCAGGCTTGCCCAGTGGAGGAACATCTCATGGCTCTTGTCCTCAGCAAAGCCTGATTCCGAAAAGGCAAATATCCGACTTCTTGTCCCATACGGAAGGTGGCAGCCCTGAAAGCTGGTGCTGGTCTTCACCGTCCCCCTGCAGTCTATTCACAGGCACAACAGGATCTGGGACGCGGCGTTGCCCAGAAGAGGAACATCTCATGGCTCTTGTCCTCGGCAGGGCCTTTTTCCAGAAAGGCACACGTCCGGCTCCTTGTCCCACACGGAAGGTGGCAGCCCTGAAAGCTGTTGCTGGTCTTCACCGTCCCCCTGCAGCCTATTAACAGGTACCACAGGATCTCGGACCCGGGCTTGCCCAGAGGAGGAACATCTCATCGCTCTCGTCCTTGGCAGAGCCTGTTTCCGAAAAGGTACACGTCCGGCTCCTTGTTTCACAAGGAAGGTGGCAGCCCTGAAAGCTGTTGCTGGTCTTCACCGTCCCTCTGCAGCCTATTCACAGGCACAACAGGATCCGGGACCCCGGCTTGCCCAGAGGAGGAACATCTCATGGCTCTCGTCCTCGGCAGGGCCTGTTTCCGAGAACGCACATGTCCAGCTCATTGTCCCACACGGAAGGTGGCAGCCAGGAAAGATGTTGCTGGTCTTCACCGTCCCCCTGCAGCCTATTCACAGGCACAACAGGATTTGGACCCGGGCTTGCCCAGAGGAGGAACATCTCATGGCTCTCGTCCTCGGCAGGGCCTGTTTCCAGAAAGGCACATGTCCGGCTCTTTGTCTCACACGGAAGGTGGCAGCCCTGAAAGCTGTTGCTGGTCTTCACTGTCCCCCTGCAGCCTATTCACAGGCACAACAGGATCTGGGATCCGGTCTTGCCCAGAGCAGGAACATCTCATGTCTCTCGTCCTCGGCAGGGCCTTTTTCCGAAAAGGCACACGTCCGGCTCCTTGTCCCACACGGAAGGTGGAAGCACTGAAAGCTGTTGCTGGTCTTCACCATCCCCCTTCAGCCTATTCACAGGCACAACAGGATTTGGGACCCTGGCTTGCCCAGAGGAGGAACATCTCATGGCTCTTGTCCTCGGCAGGGTCTGTTTCCGGAAAGGCACACGTCCGGCTCCTTGTCCCACAGGGAAGGTGGCAGCTGTGAAAGCTGTTGCTGGTCTTCACCATCCCGCTGCAGCCTATTCACAGGCACAACAGGATCTGGGACCCGGGCTTGCCCAGAGGAGGAACATCTCATGTCTCTCGTCCTCGGCAGGGCCTGTTTCCGAAAAGGCACACGTCAGGCTCCTTGCCCCACACTGAAGGTGGAAGCCCTGAAAGCTGTTGCTGGTCTTCACCGTCCCCCTGCAGCCTATTCACAGGCACAACAGGATTCAGGACCCTGGCTTGCCCAGAAGAGGAACATATTATCTCACGTCCCCGGCAGAGCCTGTTTCCGAGAAGGCACACGTCCGGCTCATTGTCCCACAGGGAAGGTGGCAGCTGTGAAAGCTGTTGCTGGTCTTCACACTCCCCCTGCAGCCTATTCACAGGCACAACAGGATTCAGGACCCTGGCTTGCCTAGAGCATGAACATCTCATGGTTCTCCTCCTCGGCAGGGCCTGTTTCCGAAAACGCACACGTCCGGCACATTGTCCTACACGGAAGGTGGCAGCCCTGAAAGCTGTTGCTGGTCTTCACCGTCCCACTGCAGCCTATTCACAGGCACAACAGGATTCAGGACCCGGGCTTGCCCAGAGGATGAACATCTCACGGCTCTCGTCCTCAGCAGAGCCTGTTTCCGAAAAGGCACACGTCCAACTCCTTATCCCACACGGTAGGTGGCAGCCCTGAAAGCTGTTGCTGGTCTTCACCGTCCCACTGCAGCCTATTCACAGGCACAACAGGATTCAGGACCCGGGCTTGCCCAGAGGAGGACCATCTCAGGGCTCTCGTCCTCGGCAGGGCCTTTTTCCAGAAAGGCACACTTCCGGCTCATTGTCCCACACGGAAGGTGGCAGCTGTGAAAGCTGTTGCTGGTGTTCACCATCCTGCTGCAGCCTATTCACAGGCACAACAGGATCTGGGACCCGGGCTTGCCCAGAGGAGGAACATCTCATGTCTCTCGTCCTCGGCAGGGCCTGTTTCCGAAAAGGCACACGTCAGGCTCCTTGTCCCACACGGAAGGTGGAAGCCCTGAAAGCTGTTGCTGGTCTTCACCGTCCCCCTGCAGCCTATTCACAGGTACCACAGGATCTCGGACCCGGGCTTGCCCAGAGGAGGAACATCTCATTGCTCTCATCCTCGGCAGAGCCTGTTTCCGAAAAGGCACACGTCCGGCTCCTTGTTTCACAACGAAGGTGGCAGCCCTGAAAGCTGTTGCTGGTTTTCACTGTCCCCCTGCAGCCTATTCACAGGCACAACAGGATCCGGGACCCTGGCTTGCCCAGAGGAGGAACATCTCATGGCTCTCGTCCTCAGCAGGGCCTGTTTCCGAGAACGCACATGTCCGGCTCATTGTCCCACACGGAAGGTGGCAGCCAGGAAAGATGTTGCTGGTCTTCACCATCCCCCTGCAGCCTATTCACAGGCACCACAGGATTTGGCCCCGGGCTTGCCCAGAGGAGGAACATCTCATGGCTCTCGTCCTCAGCATAGCCTGATTCCAAAAAGGCAAATGTCCAACACCTTGTCGCACAAGGAAGGTGGCAGCCCTGAAAGCTGTTGCTGGTCTTCACCCTCCCCCTGCAGCCTATCCACAGGCAGAAGAGGATCTAGGACCCGGGCATGCCCAGAAGAGGAACATCTCATGGCTCTTGTCCTCGGCAGGGCCTGTTTCCAGAAAGGCACACGTCCGGCTCCTTGTCCCACACGGAAGGTGGCAGCCCTGAAAGCTGTTGCTGGTCTTCACCGTCCCCCTGCAGCCTATTCACAGGCACAACAGGATTCAGGACCCTGGCTTGCCCAGAAGAGGAACATATTATCTCACGTCCCCGGCAGAGCCTGTTTCCGAGAAGGCACACGTCCGGCTCCTTGTCCCACAGGGAAGGTGGCAGCTGTGAAAGCTGTTGCTGGTCTTCACCATCCCGCTGCAGCCTATTCACAGTCACAACAGGATTCAGGACCCTGGCTTGCCTAGAGCATGAACATCTCATGGCTCTCCTCCTCGGCAGGGCCTGTTTCCGAAAACGCACACGTCCGGCACATTGTCCTACACGGAAGGTGGCAGCCCTGAAAGCTGTTGCTGGTCTTCACCGTCCCCCTGCAGCCTATTCAGAGGCACAACAGGATTCAGGACCCGGGCTTGCCCAGAGGAGGACCATCTCAGGGCTCTCGTCCTCGGCAGGGCCTTTTTCCAGAAAGGCACACTTCCGGCTCATTGTCCCACACGGAAGGTGGCAGCTGTGAAAGCTGTTGCTGGTCTTCACCATCCTGCTGCAGCCTATTCACAGGCACAACAGGATCTGGGACCCGGGCTTGTCCAGATGAGGAACATCTCATGTCTCTCGTCCTCGGCAGGGCCTGTTTCCGAAAAGGCACACGTCAGGCTCCTTGTCCCACACGGAAGGTGGAAGCCCTGAAAGCTGTTGCTGGTCTTCACCGTCCCCCTGCAGCCTATTCACAGGTACCACAGGATCTGGGACCCGGGCTTGCCCAGAGGAGGAACATCTCATGTCTCTCGTCCTCGGCAGGGCCTGTTTCCGAAAAGGCACACGTCAGGCTCCTTGTCCCACACGGAAGGTGGAAGCCCTGAAAGCTGTTGCTGGTCTTCACCATCCCCCTGCAGCCTATTCACAGGCAAAATAGGATTAGGGACCCGGGCTTGCCCAGAGGAGGAACATCTCATGGCTCTTGTCCTTGGCAGGGCCTGTTTCCGGAAAGGCACACGTCCGGCTCCTTGTCCCACACGGAAGGTGGCAGCCCTGAAAGCTGTTGCTGGTCTTCACCGTCCCCCTGCAGCCTATTCACAGGCACAACAGGATCTGGGACCCGGGCTTGCCCAGAGGAGGAACATCTCATGTCTCTCGTCCTCGGCAGGGCCTGTTTCCGAAAAGGCACACGTCAGGCTCCTTGCCCCACACTGAAGGTGGAAGCCCTGAAAGCTGTTGCTGGTCTTCACCGACCCCCTGCAGCCTATTCACAGGCACAACAGGATTCAGGACCCTGGCTTGACCAGAAGAGGAACATATTATCTCACGTCCCCGGCAGAGCCTGTTTCCGAGAAGGCACACGTCCGGCTCATTGTCCCACAGGGAAGGTGGCAGCTGTGAAAGCTGTTGCTGGTCTTCACACTCCCCCTGCAGCCTATTCACAGGCACAACAGGATTCAGGACCCTGGCTTGCCTAGAGCATGAACATCTCATGGTTCTCCTCCTCGGCAGGGCCTGTTTCCGAAAACGCACACGTCCGGCACATTGTCCTACACGGAAGGTGGCAGCCCTGAAAGCTGTTGCTGGTCTTCACCGTCCCACTGCAGCCTATTCACAGGCACAACAGGATTCAAGACCCGGGCTTGCCCAGAGGATGAACATCTCACGGCTCTCGTCCTCGGCAGAGCCTGATTCCGGAAAGGCACACGTCCAACTCCTTATCCCACACGGTAGGTGGCAGCCCTGAAAGCTGTTGCTGGTCTTCACCGTCCCACTGCAGCCTATTCACAGGCACAACAGGATTCAGGACCCGGGCTTGCCCAGAGGAGGACCATCTCAGGGCTCTCGTCCTCGGCAGGGCCTTTTTCCAGAAAGGCACACTTCTGGCTCATTGTCCCACACGGAAGGTGGCAGCTGTGAAAGCTGTTGCTGGTCTTCACCATCCTGCTGCAGCCTATTCACAGGCACAACAGTATCTGGGACCCGGGCTTGCCCAGAGGAGGAACATCTCATGTCTCTCGTCCTCGGCAGGGCCTGTTTCCGAAAAGGCACACGTCCGGCTCCTTGTTTCACAACGAAGGTGGCAGCCCTGAAAGCTGTTGCTGGTTTTCACTGTCCCCCTGCAGCCTATTCACAGGCACAACAGGATCCGGGACCCTGGCTTGCCCAGAGGAGGAACATCTCATGGCTCTCGTCCTCGGCAGGGCCTGTTTCCGAGAACGCACATGTCCGGCTCATTGTCCCACACGGAAGGTGGCAGCCAGGAAAGCTGTTGCTGGTCTTCACCATCCCCCTGCAGCCTATTCACAGGCACCACAGGATTTGGCCCCGGGCTTGCCCAGAGGAGGAACGTCTCATGGCTCTCGTCCTCAGCATAGCCTGATTCCAAAAAGGCAAATGTCCAACACCTTGTCGCACAAGGAAGGTGGCAGCCCTGAAAGCTGTTGCTGGTCTTCACCCTCCCCCTGCAGCCTATCCACAGGCACAAGAGGATCTAGGACCCGGGCATGCCCAGAAGAGGAACATCTCATGGCTCTTGTCCTCGGCAGGGCCTGTTTCCAGAAAGGCACACGTCCGGCTCCTTGTCCCACACGGAAGGTGGCAGCCAGGAAAGCTGTTGCTGGTCTTCACCGTCCCCCTGCAGCCTATTCACAGGCACAACAGGATTCAGGACCCTGGCTTGCCCAGAAGAGGAACATATTATCTCACGTCCCCGGCAGAGCCTGTTTCCGAGAAGGCACACGTCCGGCTCCTTGTCCCACAGGGAAGGTGGCAGCTGTGAAAGCTGTTGCTGGTCTTCACACTCCCCCTGCAGCCTATTCACAGGCACAACAGGATTCAGGACCCTGGCTTGCCTAGAGCATGAACATCTCATGGCTCTCCTCCTCGGCAGGGCCTGTTTCCGAAAACGCACACGTCCGGCACATTGTCCTACACGGAAGGTGGCAGCCCTGAAAGCTGTTGCTGGTCTTCACCGTCCCCCTGCAGCCTATTCACAGGTACCACAGGATCTCGGACCCGGGCTTGCCCAGAGGAGGAACATCTCATGTCTCTCGTCCTCGGCAGGGCCTGTTTCCGAAAAGGCACACGTCAGGCTCCTTGTCCCACACGGAAGGTGGCAGCTGTGAAAGCTGTTGCTGGTCTTCACCATCCCCCTGCAGCCTATTCACAGGCAAAATAGGATTAGGGACCCGGGCTTGCCCAGAGGAGGAACATCTCATGGCTCTCGTCCTTGGCAGGGCCTGTTTCCGGAAAGGCACACGTCCGGCTCCTTGTCCCACACGGAAGATGGCAGCCCTGAAAGCTGTTGCTGGTCTTCACCATCCCCCTGCAGCCTATTCACAGGCACAACAGGATTCAGGACCCTGGCTTGCCTAGAGCATGAACATCTCATGGTTCTCCTCCTCGGCAGGGCCTGTTTCCGAAAACGCACACGTCCGGCACATTGTCCTACACGGAAGGTGGCAGCCCTGAAAGCTGTTGCTGGTCTTCACCGTCCCACTGCAGCCTATTCACAGGCACAACAGGATTCAGGACCCGGGCTTGCCCAGAGGATGAACATCTCACGGCTCTCGTCCTCAGCAGAGCCTGTTTCCGAAAAGGCACACGTCCAACTCCTTATCCCACACGGCAGGTGGCAGCCCTGAAAGCTGTTGCTGGTCTTCACCGTCCCACTGCAGCCTATTCACAGGCACAACAGGATTCAGGACCCGGGCTTGCCCAGAGGAGGACCATCTCAGGGCTCTCGTCCTCGGCAGGGCCTTTTTCCAGAAAGGCACACTTCCGGCTCATTGTCCCACACGGAAGGTGGCAGCTGTGAAAGCTGTTGCTGGTCTTCACCATCCTGCTGCAGCCTATTCACAGGCACAACAGGATCTGGGACCCGGGCTTGCCCAGAGGAGGAACATCTCATGTCTCTCGTCCTCGGCAGGGCCTGTTTCCGAAAAGGCACACGTCAGGCTCCTTGTCCCACACGGAAGGTGGAAGCCCTGAAAGCTGTTGCTGGTCTTCACCGTCCCCCTGCAGCCTATTCACAGGTACCACAGGATCTCGGACCCGGGCTTGCCCAGAGGAGGAACATCTCATTGCTCTCATCCTCGGCAGAGCCTGTTTCCGAAAAGGCACACGTCCGGGTCCTTGTTTCACAACGAAGGTGGCAGCCCTGAAAGCTGTTGCTGGTTTTCACTGTCCCCCTGCAGCCTATTCACAGGCACAACAGGATCCGGGACCCTGGCTTGCCCAGAGGAGGAACATCTCATGGCTCTCGTCCTCGGCAGGGCCTGTTTCCGAGAACGCACATGTCCGGCTCATTGTCCCACACGGAAGGTGGCAGCCAGGAAAGCTGTTGCTGGTCTTCACCATCCCCCTGCAGCCTATTCACAGGCACCACAGGATTTGGCCCCGGGCTTGCCCAGAGGAGGAACATTTCATGGCTCTCGTCCTCAGCATAGCCTGATTCCAAAAAGGCAAATGTCCAACACCTTGTCGCACAAGGAAGGTGGCAGCCCTGAAAGCTGTTGCTGGTCTTCACCCTCCCCCTGCAGCCTATCCACAGGCACAAGAGGATCTAGGACCCGGGCATGCCCAGAAGAGGAACATCTCATGGCTCTTGTCCTCGGCAGGGCCTGTTTCCAGAAAGGCACACGTCCGGCTCCTTGTCCCACACGGAAGGTGGCAGCCCTGAAAGCTGTTGCTGGTCTTCACCGTCCCCCTGCAGCCTATTCACAGGCACAACAGGATTCAGGACCCTGGCTTGCCCAGAAGAGGAACATATTATCTCACGTCCCCGGCAGAGCCTGTTTCCGAGAAGGCACACGTCCGGCTCCTTGTCCCACAGGGAAGGTGGCAGCTGTGAAAGCTGTTGCTGGTCTTCACACTCCCCCTGCAGCCTATTCACAGGCACAACAGGATTCAGGACCCTGGCTTGCCTAGAGCATGAACATCTCATGGCTCTCCTCCTCGGCAGGGCCTGTTTCCGAAAACGCACACGTCCGGCACATTGTCCTACACGGAAGGTGGCAGCCCTGAAAGCTGTTGCTGGTCTTCACCGTCCCACTGCAGCCTATTCACAGGCACAACAGGATTCAGGACCCGGGCTTGCCCAGAGGAGGACCATCTCAGGGCTCTCGTCCTCGGCAGGGCCTTTTTCCAGAAAGGCACACTTCCGGCTCATTGTCCCACACGGAAGGTGGCAGCTGTGAAAGCTGTTGCTGGTCTTCACCATCCTGCTGCAGCCTATTCACAGGCACAACAGGATCTGGGACCCGGGCTTGTCCAGATGAGGAACATCTCATGTCTCTCGTCCTCGGCAGGGCCTGTTTCCAAAAAGGCACACGTCAGGCTCCTTGTCCCACACGGAAGTTGGAAGCCCTGAAAGCTGTTGCTGGTCTTCACCGTCCCCCTGCAGCCTATTCACAGGCACAACAGGATCTGGGACCCGGGCTTGCCCAGAGGAGGAACATCTCATGTCTCTCGTCCTCGGCAGGGCCTGTTTCCGAAAAGGCACACGTGAGGCTCCTTGTCCCACACGGAAGGTGGAAGCCCTGAAAGCTGTTGCTGGTCTTCACCGTCCCCCTGCAGCCTATTCACAGGTACCACAGGATCTCGGACCCGGGCTTGCCCAGAGGAGGAACATCTCATTGCTCTCATCCTCGGCAGAGCCTGTTTCCGAAAAGGCACACGTCCGGCTCCTTGTTTCACAAGGAAGGTGGCAGCCCTGAAAGCTGTTGCTGGTTTTCAATGTCCCCCTGCAGCCTATTCACAGGCACAACAGGATCCGGGACCCTGGCTTGCCCAGAGGAGGAACATCTCATGGCTCTCGTCCTCGGCAGGGCCTGTTTCCGAGAACGCACATGTCCGGCTCATTGTCCCACACGGAAGGTGGCAGCCAGGAAAGCTGTTGCTGGTCTTCACCGTCCCCCTGCAGCCTATTCACAGGCACAACAGGATCTGGGACCCAGGCTTGCCCAGAGGAGGAACATCTCATGGCTCTTGTCCTCAGCAAAGCCTGATTCCGAAAAGGCAAATATCCGACTCCTTGTCCCATACGGAAGGTGGCAGCCCTGAAAGCTGTTGCTGGTCTTCACCGTCCCCCTGCAGTCTATTCACAGGCACAACAGGATCTGGGACGCAGCATGCCCAGAAGAGGAACATCTCATGTCTCTTGTCCTCGGCAGGGCCTGTTTCCAGAAAGGCACACGTCCGGCTCCTTGTCCCACACGGAAGGTGGCAGCCCTGAAAGCTGTTGCTGGTCTTCACCGTCCCCCTGCAGCCTATTCACAGGTACAACAGGATCCGGGACCCCGGCTTGCCCAGAGGAGGAACATCTCATGGCTCTCGTCCTCGGCAGGGCCTGTTTCCGAGAACGCACACGTCCGGCACATTGTCCTACACGGAAGGTGGCAGCCAGGAAAGCTGTTGCTGGTCTTCACCGTCCCACTGCAGCCTATTCACAGGCACAACAGGATTCAGGACCCGGGCTTGCCCAGAGGAGGACCATCTCAGGGCTCTCGTGCTCAGCAGAGCCTGTTTCCGAAAAGGCACACGTCCAACTCCTTATCCCACAAGGTAGGTGACAGCCCTGAAAGCTGTTGCTGGTCTTCACCGTCCCACTGCAGCCTATTCACAGGCACAACAGGATTCAGGACCCGGGCTTGCCCAGAGGAGGAACATCTCATGTCTCTCGTCCTCGGCAGGGCCTTTTTCCAGAAAGGCACACTTCCGGCTCATTGTCCCACAGGGAAGGTGGCAGCTTTGAAAGCTGTTGCTGGTCTTCACCATCCCGCTGCAGCCTATTCACAGGCACAACAGGATCTGGGACCCGGGCTTGCCCAGAGGAGGAACATCTCATGTCTCTCGTCCTCGTCAGGGCCTGTTTCCGAAAAGGCACACCTCCGGCTCCTTGTCCCACACGGAAGGTGGAAGCCCTGAAAGCTGTTGCTGGTCTTTACCGTCCCCCTGCAGCCTATTCACAGGTACCACAGGATATCGGACCCGGGCTTGCCCAGAGGAGGAACATCTCATCGCTCTCGTCCTCGGCAGAGCCTGTTTCCGAAAAGGCACACGTCCGGCTCCTTGTTTCACAAGGAAGGTGGCAGCCCTGAAAGCTGTTGCTGGTTTTCACTGTCCCCCTGCAGCCTATTCACAGGCACAACAGGATCCGGGACCCTGGCTTGCCCAGAGGAGGAACATCTCATGGCTCTCGTCCTCGGCAGGGCCTGTTTCCAGAAAGGCACACGTCCGGCTCTTTGTCTCACACGGAAGGTGGCAGCCCTGAAAGCTGTTGCTGGTCTTCACCGTCCCCCTGCAGCCTATTCACAGGTACCACAGGATCTCGGACCCGGGCTTGCCCAGAGGAGGAACATCTCATCGCTCTCGTCCTCGGCAGAGCCTGTTTCCGAAAAGGTACACGTCCGGCTCCTTGTTTCACAAGGAAGGTGGCAGCCCTGAAAGTTGTTGCTGGTCTTCACCGTCCCCCTGCAGCCTATTCACAGGTACCACAGGATCTCGGACCCGGGCTTGCCCAGAGGAGGAACATCTCATTGCTCTCATCCTCGGCAGAGCCTGTTTCCGAAAAGGCACACGTCCGGCTCCTTGTTTCACAAGGAAGGTGGCAGCCCTGAAAGCTGTTGCTGGTTTTCAATGTCCCCCTGCAGCCTATTCACAGGCACAACAGGATCCGGGACCCTGGCTTGCCCAGAGGAGGAACATCTCATGGCTCTCGTCCTCGGCAGGGCCTGTTTCCGAGAACGCACATGTCCGGCTCATTGTCCCACACGGAAGGTGGCAGCCAGGAAAGCTGTTGCTGGTCTTCACCATCCCCCTGCAGCCTATTCACAGGCACCACAGGATTTGGCCCCGGGCTTGCCCAGAGGAGGAACATCTCATGGCTCTCGTCCTCAGCATAGCCTGATTCCAAAAAGGCAAATGTCCAACACCTTGTCGCACAAGGAAGGTGGCAGCCCTGAAAGCTGTTGCTGGTCTTCACCCTCCCCCTGCAGCCTATCCACAGGCAGAAGAGGATCTAGGACCCGGGCATGCCCAGAAGAGGAACATCTCATGGCTCTTGTCCACGGCAGGGCCTGTTTCCAGAAAGGCACACGTCCGGCTCCTTGTCCCACACGGAAGGTGGCAGCCAGGAAAGCTGTTGCTGGTCTTCACCGTCCCCCTGCAGCCTATTCACAGGCACAACAGGATTCAGGACCCTGGCTTGCCCAGAAGAGGAACATATTATCTCACGTCCCCGGCAGAGCCTGTTTCCGAGAAGGCACACGTCCGGCTCATTGTCCCACAGGGAAGGTGGCAGCTGTGAAAGCTGTTGCTGGTCTTCACCATCCCGCTGCAGCCTATTCACAGTCACAACAGGATTCAGGACCCTGGCTTGCCTAGAGCATGAACATCTCATGGCTCTCCTCCTCGGCAGGGCCTGTTTCCGAAAACGCACACGTCCGGCACATTGTCCTACACGGAAGGTGGCAGCCCTGAAAGCTGTTGCTGGTCTTCACCGTCCCACTGCAGCCTATTCACAGGCACAACAGGATTCAGGACCCGGGCTTGCCCAGAGGATGAACATCTCATGGCTCTCGTCCTCAGCAGAGCCTGTTTCCGAAAAGGCACACGTCCAACTCCTTATCCCACACGGTAGGTGGCAGCCCTGAAAGCTGTTGCTGGTCTTCACCGTCCCACTGCAGCCTATTCACAGGCACAACAGGATTCAGGACCCGGGCTTGCCTAGAGGAGGACCATCTCAGGGCTCTTGTCCTCGGCAGGGCCTTTTTCCAGATAGGCACACTTCCGGCTCATTGTCCCACAGGGAAGGTGGCAGCTTTGAAATCTGTTGCTGGTCTTCACCATCCCGCTGCAGCCTATTCACAGGCACAACAGGATCTGGGACCCGGGCTTGCCCAGAGGAGGAACATCTCATGTCTCTCGTCCTCGGCAGGGCCTGTTTCCGAAAAGGCACACCTCCGGCTCCTTGTCCCACACGGAAGGTGGAAGCCCTGAAAGCTGTTGCTGGTCTTTACCGTCCCCCTGCAGCCTATTCACAGGTACCACAGGATCTCGGACCCGGGCTTGCCCAGAGGAGGAACATCTCATCGCTCTCGTCCTCGGCAGAGCCTGTTTCCGAAAAGGCACACGTCCGGCTCCTTGTTTCACAAGGAAGGTGGCAGCCCTGAAAGCTGTTGCTGGTTTTCACTGTCCCCCTGCAGCCTATTCACAGGCACAACAGGATCCGGGACCCTGGCTTGCCCAGAGGAGGAACATCTCATGGCTCTCGTCCTCGGCAGGGCCTGTTTCCAGAAAGGCACACGTCCGGCTCTTTGTCTCACACGGAAGGTGGCAGCCCTGAAAGCTGTTGCTGGTCTTCACCGTCCCCCTGCAGCCTATTCACAGGTACCACAGGATCTCGGACCCGGGCTTGCCCAGAGGAGGAACATCTCATCGCTCTCGTCCTCGGCAGAGCCTGTTTCCGAAAAGGTACACGTCCGGCTCCTTGTTTCACAAGGAAGGTGGCAGCCCTGAAAGTTGTTGCTGGTCTTCACCGTCCCCCTGCAGCCTATTCACAGGTACCACAGGATCTCGGACCCGGGCTTGCCCAGAGGAGGAACATCTCATTGCTCTCATCCTCGGCAGAGCCTGTTTCCGAAAAGGCACACGTCCGGCTCCTTGTTTCACAAGGAAGGTGGCAGCCCTGAAAGCTGTTGCTGGTTTTCAATGTCCCCCTGCAGCCTATTCACAGGCACAACAGGATCCGGGACCCTGGCTTGCCCAGAGGAGGAACATCTCATGGCTCTCGTCCTCGGCAGGGCCTGTTTCCGAGAACGCACATGTCCGGCTCATTGTCCCACACGGAAGGTGGCAGCCAGGAAAGCTGTTGCTGGTCTTCACCATCCCCCTGCAGCCTATTCACAGGCACCACAGGATTTGGCCCCGGGCTTGCCCAGAGGAGGAACATCTCATGGCTCTCGTCCTCAGCATAGCCTGATTCCAAAAAGGCAAATGTCCAACACCTTGTCGCACAAGGAAGGTGGCAGCCCTGAAAGCTGTTGCTGGTCTTCACCCTCCCCCTGCAGCCTATCCACAGGCACAAGAGGATCTAGGAGCCGGGCATGCCCAGAAGAGGAACATCTCATGGCTCTTGTCCACGGCAGGGCCTGTTTCCAGAAAGGCACACGTCCGGCTCCTTGTCCCACACGGAAGGTGGCAGCCAGGAAAGCTGTTGCTGGTCTTCACCGTCCCCCTGCAGCCTATTCACAGGCACAACAGGATTCAGGATCCTGGCTTGCCCAGAAGAGGAACATATTATCTCACGTCCCCGGCAGAGCCTGTTTCCGAGAAGGCACACGTCCGGCTCATTGTCCCACAGGGAAGGTGGCAGCTGTGAAAGCTGTTGCTGGTCTTCACCATCCCGCTGCAGCCTATTCACAGTCACAACAGGATTCAGGACCCTGGCTTGCCTAGAGCATGAACATCTCATGGCTCTCCTCCTCGGCAGGGCCTGTTTCCGAAAACGCACACGTCCGGCACATTGTCCTACACGGAAGGTGGCAGCCCTGAAAGCTGTTGCTGGTCTTCACCGTCCCACTGCAGCCTATTCACAGGCACAACAGGATTCAGGACCCGGGCTTGCCCAGAGGATGAACATCTCATGGCTCTCGTCCTCAGCAGAGCCTGTTTCCGAAAAGGCACACGTCCAACTCCTTATCCCACACGGTAGGTGGCAGCCCTGAAAGCTGTTGCTGGTCTTCACCGTCCCACTGCAGCCTATTCACAGGCACAACAGGATTCAGGACCCGGGCTTGCCTAGAGGAGGACCATCTCAGGGCTCTTGTCCTCGGCAGGGCCTTTTTCCAGATAGGCACACTTCCGGCTCATTGTCCCACAGGGAAGGTGGCAGCTTTGAAATCTGTTGCTGGTCTTCACCATCCCGCTGCAGCCTATTCACAGGCACAACAGGATCTGGGACCCGGGCTTGCCCAGAGGAGGAACATCTCATGTCTCTCGTCCTCGGCAGGGCCTGTTTCCGAAAAGGCACACCTCCGGCTCCTTGTCCCACACGGAAGGTGGAAGCCCTGAAAGCTGTTGCTGGTCTTTACCGTCCCCCTGCAGCCTATTCACAGGTACCACAGGATCTCGGACCCGGGCTTGCCCAGAGGAGGAACATCTCATCGCTCTCGTCCTCGGCAGAGCCTGTTTCCGAAAAGGCACACGTCCGGCTCCTTGTTTCACAAGGAAGGTGGCAGCCCTGAAAGCTGTTGCTGGTTTTCACTGTCCCCCTGCAGCCTATTCACAGGCACAACAGGATCCGGGACCCTGGCTTGCCCAGAGGAGGAACATCTCATGGCTCTCGTCCTCGGCAGGGCCTGTTTCCAGAAAGGCACATGTCCGGCTCTTTGTCTCACACGGAAGGTGGCAGCCCTGAAAGCTGTTGCTGGTCTTCACTGTCCCCCTGCAGCCTATTCACAGGCACAACAGGGTCTGGGATCCGGTCTTGCCCAGAGGAGGAACATCTCATGTCTCTCGTCCTCGGCAGGGCCTTTTTCCGAAAAGGCACACGTCCGGCTCCTTGTCCCACAAGGAAGATGGAAGCACTGAAAGCTGTTGCTGGTCTTCACCATCCCCCTTCAGCCTATTCACAGGCACAACAGGATTCAGGACCCTGGCTTGCCCAGAAGAGGAACATATCATGGCTCACGTCCCCGGCAGAGCCTGTTTCCGAGAAGGCACACGTCCGGCTCATTGTCCCACAGGGAGGTCGCAGATGTGAAAGCTGTTGCTGGTCTTCACCATCCCCCTACAGCCTATTCACAGTCACAACAGGATTCAGGACCCTGGCTTGCCTAGAGCATGAACATCTCATGGCTCTCCTCCTCCCCAGGGCCTGTTTCCGAAAACGCACATGTCCGGCACATTGTCCCACACGGAAGGTGGCAGCCCTGAAAGCTGTTGCTGGTCTTCACCCTCCCCCTGCAGCCTATCCAGAGGTACAAGAGGATCTCGGACCCGGGCTTGCCCAGAGGAGGAACATCTCATGGCTCTCGTCCTCGGCAGAGCCTGTTTCCGAAAAGGTACACGTCCGGCTCCTTGTTTCACAAGGAAGGTGGCAGCCCTGAAAGCTGTTGCTGGTCTTCACCGTCCCCCTGCAGCCTATTCACAGGTACCACAGGATCTCGGACCCGGGCTTGCCCAGAGGAGGAACATCTCATTGCTCTCATCCTCGGCAGAGCCTGTTTCCGAAAAGGCACACGTCCGGCTCCTTGTTTCACAAGGAAGGTGGCAGCCCTGAAAGCTGTTGCTGGTTTTCAATGTCCCCCTGCAGCCTATTCACAGGCACAACAGGATCCGGGACCCTGGCTTGCCCAGAGGAGGAACATCTCATGGCTCTCGTCCTCGGCAGGGCCTGTTTCCGAGAACGCACATGTCCGGCTCATTGTCCCACACGGAAGGTGGCAGCCAGGAAAGCTGTTGCTGGTCTTCACCATCTCCCTGCAGCCTATTCACAGGCACCACAGGATTTGGCCCCGGGCTTGCCCAGAGGAGGAACATCTCATGGCTCTCGTCCTCAGCATAGCCTGATTCCAAAAAGGCAAATGTCCAACACCTTGTCGCACAAGGAAGGTGGCAGCCCTGAAAGCTGTTGCTGGTCTTCACCCTCCCCCTGCAGCCTATCCACAGGCACAAGAGGATCTAGGAGCCGGGCATGCCCAGAAGAGGAACATCTCATGGCTCTTGTCCTCGGCAGGGCCTGTTTCCAGAAAGGCACACGTCCGGCTCCTTGTCCCACACGGAAGGTGGCAGCCAGGAAAGCTGTTGCTGGTCTTCACCGTCCCCCTGCAGCCTATTCACAGGCACAACAGGATTCAGGACCCTGGCTTGCCCAGAAGAGGAACATATTATCTCACGTCCCCGGCAGAGCCTGTTTCCGAGAAGGCACACGTCCGGCTCATTGTCCCACAGGGAAGGTGGCAGCTGTGAAAGCTGTTGCTGGTCTTCACCATCCCGCTGCAGCCTATTCACAGTCACAACAGGATTCAGGACCCTGGCTTGCCTAGAGCATGAACATCTCATGGCTCTCCTCCTCGGCAGGGCCTGTTTCCGAAAACGCACACGTCCGGCACATTGTCCTACACGGAAGGTGGCAGCCCTGAAAGCTGTTGCTGGTCTTCACCGTCCCACTGCAGCCTATTCACAGGCACAACAGGATTCAGGACCCGGGCTTGCCCAGAGGATGAACATCTCATGGCTCTCGTCCTCAGCAGAGCCTGTTTCCGAAAAGGCACACGTCCAACTCCTTATCCCACACGGTAGGTGGCAGCCCTGAAAGCTGTTGCTGGTCTTCACCGTCCCACTGCAGCCTATTCACAGGCACAACAGGATTCAGGACCCGGGCTTGCCTAGAGGAGGACCATCTCAGGGCTCTTGTCCTCGGCAGGGCCTTTTTCCAGAAAGGCACACTTCCGGCTCATTGTCCCACAGGGAAGGTGGCAGCTTTGAAATCTGTTGCTGGTCTTCACCATCCCGCTGCAGCCTATTCACAGGCACAACAGGATCTGGGACCCGGGCTTGCCCAGAGGAGGAACATCTCATGTCTCTCGTCCTCGGCAGGGCCTGTTTCCGAAAAGGCACACCTCCGGCTCCTTGTCCCACACGGAAGGTGGAAGCCCTGAAAGCTGTTGCTGGTCTTTACCGTCCCCCTGCAGCCTATTCACAGGTACCACAGGATCTCGGACCCGGGCTTGCCCAGAGGAGGAACATCTCATCGCTCTCGTCCTCGGCAGAGCCTGTTTCCGAAAAGGCACACGTCCGGCTCCTTGTTTCACAAGGAAGGTGGCAGCCCTGAAAGCTGTTGCTGGTTTTCACTGTCCCCCTGCAGCCTATTCACAGGCACAACAGGATCCGGGACCCCGGCTTGCCCAGAGGAGGAACATCTCATGGCTCTCGTCCTCGGCAGGGCCTGTTTCCAGAAAGGCACATGTCCGGCTCTTTGTCTCACACGGAAGGTGGCAGCCCTGAAAGCTGTTGCTGGTCTTCACTGTCCCCCTGCAGCCTATTCACAGGCACAACAGGGTCTGGGATCCGGTCTTGCCCAGAGGAGGAACATCTCATGTCTCTCGTCCTCGGCAGGGCCTTTTTCCGAAAAGGCACACGTCCGGCTCCTTGTCCCACAAGGAAGATGGAAGCACTGAAAGCTGTTGCTGGTCTTCACCATCCCCCTTCAGCCTATTCACAGGCACAACAGGATTCAGGACCCTGGCTTGCCCAGAAGAGGAACATATCATGGCTCACGTCCCCGGCAGAGCCTGTTTCCGAGAAGGCACACGTCCGGCTCATTGTCCCACAGGGAGGTCGCAGATGTGAAAGCTGTTGCTGGTCTTCACCATCCCCCTACAGCCTATTCACAGTCACAACAGGATTCAGGACCCTGGCTTGCCTAGAGCATGAACATCTCATGGCTCTCCTCCTCCCCAGGGCCTGTTTCCGAAAACGCACATGTCCGGCACATTGTCCCACACGGAAGGTGGCAGCCCTGAAAGCTGTTGCTGGTCTTCACCGTCCCCCTGCAGCCTATTCACAGGTACCACAGGATCTCGGACCCGGGCTTGCCCAGAGGAGGAACATCTCATCGCTCTCGTCCTCGGCAGAGCCTGTTTCCGAAAAGTTACACGTCCGGCTCCTTGTTTCACAAGGAAGGTGGCAGCCCTGAAAGCTGTTGCTGGTCTTCACCGTCCCCCTGCAGCCTATTCACAGGTACCACAGGATCTCGGACCCGGGCTTGCCCAGAGGAGGAACATCTCATTGCTCTCATCCTCGGCAGAGCCTGTTTCCGAAAAGGCACACGTCCGGCTCCTTGTTTCACAAGGAAAGTGGCAGCCCTGAAAGCTGTTGCTGGTTTTCAATGTCCCCCTGCAGCCTATTCACAGGCACAACAGGATCCGGGACCCTGGCTTGCCCAGAGGAGGAACATCTCATGGCTCTCGTCCTCGGCAGGGCCTGTTTCCGAGAACGCACATGTCCGGCTCATTGTCCCACACGGAAGGTGGCAGCCAGGAAAGCTGTTGCTGGTCTTCACCATCCCCCTGCAGCCTATTCACAGGCACCACAGGATTTGGCCCCGGGCTTGCCCAGAGGAGGAACATCTCATGGCTCTCGTCCTCAGCATAGCCTGATTCCAAAAAGGCAAATGTCCAACACCTTGTCGCACAAGGAAGGTGGCAGCCCTGAAAGCTGTTGCTGGTCTTCACCCTCCCCCTGCAGCCTATCCACAGGCACAAGAGGATCTAGGAGCCGGGCATGCCCAGAAGAGGAACATCTCATGGCTCTTGTCCTCGGCAGGGCCTGTTTCCAGAAAGGCACACGTCCGGCTCCTTGTCCCACACGGAAGGTGGCAGCCAGGAAAGCTGTTGCTGGTCTTCACCGTCCCCCTGCAGCCTATTCACAGGCACAACAGGATTCAGGACCCTGGCTTGCCCAGAAGAGGAACATATTATCTCACGTCCCCGGCAGAGCCTGTTTCCGAGAAGGCACACGTCCGGCTCATTGTCCCACAGGGAAGGTGGCAGCTGTGAAAGCTGTTGCTGGTCTTCACCATCCCGCTGCAGCCTATTCACAGTCACAACAGGATTCAGGACCCTGGCTTGCCTAGAGCATGAACATCTCATGGCTCTCCTCCTCGGCAGGGCCTGTTTCCGAAAACGCACACGTCCGGCACATTGTCCTACACGGAAGGTGGCAGCCCTGAAAGCTGTTGCTGGTCTTCACCGTCCCACTGCCGCCTATTCACAGGCACAACAGGATTCAGGACCCGGGCTTGCCCAGAGGATGAACATCTCATGGCTCTCGTCCTCAGCAGAGCCTGTTTCCGAAAAGGCACACGTCCAACTCCTTATCCCACACGGTAGGTGGCAGCCCTGAAAGCTGTTGCTGGTCTTCACCGTCCCACTGCAGCCTATTCACAGGCACAACAGGATTCAGGACCCGGGCTTGCCTAGAGGAGGACCATCTCAGGGCTCTTGTCCTCGGCAGGGCCTGTTTCCGAAAAGGCACACCTCCGGCTCCTTGTCCCACAAGGAAGGTGGAAGCCCTGAAAGCTGTTGCTGGTCTTTACCGTCCCCCTGCAGCCTATTCACAGGTACCACAGGATCTCGGACCCGGGCTTGCCCAGAGGAGGAACATCTCATCGCTCTCGTCCTCGGCAGAGCCTGTTTCCGAAAAGGCACACGTCCGGCTCCTTGTTTCACAAGGAAGGTGGCAGCCCTGAAAGCTGTTGCTGGTTTTCACTGTCCCCCTGCAGCCTATTCACAGGCACAACAGGATCCGGGACCCTGGCTTGCCCAGAGGAGGAACATCTCATGGCTCTCGTCCTCGGCAGGGCCTGTTTCCAGAAAGGCACATGTCCGGCTCTTTGTCTCACACGGAAGGTGGCAGCCCTGAAAGCTGTTGCTGGTCTTCACTGTCCCCCTGCAGCCTATTCACAGGCACAACAGGGTCTGGGATCCGGTCTTGCCCAGAGGAGGAACATCTCATGTCTCTCGTCCTCGGCAGGGCCTTTTTCCGAAAAGGCACACGTCCGGCTCCTTGTCCCACAAGGAAGATGGAAGCCCTGAAAGCTGTTGCTGGTCTTCACCATCCCCCTTCAGCCTATTCACAGGCACAACAGGATTCAGGACCCTGGCTTGCCCAGAAGAGGAACATATCATGGCTCACGTCCCCGGCAGAGCCTGTTTCCGAGAAGGCACACGTCCGGCTCATTGTCCCACAGGGAGGTCGCAGATGTGAAAGCTGTTGCTGGTCTTCACCATCCCCCTACAGCCTATTCACAGTCACAACAGGATTCAGGACCCTGGCTTGCCTAGAGCATGAACATCTCATGGCTCTCCTCCTCCCCAGGGCCTGTTTCCGAAAACGCACATGTCCGGCACATTGTCCCACACGGAAGGTGGCAGCCCTGAAAGCTGTTGCTGGTCTTCACCCTCCCCCTGCAGCCTATCCAGAGGTACAAGAGGATCTCGGACCCGGGCTTGCCCAGAGGAGGAACATCTCATGGCTCTCGTCCTCGGCAGGGCCTGTTTCCGAGAACGCACATGTCCGGCTCATTGTCCCACACGGAAGGTGGCAGCCAGGAAAGATGTTGCTGGTCTTCACAATCCCCCTGCAGCGTATTCACAGGCACAACAGGATTTGGACCCGGGCTTGCCCAGAGGAGGAACATCTCATGGCTCTCGTCCTCGGCAGGGCCTGTTTCCAGAAAGGCACATGTCCGGCTCTTTGTCTCACACGGAAGGTGGCAGCCCTGAAAGCTGTTGCTGGTCTTCACTGTCCCCCTGCAGCCTATTCACAGGCACAACAGGATCTGGGATACGGCCTTGCCCAGAGGAGGAACATCTCATGTCTCTCGTCCTCGGCAGGGCCTTTTTCCGAAAAGGCACACGTCCGGCTCCTTGTCCCACACGGAAGGTGGAAGCACTGAAAGCTGTTGCTGGTCTTCACCATCCCCCTTCAGCCTATTCACAGGCACAACAGGATTTGGGACCCTGGCTTGCTCAGAGGAGGAACATCTCATGGCTCTTGTCCTCGGCAGGCCCTTTTTCCGGAAAGGCACACGTCCGGCTCCTTGTCCCACACGGAAGGTGGCAGCCCTGAAAGCTGTTGCTGGTCTTCACCGTCCCCCTGCAGCCTATTCACAGGCACAACAGGATCTGGGACCCGGGCTTGCCCAGAAGAGGAACATATCATGGCTCACGTCCCCGGCAGAGCCTGTTTCCGGAAAGGCACACGTCCGGCTCATTTTCCCACAGGGAAGGTGGCAGCTGTGAAAGCTGTTGCTGGTCTTCACCATCCCGCTGCAGCCTATTCACAGGCACAACAGGATCTGGGACCCGGGCTTGCCCAGAGGAGGAACATCTCATGTCTCTCGTCCTCGGCAGGGCCTGTTTCCGAAAAGGCACACGTCAGGCTCCTTGCCCCACACGGAAGGTGGAAGCCCTGAAAGCTGTTGCTGGTCTTCACCGTCCCCCTGCAGCCTATTCACAGACACAAGAGGATTTGGGACCCTGGCTTGCCCAGAAGAGGAACATATCATGGCTCACGTCCCCGGCAGAGCCTGTTTCCGAGAAGGCACACGTCCGGCTCATTGTCCCACAGGGAATGTCGCAGCTGTGAAAGCTGTTGCTGGTCTTCACCATCCCCCTGCAGCCTATTCACAGTCACAACAGGATTCAGGACCCTGGCTTGCCTAGAGCATGAACATCTCATGGCTCTCCTCCTAGGCAGGGCCTGTTTCCGAAAACGCACACGTCCGGCACATTGTCCCACACGGAAGGTGGCAGCCCTGAAAGCTGTTGCTGGTCTTCACCGTCGCCCTGCAGCCTATTCACAGGCACAACAGGATTAGGGACCCGGGCTTGCCCAGAGGAGGACCATCTCAGGGCTGTCGTCCTCGGCAGGGCCTTTTTCCAGAAAGGCACACTTCCGGCTCATTGTCCCACACGGAAGGTGGCAGCTGTGAAAGCTGTTGCTGGTCTTCACCATCCTGCTGCAGCCTATTCACAGGCACAACAGGATCTGGGACCCGGGCTTGCCCAGAGGAGGAACATCTCATGTCTCTCGTCCTCGGCAGGGCCTGTTTCCGAAAAGGCACACGTCAGGCTCCTTGTCCCACACGGAAGGTGGAAGCCCTGAAAGCTGTTGCTGGTCTTCACCGTCCCCCTGCAGCCTATTCACAGGTACCACAGGATCTCGGACCCGGGCTTGCCCAGAGGAGGAACATCTCATTGCTCTCGTCCTCGGCAGAGCCTGTTTCCGAAAAGGCACACGTCCGGCTCCTTGTTTCACAAGGAAGGTGGCAGCCCTGAAAGCTGTTGCTGGTTTTCACTGTCCCCCTGCAGCCTATTCACAGGCACAACATGATCCGGGACCCTGGCTTGCCCAGAGGAGGAACATCTCATGGCTCTCGTCCTCGGCAGGGCCTGTTTCCGAGAACGCACATACCCGGCTCATTGTCCCACACGGAAGGTGGCAGCCAGGAAAGATGTTGCTGGTCTTCACAATACCCCTGCAGCCTATTCACAGGCACCACAGGATTTGGCCCCGGGCTTGCCCAGAGGAGGAACATCTCATGGCTCTCGTCCTCGGCAGGGCCTGTTTCCAGAAAGGCACATGTCCGGCTCTTTGTCTCACACGGAAGGTGGCAGCCCTGAAAGCTGTTGCTGGTCTTCACTGTCCCCCTGCAGCCTATTCACAGGCACAACAGGATCTGGGATCCGGGCTTGCCCAGACGAGGAACATCTCATGGCTCTCGTCCTCAGCATAGCCTGATTCCAAAAAGGCAAATGTCCGACACCTTGTCGCACAAGGAAGGTGGCAGCCCTGAAAGCTGTTGCTGGTCTTCACCCTCCCCCTGCAGCCTATCCACAGGCACAAGAGGATCTGGGACCCGGGCATGCCCAGAAGAGGAACATCTCATGGCTCTTGTCCTCGGCAGGGCCTGTTTCCAGAAAGGCACACGTCCGGCTCCTTGTCCCACACGGAAGGTGGCAGCCCTGAAAGCTGTTGCTGGTCTTCACCGTCCCCCTGCAGCCTATTCACAGGTACAACAGGATCTCGGACCCGGGCTTGCCCAGAGGAGGAACATCTCATGGCTCTCGTCCTCGGCAGAGCCTGTTTCCGAAAAGGTACACGTCCGGCTCCTTGTCCCACACGGAAGGTGGCAGCCCTGAAAGCTGTTGCTGGTCTTCACTGTCCCCCTGCAGCCTATTCACAGGCACAACAGGATCCGGGACCCCGGCTTGCCCAGAGGAGGAACATCTCATGGCTCTCGTCCTCGGCAGGGCCTGTTTCCGAGAACGCACATGTCCGGCTCATTGTCCCACACGGAAGGTGGCAGCCAGGAAAGATGTTGCTGGTCTTCACCGTCCCCCTGCAGCCTATTCACAGGCACAACAGGATTTGGACCCGGGCTTGCCCAGAGGAGGAACATCTCATGGCTCTCGTCCTCGGCAGGGCCTGTTTCCAGAAAGGCACATGTCCGGCTCTTTGTCTCACACGGAAGGTGGCAGCCCTGAAAGCTGTTGCTGGTCTTCACTGTCCCCCTGCAGCCTATTCACAGGCACAACAGGATCTGGGATCCGGTCTTGCCCAGAGCAGGAACATCTCATGTCTCTCGTCCTCGGCAGGGCCTTTTTCCGAAAAGGCACACGTCCGGCTCCTTGTCCCACACGGAAGGTGGAAGCACTGAAAGCTGTTGCTGGTCTTCACCATCCCCCTTCAGCCTATTCACAGACACAACAGGATTTGGGACCCTGGCTTGCGCAGAGGAGGAACATCTCATGGCTCTTGTCCTCGGCAGGGCCTGTTTCCGGAAAGGCACACGTCCGGCTCCTTGTCCCACAGGGAAGGTGGCAGCTGTGAAAGCTGTTGCTGGTCTTCACCATCCCGCTGCAGCCTATTCACAGGCACAACAGGATCTGGGACCCGGGCTTGCCCAGATGAGGAACATCTCATGTCTCTCGTCCTCGGCAGGGCCTGTTTCCGAAAAGGCACACGTCAGGCTCCTAGCCCCACACTGAAGGTGGAAGCCCTGAAAGCTGTTGCTGGTCTTCACCGTCCCCCTGCAGCCTATTCACAGGCACAACAGGATTCAGGACCCTGGCTTGCCCAGAAGAGGAACATATTATCTCACGTCCCCGGCAGAGCCTGTTTCCGAGAAGGCACACGTCCGGCTCCTTGTCCCACAGGGAAGGTGGCAGCTGTGAAAGCTGTTGCTGGTCTTCACCATCCCGCTGCAGCCTATTCACAGGTACCACAGGATCTCGGACCCGGGCTTGCCCAGAGGAGGAACATCTCATTGCTCTCGTCCTCGGCAGAGCCTGTTTCCGTAAAGGCACACGTCCGGCTCCTTGTTTCACAAGGAAGGTGGCAGCCCTGAAAGCTGTTGCTGGTTTTCACTGTCCCCCTGCAGCCTATTCAGAGGCACAACAGGATCCGGGACCCTGGCTTGCCCAGAGGAGGAACATCTCATGTCTCTCGTCCTCGGCAGGGCCTGTTTCCGAGAACGCACATGTCCGGCTCATTGTCCCACACGGAAGGTGGCAGCCAGGAAAGATGTTGCTGGTCTTCACAATCCCCCTGCAGCCTATTCACAGGCACCACAGGATTTGGCCCCGGGCTTGCCCAGAGGAGGAACATCTCATGGCTCTCGTCCTCGGCAGGGCCTGTTTCCAGAAAGGCACATGTCCGGCTCTTTGTCTCACACGGAAGGTGGCAGCCCTGAAAGCTGTTGCTGGTCTTCACTGTCCCCCTGCAGCCTATTCACAGGCACAACAGGATCTGGGATCCGGGCTTGCCCAGACGAGGAACATCTCATGGCTCTCGTCCTCAGCATAGCCTGATTCCAAAAAGGCAAATGTCCGACACCTTGTCGCACAAGGAAGGTGGCAGCCCTGAAAGCTGTTGCTGGTCTTCACCCTCCCCCTGCAGCCTATCCACAGGCACAAGAGGATCTCGGACCCGGGCATGCCCAGACGAGGAACATCTCATGGCTCTTGTCCTCGGCAGGGCCTGTTTCCAGAAAGGCACACGTCCGGCTCCTTGTCCCACACGGAAGGTGGCAGCCCTGAAAGCTGTTGCTGGTCTTCACCCTCCCCCTGCAGCCTATCCACAGGCACAAGAGGATCTCGGACCCGGGCATGTCCAGAAGAGGAACATCTCATGGCTCACGTCCCCGCAGAGCCTGTTTCCGGAAAGGCACACGTCCGGCTCATAGTCCCACAGGGAAGGTGGCAGCTGTGAAAGCTGTTGCTGGTCTTCACCATCCCGCTGCAGCCTATTCACAGGCACAACAGGATCTGGGACCCGGGCTTGCCCAGAGGAGGAACATCTCATGTCTCTCGTCCTCGGCAGGGCCTGTTTCCGAAAAGGCACACGTCAGGCTCCTTGCCCCACACGGAAGGTGGAAGCCCTGAAAGCTGTTGCTGGTCTTCACCGTCCCCCTGCAGCCTATTCACAGGCACAACAGGATTCAGGACCCTGGCTTGCCCAGAAGAGGAACATATCATGGCTCACGTCCTCGGCGGAGCCTGTTTCCGAGAAGGCACACGTCCGGCTCCTTGTCCCACAGGGAATGTCGCAGCTGTGAAAGCTGTTGCTGGTCTTCACCATCCCCCTGCAGCCTATTCACAGTCACAACAGGATTCAGGACCCTGGCTTGCCTAGAGCATGAACATCTCATGGCTCTCCTCCTCGGCAGGGCCTGTTTCCGAAAACGCACACGTCCGGCACATTGTCCCACACGGAAGGTGGCAGCCCTGAAAGCTGTTGCTGGTCTTCACCGTCCCACTGCAGCCTATTCACAGGCACAACAGGATTAGGGACCCGGGCTTGCCCAGAGGAGGAACATCTCATTGCTCTCGTCCTCGGCAGAGCGTGTTTCCGAAAAGGCACACGTCCGGCTCCTTGTTTCACAAGGAAGGTGGCAGCCCTGAAAGCTGTTGCTGGTTTTCACTGTCCCCCTGCAGCCTATTCACAGGCACAACATGATCCGGGACCCTGGCTTGCCCAGAGGAGGAACATCTCATGGCTCTCGTCCTCGGCAGGGCCTGTTTCCGAGAACGCACATACCCGGCTCATTGTCCCACACGGAAGGTGGCAGCCAGGAAAGATGTTGCTGGTCTTCACAATACCCCTGCAGCCTATTCACAGGCACCACAGGATTTGGCCCCGGGCTTGCCCAGAGGAGGAACATCTCATGGCTCTCGTCCTCGGCAGGGCCTGTTTCCAGAAAGGCACATGTCCGGCTCTTTGTCTCACACGGAAGGTGGCAGCCCTGAAAGCTGTTGCTGGTCTTCACTGTCCCCCTGCAGCCTGTTCACAGGCACAACAGGATCTGGGATCCGGGCTTGCCCAGACGAGGAACATCTCATGGCTCTCGTCCTCAGCATAGCCTGATTCCAAAAAGGCAAATGTCCGACACCTTGTCGCACAAGGAAGGTGGCAGCCCTGAAAGCTGTTGCTGGTCTTCACCCTCCCCCTGCAGCCTATCCACAGGCACAAGAGGATCTCGGACCCGGGCATGCCCAGAAGAGGAACATCTCATGGCTCTTGTCCTCGGCAGGGCCTGTTTCCGAAAAGGCACACGTCCGGCTCCTTGTCCCACACGGAAGGTGGCAGCCCTGAAAGCTGTTGCTGGTCTTCACCGTCCCCCTGCAGCCTATTCACAGGTACAACAGGATCTCAGACCCGGGCTTGCCCAGAGGAGGAACATCTCATGGCTCTCGTCCTCGGCAGAGCCTGTTTCCGAAAAGGTACATGTCCGGCCCCTTGTTTCACAAGGAAGGTGGCAGCCCTGAAAGCTGTTGCTGGTCTTCACTGTCCCCCTGCAGCCTATTCACAGGCACAACAGGATCCGGGACCCCGGCTTGCCCAGAAGAGGAACATCTCATGGCTCTCGTCCTCGGCAGGGACTGTTTCCGAGAACGCACATGTCCGGCTCATTGTCCCACACGGAAGGTGGCAGCCAGGAAAGATGTTGCTGGTCTTCACCGTCCCCCTGCAGCCTATTCACAGGCACAACAGGATTTGGACCCGGGCTTGCCCAGAGGAGGAACATCTCATGGCTCTCGTCCTCGGCAGGGCCTGTTTCCAGAAAGGCACATGTCCGGCTCTTTGTCTCACACGGAAGGTGGCAGCCCTGAAAGCTGTTGCTGGTCTTCACTGTCCCCCTGCAGCCTATTCACAGGCACAACAGGATCTGGGATCCGGTCTTGCCCAGAGCAGGAACATCTCATGTCTCTCGTCCTCGGCAGGGCCTTTTTCTTAAAAGGCACACGTCCGGCTCCTTGTCCCACACGGAAGGTGGAAGCACTGAAAGCTGTTGCTGTTCTTCACCATCCCCCTTCAGCCTATTCACAGGCACAACAGGATTTGGGACCCTGGCTTGCACAGAGGAGGAACATCTCATGGCTCTTGTCCTCGGCAGGGCCTGTTTCCGGAAAGGCACACGTCCGGCTCCTTGTCCCACAGGGAAGGTGGCAGCTGTGAAAGCTGTTGCTGGTCTTCACCATCCCGCTGCAGCCTATTCACAGGCAGAACAGGATCTAGGACCCGGGCTTGCCCAGATGAGGAACATCTCATGTCTCTCGTCCTCGGCAGGGCCTGTTTCCGAAAAGGCACACGTCAGGCTCCTAGCCCCACACTGAAGGTGGAAGCCCTGAAAGCTGTTGCTGGTCTTCACCGTCCCCCTGCAGCCTATTCACAGGCACAACAGGATTCAGGACCCTGGCTTGCCCAGAAGAGGAACATATTATCTCACGTCCCCGGCAGAGCCTGTTTCCGAGAAGGCACACGTCCGGCTCCTTGTCCCACAGGGAAGGTGGCAGCTGTGAAAGCTGTTGCTGGTCTTCACCATCCCGCTGCAGCCTATTCACAGGTACCACAGGATCTCGGACCCGGGCTTGCCCAGAGGAGGAACATCTCATTGCTCTCGTCCTCGGCAGAGCCTGTTTCCGAAAAGGCACACGTCCGGCTCCTTGTTTCACAAGGAAGGTGGCAGCCCTGAAAGCTGTTGCTGGTTTTCACTGTCCCCCTGCAGCCTATTCACAGGCACAACAGGATCCGGGACCCTGGCTTGCCCAGAGGAGGAACATCTCATGTCTCTCGTCCTCGGCAGGGCCTGTTTCCGAGAACGCACATGTCCGGCTCATTGTCCCACACGGAAGGTGGCAGCCAGGAAAGATGTTGCTGGTCTTCACAATCCCCCTGCAGCCTATTCACAGGCACCACAGGATTTGGCCCCGGGCTTGCCCAGAGGAGGAACATCTCATGGCTCTCGTCCTCGGCAGGGCCTGTTTCCAGAAAGGCACATGTCCGGCTCTTTGTCTCACACGGAAGGTGGCAGCCCTGAAAGCTGTTGCTGGTCTTCACTGTCCCCCTGCAGCCTATTCACAGGCATAACAGGATCTGGGATCCGGGCTTGCCCAGACGAGGAACATCTCATGGCTCTCGTCCTCAGCATAGCCTGATTCCAAAAAGGCAAATGTCCGACACCTTGTCGCACAAGGAAGGTGGCAGCCCTGAAAGCTGTTGCTGGTCTTCACCCTCCCCCTGCAGCCTATCCACAGGCACAAGAGGATCTCGGACCCGGGCATGCCCAGACGAGGAACATCTCATGGCTCTTGTCCTCGGCAGGGCCTGTTTCCAGAAAGGCACACGTCCGGCTCCTTGTCCCACACGGAAGGTGGCAGCCCTGAAAGCTGTTGCTGGTCTTCACCCTCCCCCTGCAGCCTATCCACAGGCACAAGAGGATCTCGGACCCGGGCATGCCCAGAAGAGGAACATCTCATGGCTCACGTCCCCGCAGAGCCTGTTTCCGGAAAGGCACACGTCCGGCTCATAGTCCCACAGGGAAGGTGGCAGCTGTGAAAGCTGTTGCTGGTCTTCACCATCCCGCTGCAGCCTATTCACAGGCACAACAGGATCTGGGACCCGGGCTTGCCCAGAGGAGGAACATCTCATGTCTCTCGTCCTCGGCAGGGCCTGTTTCCGAAAAGGCACACGTCAGGCTCCTTGCCCCACACGGAAGGTGGAAGCCCTGAAAGCTGTTGCTGGTCTTCACCGTCCCCCTGCAGCCTATTCACAGGCACAACAGGATTCAGGACCCTGGCTTGCCCAGAAGAGGAACATATCATGGCTCACGTCCCCGGCAGAGCCTGTTTCCGAGAAGGCACACGTCCGGCTCCTTGTCCCACAGGGAATGTCGCAGCTGTGAAAGCTGTTGCTGGTCTTCACCCTCCCCCTGCAGCCTATTCACAGTCACAACAGGATTCAGGACCCTGGCTTTCCTAGAGCATGAACATCTCATGGCTCTCCTCCTCGGCAGGGCCTGTTTCCGAAAACGCACACGTCCGGCACATTGTCCCACACGGAAGGTGGCAGCCCTGAAAGCTGTTGCTGGTCTTCACCGTCCCCCTGCAGCCTATTCACAGGCACAACAGGATTTGGACCCGGGCTTGCCCAGAGGAGGAACATCTCATGGCTCTCGTCCTCGGCAGGGCCTGTTTCCAGAAAGGCACATGTCCGGCTCTTTGTCTCACACGGAAGGTGGCAGCCCTGAAAGCTGTTGCTGGTCTTCACTGTCCCCCTGCAGCCTATTCACAGGCACAACAGGATCTGGGATCCGGTCTTGCCCAGAGCAGGAACATCTCATGTCTCTCGTCCTCGGCAGGGCCTTTTTCTTAAAAGGCACACGTCCGGCTCCTTGTCCCACACGGAAGGTGGAAGCACTGAAAGCTGTTGCTGTTCTTCACCATCCCCCTTCAGCCTATTCACAGGCACAACAGGATTAGGGACCCGGGCTTGCCCAGAGGAGGAACATCTCATTGCTCTCGTCCTCGGCAGAGCGTGTTTCCGAAAAGGCACACGTCCGGCTCCTTGTTTCACAAGGAAGGTGGCAGCCCTGAAAGCTGTTGCTGGTTTTCACTGTCCCCCTGCAGCCTATTCACAGGCACAACATGATCCGGGACCCTGGCTTGCCCAGAGGAGGAACATCTCATGGCTCTCGTCCTCGGCAGGGCCTTTTTCCGAGAACGCACATACCCGGCTCATTGTCCCACACGGAAGGTGGCAGCCAGGAAAGATGTTGCTGGTCTTCACAATACCCCTGCAGCCTATTCACAGGCACCACAGGATTTGGCCCCGGGCTTGCCCAGAGGAGGAACATCTCATGGCTCTCGTCCTCGGCAGGGCCTGTTTCCAGAAAGGCACACGTCTGGCACATTGTCCCACACGGAATGTGGCAGCCCTGAAAGCTGTTGCTGGTCTTCACCGTCCCCCTGCAGCCTATTCACAGGCACAACAGGATTCAGGACCCGGGCTTGCCCAGAGGAGGAACATCTCATGGTTATCGTCCTCAGCAGAGCCTGTTTCCAGAAAGGCACACGTCCAGCTCCTTGTCCCGCACGGAAGGTGGCAGCCCTGAAAGCTTTTGCTGGTCTTCAGAATCCCCCTGCAGCCTATTCACAGGCACAACAGGATCTGGGACCCGGGCTTGCCTAGAGGAGGAACATCTCATGGCTCTCATCCTCAGAAGAGCCTGTTTCCGAAAAGGCACACGTCCAGCTCCTTATCCCACACGGAAGTTGGCAGCCCTGAAAGCTGTTGCTGGTCTTCACCGTCCCCCTGCAGCCTATTCACAGACACAAGAGGATTTGGGACCCGGGATTGCCCAGACGAGGAACATCTCATGGCTCTCGTCCTCAGGATAGCCTGATTCCAAAAAGGCAAATGTCCGACACCTTGTCGCACAAGGAAGGTGGCAGCCCTGAAAGCTGTTGCTGGTCTTCACCGTCCCCCTGCAGCATATTCACAGGCACAAGAGGATTTGGGACCCGGGCTTGCCCAGACGAGGAACATCTCATGGCTCTCGTCCTCAGCAGGGCCTGTTTCCGAAAAGGCACACGTCCAGCTCCTTATCCCACACGGAAGGTGGCAGCCCTGAAAGCTGTTGCTGGTCTTCACCGTCCCCCTGCAGCCTATTCACAGGCACAACAGGATTTGGGACCCAGGCTTGCCCAGAGGAGGAACACCTCATGTCTCTCGTCCTCGGCAGGGCCTGTTTCCGAAAAGGCACACGACCGGCTCATTGTCCCACATGGAAGGTGGCAGCCCGGAAAGCTGTTGCTGGTCTTCAGGGTCCCCCTGCAGCCTATTCACAGGCACAGCAGGATCTGGGACCCTGTCTTGCCCAGAGGAGGAACATCTCATGTCTCTCGTCCTCGGCAGGGCCTGTTTCCGAAAAGGCACACGTCCGGCAACTTGTGCCACACGGAAGGTGGCAGCCCTGAAAGCTGTTGCTGGTCTTCACCGTCCCCCTGCAGCCTATTCACAGGCACAAGAGGATTTGGGACCCGGGCTTGCCCAGAGGAGGAATATATCATGGCTCTCGTCCTCGGCAGAGCCTGTTTCCGAGAAGGCACACGTCCGGCTCCTTGTCCCACACGGAAGGTGGCAGCCCTGAAAGCTGTTGCTGGTCTTCACCGTCCCCCTGCAGCCTATTCACAGGCACAAGAGGATTTGGGACCCAGGCTTGCCCAGAGGAGGAACATCTCATGGCTCTCGTCCTCAGCAGAGCCTGATTCCGAAAAGGGAGATGTCCGACTACTTGTCGCACAAGGAAGGTGGCAGCCCTGGAAGCTGTTGCTGGTCTTCACCGTCCCACTGCAGCCTATTCACAGGCACAACAGGATTTGGGACCCGGGCTTGCCCAGACGAGGAACATCTCATGGCTCTCGTCCTCGGCAGGGCCTGTTTATAAAGAGGCAAACGTCCAGATCCTTGTCCCACACGGAAGGTGTCAGCCCTGAAAGCTGTTGCTGGTCTTCATCGTCCCCCTGCAGCCTATTCACAGGCACAACAGGATCTCGGACCCGGGCTTGCCCAGAGGAGGAACATCTCATGTCTCTCGTCCTCGGCAGGGCCTTTTTACAAAAAGGCACACGTACGGCTCCTTGTCCCACACGGAAGGTGGCAACCCTGAAAGCTGTTGCTGGTCTTCATCGTCCCCCTGCAGCCTATTCACAGGCACAACAGGATCTGGGACCCGGGCTTGCCCAGAGGAGGAACATCTCATGGCTCTCGTCCTCGGCAGAGCCTGTTTCCGAGAAGGCACACGTCCGGCTCATTGTCCCACAGGGAAGGTGGCAGCCCTGAAAGCTGTTGCTGGTCTTCACCATCCCCCTGCAGCCTATTCACAGGCACAACAGGATTAGGGACCGGGGCTTGCCCAGAGGAGGAACATCTCATCGCTCTCGTCCTCCACAGGGCCTGATTCCAAAAAGGCACACGTCCGGCTCCTTGTCCCACACGGAAGGTGGCAGCCCTGAAAGCTGTTGCTGGTCTTCACCGTCCCCCTGCAGCCTATTCACAGGCACAACAGGATTCATTACCCGGGCTTGCCCAGAGGAGGAACATCTCATGGCTCTCGTCCTCGGCAGAGCCTGATTCCGAAAAGGCACATGTCCGGCTCCTTGTCCCACACGGAAGGTGGCAGCCCTGAAAGCTGTTGCTGGTCTTCACCGTCCCCCTGCAGCCTATTCACAGGCACAACAGGATTCAGGACCCGGGCTAGCCTAGAGGTGAAACATCTCATGGCTCTCGTCCTCGGCAGAGCCTCTTTCCGAAAAATCACACGTCCGGCTCCTTGTCCCACAAGAAAGGGGCCAGCCCTGAAAGCTGTTGCTGGTCTTCACCGTCCCCCTGCAGCCTATTCACAGACACAAGAGGATTTGGGACCCGGGATTGCCCAGACGAGGAACATCTCATGGCTCTCGTCCTCAGCATAGCCTGATTCCAAAAAGGCAAATGTCCGACACCTTGTCGCACAAGGAAAGTGGCAGCCCTGAAAGCTGTTGCTGGTCTTCACCGTCCCCCTGCAGCATATTCACAGGCACAAGAGGATTTGGGACCCGGGCTTGCCCAGACGAGGAACATCTCATGGCTCTCGTCCTCAGCAGAGCCTGATTCCGAAAAGGCACACGTCCAGCTCCTTATCCCACACGGAAGGTGGCAGCCCTGAAAGCTGTTGCTGGTCTTCACCGTCCCCCTGCAGCCTATTCACAGGCACAGCAGGATCTGGGACCCGGTCTTGCCCAGAGGAGGAACATCTCATGTCTCTCATCCTCGGCAGAGCCTGATTCCGAAAAGGCACACGTCCACCTCATTGTCCCACACGGAAGGTGGCAGCCCTGAGCTGTTGCTGGTCTTCACCGTCCCCCTGCAGCCTATTAACAGGTACAATAGGATCTGGAAACCGGGCTTGCCCAGTGGAGGAACATCTCATGGCTCTCGTCCTCCGCAGAGCCTCATTCCGAAACGGCACACGTCCGGCTCCTTGTCCCAAACGGAAGGTGGCAGCCCTGAAAGATGTTGCTGGTCTTCACCGTCCCCCTGCAGCCTATTCACAGGCACAACACGATCTGGGTCCCGGGCTTGCCCAGAGGAGGAACATCTCATGGCTCTCGTCAGCGGCAGGGCCTGTTTCCGAGAAGGCACACTAACGGCTCCTTGTCCCACACGGAAGGTGCGAGCCCGAAAGCTGTTGATGGTCTTCACCGTCCCCCTGCAGCCTATTCACAGGCACAACAGGATTCAGGACCCAGGCATGCCCAGAGGAGGAACATCTCATGGCTCTCTTCCTCGGCAGGGCCTGTTTCTGAAAACGCACACGTCCACCTCATTGTCCCACACGGAAGGTGGCAGCCCTGAAAGCTGTTGCTGATCTTTACCGTCCCCCTGCAGCCTATTCAGAGGCACAACAGGATTCAGGAGACGGTCTTGCCTTGAGGAGGAACATCTCATGGCTCTCGTCCTCCGCAGGGCCTGTTTCCAGAAAGGCACACGTCCGGCTCCTTGTCCCAAACGGAAGGTGGCAGCCCTGAAAGATCTTGCTGGTCTTCACCATCCCTCTGCAGCCTATTCACAGGCACAACAGGATTCAGGACCCGGGCTTGCCCAGAGGAGGAACATCTCATGGCTCTCGTCTTCGGCAGATCCTGTTTCCGAAAAGGCACACGTCCGGCTCCTTGTCCCACACGGAAGGTGGCAGCCCTGAAAGCTGTTGCTGGTCTTCACCGTCCCCCTGCAGCCTATTCAGAGGCACAACAGGATTCAGGACCCGGGCTTGCCCAGAGGAGGAACATCTCATGGCTCTCGTCCTCGGCAGGGCCTGTTTCTTAAAAGGCACAGTTCCGGCTCCTTGTCCCACACGGAAGGTGGCAGCCCTGAAAGATGTTGCTGGTCTTCACCGTCCCCCTGCAGCCTATCTACAGGCACAAGGGGATTTGGGACCCAGGCTTGCCCAGAGGAGGAACATCTCATGGCTCTCGTCCTCGGCAGAGCCTGTTTCCGAAAAGGCACACGTCCGGCTCCTTGTCCCAAACGGAAGGTGGCAGCCCTGAAAGCTGTTGCTGGTCTTCACCGTCCCCCTGCAGCCTATTCACAGGCACAACAGGATTCAGGACCCGGGCTTGCCCAGAGGAGGAACATCTCATGGCTCTCGTCCTCTGCATAGCCTCATTCCGAAACGGCACACGTCCGGCTCCTTGTCCCAAACGGAAGGTGGCAGCCCTGAAAGCTGTTGCTGATCTTTACCGTCCCCCTGCAGCCTATTCAGAGGCACAACAGGATTCAGGAGACGGTCTTGCCTTGAGGAGGAACATATCATGGCTCTCGTCCTCCGCAGGGCCTGTTTCCAGAAAGGCACACGTCCGGCTCCTTGTCCCAAACGGAAGGTGGCAGCCCTGAAAGATCTTGCTGGTCTTCACCATCCCTCTGCAGCCTATTCACAGGCACAACAGGATTCAGGACCCGGGCATGCCCAGAGGAGGAACATCTCATGGCTCTCGTCTTCGGCAGATCCTGTTTCCGAAAAGGCACACGTCCGGCTCCTTGTCCCACACGGAAGTTGGCAGCCCTGAAAGCTGTTGCTGGTCTTCACCATCCCCCTGCAGCCTATTCAGAGGCACAACAGGATTCAGGAGACGGTCTTGCCTTGAGGAGGAACATCTCATGGCTCTCGTCCTCCGCAGGGCCTGTTTCCAGAAAGGCACACATCCGGCTCCTTGTCCCAAACGGAAGGTGGCAGACCTGAAAGATCTTGCTGGTCTTCACCATCCCTCTGCAGCCTATTCAGAGGCACAACAGGATTCAGGACCCGGGCTTGCCCAGAGGAGGAACATCTCATGGCTCTCGTCCTCCGCAGAGCCTCATTCCGAAACGGCACACGTCCGGCTCCTTGTCCCAAACGGAAGGTGGCAGCACTGAAAGCTGTTGCTGGTCTTCACCGTCCCGCTGCAGCCTATTCACAGGCACAACAGGATTCAGGACCCGGGCTTGCCCAGACGAGGAACATCTCATGGCTCTCGTCCTCAGCAGAGCCTCATTCCGAAACGGAACACGTCTGGCTCCTTTTCCCAAACGGAAGGTGGCAGCCCTGAAAGCTGTTGCTGGTCTTCACCGTCCCCCTGCAGCCTATTCAGAGGCACAACAGGATTCAGGAGCCGGGCTTGCCTAGAGGAGGAACATCTCATGGCTCTCGTCCTCGGCAGGGCCTGTTTCTTAAAAGGCACAATTCCGGCTCCTTGTCCCACACGGAAGGTGGCAGCCCTGAAAGCTGTTGCTGGTCTTCACCGTCCCCCTGCAGCCTATTTACAGGCACAAGGGGATTTGGGACCCAGGCATGCCCAGAGGAGGAACATCTCATGGCTCTCGTCCTCGGCAGAGCCTGTTTCCGAAAAGGCACACGTCCGGCTCCTTGTCCCACACGGAAATTGGCAGCCCTGAATGCTGTTGCTGGTCTTCACCGTCCCCCTGCAGCCTATTCACAGGCACAACACGATCTGGGTCCCGGGCTTGCCCAGAGGAGGAACATCTCATGGCTCTCGTCCTCGGCAGGGCCTGTTTCCGAGAAGGCACACTAACGGCTCCTTTTCCCACACGGAAGGTGCGAGCCCGAAAGCTGTTGATGGTCTTCACCGTCCCCCTGCAGCCTATTCACAGGCACAACAGGATTCAGGACCCAGGCATGCCCAGAGGAGGAACATCTCATGGCTCTCTTCCTCGGCAGGGCCTGTTTCTGAAAACGCACACGTCCACCTCATTGTCCCACACGGAAGGTTGCAGCCCTGAAAGCTGTTGCTGATCTTTACCGTCCCCCTGCAGCCTATTCAGAGGCACAACAGGATTCAGGAGACGGTCTTGCCTTGAGGAGGAACATCTCATGTTTCTCGTCCTCCGCAGGGCCTGTTTCCAGAAAGGCACACGTCCGGCTCCTTGTCCCAAACGGAAGGTGGCAGCCCTGAAAGATCTTGCTGGTCTTCACCATCCCTCTGCAGCCTATTCACAGGCACAACAGGATTCAGGACCCGGGCTTGCCCAGAGGAGGAACATCTCATGGCTCTCGTCCTCGGCAGGGCCTGTTTCTTAAAAGGCACAATTCCGGCTCCTTGTCCCACACGGAAGGTGGCAGCCCTGAAAGATGTTGCTGGTCTTCACCGTCCCCCTGCAGCCTATTTACAGGCACAAGGGGATTTGGGACCCAGGCTTGCCCAGAGGAGGAACATCTCATGGCTCTCGTCCTCGGCAGAGCCTGTTTCCGAAAAGGCACACGTCCGGCTCCTTGTCCCAAACGGAAGGTGGCAGCCCTGAAAGCTGTTGCTGGTCTTCACCGTCCCCCTGCAGCCTATTCACAGGCACAACAGGATTCAGGACCCGGGCTTGCCCAGAGGAGGAACATCTCATGGCTCTCGTCCTCTGCAGAGCCTTATTCCGAAACGGCACACGTCCGGCTCCTTGTCCCAAACGGAAGGTGGCAGCCCTGAAAGATCTTGCTGGTCTTCACCGTCCCCCTGCAGCCTATTTACAGGCACAAGGGGATTTGGAACCCAGGCATGCCTAGAGGAGGAACATCTCATGGCTCTCGTCATGGCAGAGCCTGTTTCCGAAAAGGCACACGTCCGGCTCCTTGTCCCACACGGAAGGTGGCAGCACTGAATGCTGTTGCTGGTCTTCACCGTCCCCCTGCAGCCTATTCACAGGCACAACACGATCTGGGACCCGGGCTTGTCCATTTGAGGAACATCTCATGGCTCTCGTCCTCGGCAGGGCCTGTTTCCGAGAAGGCACACGGCCGGCTCCTTGTCCCACACGGAAGGTGCGAGCCCGTCAAGCTGTTGATGGTCTTCACCGTCCACCTGCAGCCTATTCACAGGCACAACAGGATTCAGGAGCCGGGCTTGCCCAGAGGAGGAACATCTCATGGCTCTCATCCTCGGCAGAGCCTGATTCCGAAAAGGCACACGTCCACCTCATTGTCCCACACGGAAGGTGGCAGCCCTGAGCTGTTGCTGGTCTTCACCGTCCCCCTGCAGCCTATTAACAGGTACAATAGGATCTGGAAACCGGGCTTGCCCAGTGGAGGAATATCTCATGGCTCTCGTCCTCCGCAGAGCCAGTTTCCGAACAGGCGCACGTCCGGCTCCTTGTCCCACACGGAATGTGGCAGCCCGGAAAGATGTTGCTGGTCTTCACCATCCCCCTGCAGCTTCTTCACAGGCATAAGAGGATTTGGGACGAGGGCTTGAACAGAGGAGGAACATCTCATGGCTCTCGTCCTCCGCAGGGCCTGTTTCCAGAAATGCACACGTCCGGCTCCTTGTCCCACACGGAAGGTGGCAGCCCTGAAAGCTGTTGCTGGTCTTCACCGTCCCCCTGCAGCCTATTCACAGGCACAACAGGATTCAGGAGCCGGGCTTGCCCAGAGGAGGAACATCTCATGGCTCTCGTCCTCGGCAGAGCCTCATTCCGAAACGGAACACGTCTGGCTCCTTTTCCCAAACGGAAGGTGGCAGCCCTGAAAGATGTTGCTGGTCTTCATCGTCCCCCTGCAGCCTATTTACAGGCACAAGGGGATTTGGGACCCAGGCATGCCCAGAGGAGGAACATCTCATGGCTCTCGTCCTCGGCAGAGCCTGTTTCCGAAAAGGCACACGTCCGGCTCCTTGTCCCAAACGGAAGGTGGCAGCCCTGAATGCTGTTGCTGGTCTTCACCGTCCCCCTGCAGCCTATTCACAGGCACAACACGATCTGGGTCCCGGGCTTGCCCAGAGGAGGAACATCTCATGGCTCTCGTCAGCGGCAGGGCCTGTTTCCGAGAAGGCACACTAACGGCTCCTTGTCCCACACGGAAGGTGCGAGCCCGAAAGCTGTTGATGGTCTTCACCGTCCCCCTGCAGCCTATTCACAGGCACAACAGGATTCAGGACCCAGGCATGCCCAGAGGAGGAACATCTCATGGCTCTCTTCCTCGGCAGGGCCTGTTTCTGAAAACGCACACGTCCACCTCATTGTCCCACACAGAAGGTGGCAGCCCTGAAAGCTGTTGCTGATCTTTACCGTCCCCCTGCAGCCTATTCAGAGGCACAACAGGATTCAGGAGACGGTCTTGCCTTGAGGAGGAACATCTCATGGCTCTCGTCCTCCGCAGGGCCTTTTTCCAGAAAGGCACACGTCCGGCTCCTTGTCCCAAACGGAAGGTGGCAGCCCTGAAAGATCTTGCTGGTCTTCACCATCCCTCTGCAGCCTATTCACAGGCACAACAGGATTCAGGACCCGGGCTTGCCCAGAGGAGGAACATCTCATGGCTCTCGTCCTCGGCAGGGCCTGTTTCTTAAAAGGCACAATTCCGGCTCCTTGTCCCACACGGAAGGTGGCAGCCCTGAAAGATGTTGCTGGTCTTCACCGTCCCCCTGCAGCCTATTTACAGGCACAAGGGGATTTGGGACCCAGGCTTGCCCAGAGGAGGAACATCTCATGGCTCTCGTCCTCGGCAGAGCCTGTTTCCGAAAAGGCACACGTCCGGCTCCTTGTCCCAAACGGAAGGTGGCAGCCCTGAAAGCTGTTGCTGGTCTTCACCGTCCCCCTGCAGCCTATTCACAGGCACAACAGGATTCAGGACCCGGGCTTGCCCAGAGGAGGAACATCTCATGGCTCTCGTCCTCTGCAGAGCCTTATTCCGAAACGGCACACGTCCGGCTCCTTGTCCCAAACGGAAGGTGGCAGCCCTGAAAGCTGTTGCTGATCTTTACCGTCCCCCTGCAGCCTATTCAGAGGCACAACAGGATTCAGGAGACGGTCTTGCCTTGAGGAGGAACATCTCATGGCTCTCGTCCTCCGCAGGGCCTGTTTCCAGAAAGGCACACGTCCGGCTCCTTGTCCCAAACGGAAGGTGGCAGCCCTGAAAGATCTTGCTGGTCTTCACCATCCCTCTGCAGCCTATTCACAGGCACAACAGGATTCAGGACCCGGGCTTGCCCAGAGGAGGAACATCTCATGGCTCTCGTCCTCTGCAGAGCCTCATTCCGAAAAGGCACACGTCCGGCTCCTTGTCCCACACGGAAGGTGGCAGCCCTGAAAGCTGTTGCTGGTCTTCACCGTCCCCCTGCAGCCTATTCAGAGGCACAACAGGATCTGGGACCGAGGCTTGCCCAGAGGAGGAACATCTCATGGCTCTCGTCCTCGGCAGGGCCTGTTTCTTAAAAGGCACAGTTCCCGCTCCTTGTCCCACACGGAAGGTGGCAGCCCTGAAAGATGTTGCTGGTCTTCACCGTCCCCCTGCAGCCTATCTACAGGCACAAGGGGATTTGGGACCCAGGCTTGCCCAGAGGAGGAACATCTCATGGCTCTCGTCCTCGGCAGAGCCTGTTTCCGAAAAGGCACACGTCCGGCTCCTTGTCCCAAACGGAAGGTGGCAGCCCTGAAAGCTGTTGCTGGTCTTCACCGTCCCCCTGCAGCCTATTCACAGGCACAACAGGATTCAGGACCCGGGCTTGCCCAGAGGAGGAACATCTCATGGCTCTCGTCCTCTGCAGAGCCTTATTCCGAAACGGCACACGTCCGGCTCCTTGTCCCAAACGGAAGGTGGCAGCCCTGAAAGATCTTGCTGGTCTTCACCGTCCCCCTGCAGCCTATTTACAGGCACAAGGGGATTTGGAACCCAGGCATGCCTAGAGGAGGAACATCTCATGGCTCTCGTCATGGCAGAGCCTGTTTCCGAAAAGGCACACGTCCGGCTCCTTGTCCCACACGGAAGGTGGCAGCACTGAATGCTGTTGCTGGTCTTCACCGTCCCCCTGCAGCCTATTCACAGGCACAACACGATCTGGGACCCGGGCTTGTCCATTTGAGGAACATCTCATGGCTCTCGTCCTCGGCAGGGCCTGTTTCCGAGAAGGCACACGGCCGGCTCCTTGTCCCACACGGAAGGTGCGAGCCCGTCAAGCTGTTGATGGTCTTCACCGTCCACCTGCAGCCTATTCACAGGCACAACAGGATTCAGGAGCCGGGCTTGCCCAGAGGAGGAACATCTCATGGCTCTCATCCTCGGCAGAGCCTGATTCCGAAAAGGCACACGTCCACCTCATTGTCCCACACGGAAGGTGGCAGCCCTGAGCTGTTGCTGGTCTTCACCGTCCCCCTGCAGCCTATTAACAGGTACAATAGGATCTGGAAACCGGGCTTGCCCAGTGGAGGAATATCTCATGGCTCTCGTCCTCGGCAGAGCCAGTTTCCGAACAGGCGCACGTCCGGCTCCTTGTCCCACACGGAATGTGGCAGCCCGGAAAGATGTTGCTGGTCTTCACCATCCCCCTGCAGCTTCTTCACAGGCATAAGAGGATTTGGGACGAGGGCTTGAACAGAGGAGGAACATCTCATGGCTCTCGTCCTCGGCAGAGCCTGATTCCGAGAAGGCACACGTCCGGCTCCTTGTCCCACACGGAAGGTGGCAGCCCTGAATGCTGTTGCTGGTCTTCACCGTCCCCCTGCAGCCTATTCACAGGCACAACAGGATTCAGGAGCCGGGCTTGCCTAGAGGAGGAACATCTCATGGCTCTCGTCCTCCGCAGGGCCTGTTTCCAGAAATGCACACGTCCGGCTCCTTGTCCCACACGGAAGGTGGCAGCCCTGAAAGCTGTTGCTGGTCTTCACCGTCCCCCTGCAGCCTATTCACAGGCACAACAGGATTCAGGAGCCGGGCTTGCCCAGAGGAGGAACATCTCATGGCTCTCGTCCTCGGCAGAGCCTCATTCCGAAACGGAACACGTCTGGCTCCTTTTCCCAAACGGAAGGTGGCAGCCCTGAAAGATGTTGCTGGTCTTCATCGTCCCCCTGCAGCGTATTTACAGGCACAAGGGGATTTGGGACCCAGGCATGCCCAGAGGAGGAACATCTCATGGCTCTCGTCCTCGGCAGAGCCTGTTTCCGAAAAGGCACACGTCCGGCTCCTTGTCCCAAACGGAAGGTGGCAGCCCTGAATGCTGTTGCTGGTCTTCACCGTCCCCCTGCAGCCTATTCACAGGCACAACACGATCTGGGTCCCGGGCTTGCCCAGAGGAGGAACATCTCATGGCTCTCGTCAGCGGCAGGGCCTGTTTCCGAGAAGGCACACTAACGGCTCCTTGTCCCACACGGAAGGTGCGAGCCCGAAAGCTGTTGATGGTCTTCACCGTCCCCCTGCAGCCTATTCACAGGCACAACAGGATTCAGGACCCAGGCATGCCCAGAGGAGGAACATCTCATGGCTCTCTTCCTCGGCAGGGCCTGTTTCTGAAAACGCACACGTCCACCTCATTGTCCCACACAGAAGGTGGCAGCCCTGAAAGCTGTTGCTGATCTTTACCGTCCCCCTGCAGCCTATTCAGAGGCACAACAGGATTCAGGAGACGGTCTTGCCTTGAGGAGGAACATCTCATGGCTCTCGTCTTCGGCAGATCCTGTTTCCGAAAAGGCACACGTCCGGCTCCTTGTCCCACACGGAAGGTGGCAGCCCTGAAAGCTGTTGCTGGTCTTCACCATCCCTCTGCAGCCTATTCACAGGCACAACAGGATTCAGGACCCGGGCTTGCCCAGAGGAGGAACATCTCATGGCTCTCGTCCTCGGCAGGGCCTGTTTCTTAAAAGGCACAATTCCGGCTCCTTGTCCCACACGGAAGGTGGCAGCCCTGAAAGATGTTGCTGGTCTTCACCGTCCCCCTGCAGCCTATTTACAGGCACAAGGGGATTTGGGACCCAGGCTTGCCCAGAGGAGGAACATCTCATGGCTCTCGTCCTCGGCAGAGCCTGTTTCCGAAAAGGCACACGTCCGGCTCCTTGTCCCAAACGGAAGGTGGCAGCCCTGAAAGCTGTTGCTGGTCTTCACCGTCCCCCTGCAGCCTATTCACAGGCACAACAGGATTCAGGACCCGGGCTTGCCCAGAGGAGGAACATCTCATGGCTCTCGTCCTCTGCAGAGCCTTATTCCGAAACGGCACACGTCCGGCTCCTTGTCCCAAACGGAAGGTGGCAGCCCTGAAAGCTGTTGCTGATCTTTACCGTCCCCCTGCAGCCTATTCAGAGGCACAACAGGATTCAGGAGACGGTCTTGCCTTGAGGAGGAACATCTCATGGCTCTCGTCCTCCGCAGGGCCTGTTTCCAGAAAGGCACACGTCCGGCTCCTTGTCCCAAACGGAAGGTGGCAGCCCTGAAAGATCTTGCTGGTCTTCACCATCCCACTGCAGCCTATTCACAGGCACAACAGGATTCAGGACCCGGGCTTGCCCAGAGGAGGAACATCTCATGGCTCTCGTCCTCTGCAGAGCCTCATTCCGAAAAGGCACACGTCCGGCTCCTTGTCCCACACGGAAGGTGGCAGCCCTGAAAGCTGTTGCTGGTCTTCACCGTCCCCCTGCAGCCTATTCAGAGGCACAACAGGATCTGGGACCGAGGCTTGCCCAGAGGAGGAACATCTCATGGCTCTCGTCCTCGGCAGGGCCTGTTTCTTAAAAGGCACAGTTCCCGCTCCTTGTCCCACACGGAAGGTGGCAGCCCTGAAAGATGTTGCTGGTCTTCACCGTCCCCCTGCAGCCTATCTACAGGCACAAGGGGATTTGGGACCCAGGCTTGCCCAGAGGAGGAACATCTCATGGCTCTCGTCCTCGGCAGAGCCTGTTTCCGAAAAGGCACACGTCCGGCTCCTTGTCCCAAACGGAAGGTGGCAGCCCTGAAAGCTGTTGCTGGTCTTCACCGTCCCCCTGCAGCCTATTCACAGGCACAACAGGATTCAGGACCCGGGCTTGCCCAGAGGAGGAACATCTCATGGCTCTCGTCCTCTGCAGAGCCTCATTCCGAAACGGCACACGTCCGGCTCCTTGTCCCAAACGGAAGGTGGCAGCCCTGAAAGCTGTTGCTGTTCTTTACCGTCCCCCTGCAGCCTATTCAGAGGCACAACAGGATTCAGGAGACGGTCTTGCCTTGAGGAGGAACATATCATGGCTCTCGTCCTCCGCAGGGCCTGTTTCCGGAAAGGCACACGTCCGGCTCCTTGTCCCAAACGGAAGGTGGCAGCCCTGAAAGATCTTGCTGGTCTTCACCATCCCTCTGCAGCCTATTCACAGGCACAACAGGATTCAGGACCCGGGCATGCCCAGAGGAGGAACATCTCATGGCTCTCGTCTTCGGCAGATCCTGTTTCCGAAAAGGCACACGTCCGGCTCCTTGTCCCACACGGAAGTTGGCAGCCCTGAAAGCTGTTGCTGGTCTTCACCGTCCCCCTGCAGCCTATTCAGAGGCACAACAGGATTCAGGACCCGGGCTTGCCCAGAGGAAGAACATCTCATGGCTCTCGTCCTCCGCACAGTCTCATTCCGAAACGGCACACGTCCGGCTCCTTGACCCAAACAGAAGGTGGCAGCCCTGAAAGCTGTTGCTGGTCTTCACCGTCCCCCTGCAGCCTATCCAGAGGCACAACAGGATTCAGGAGCCGGGCTTGCCCCGAGGAGGAACATCTCATGGCTCTCGTCCTCCGCAGGGCCTGTTTCCAGAAAGGCACTCGTCTGGCTCCTTGTCCCAAACGGAAGGTGGCAGCCCTGAAAGATGTTGCTGGTCTTCACCGTCCCCCTGCAGCCTATTCACAGGCACAAGGGGATTTGGGACCCGGGCTTGCCCACAGGAGGAACATCTCATGGCTCTCGTCCTCGGCAGAGCCTCATTCCGAAACGGCACACGTCCGGCTCCTTGTCCCAAACGGAGGGTGGCAGCCCTGAAAGCTGTTGCTGATTTTTACCGTCCCCCTGCAGCCTATTCAGAGGCACAACAGGATTCAGGAGACGGTCTTGCCTTGAGGAGGAACATCTCATGGCTCTCGTCCTCCGCAGGGCCTGTTTCCAGAAAGGCACACATCCGGCTCCTTGTCCCACACGGAAGGTGGCAGCCCTGAAAGATCTTGCTGGTCTTCACCATCCCTCTGCAGCCTATTCAGAGGCACAACAGGATTCAGGACCCGGGCTTGCCCAGAGGAGGAACATCTCATGGCTCTCGTCCTCCGCAGAGCCTCATTCCGAAACGGCACACGTCCGGCTCCTTGTCCCAAACGGAAGGTGGCAGCACTGAAAGCTGTTGCTGGTCTTCACCGTCCCGCTGCAGCCTATTCACAGGCACAACAGGATTCAGGACCCGGGCTTGCCCAGAGGAGGAACATCTCATGGCTCTCGTCCTCGGCAGAGCCTCATTCCGAAACGGAACACGTCTGGCTCCTTTTCCCAAACGGAAGGTGGCAGCCCTGAAAGCTGTTGCTGGTCTTCACCGTCCCGCTGCAGCCTATTCACAGGCACAACAGGATTCAGGACCCGGGCTTGCCCAGAGGAGGAACATCTCATGGCTCTCGTCCTCGGCAGAGCCTCATTCCGAAACGGAACACGTCTGGCTCCTTTTCCCAAACGGAAGGTGGCAGCCCTGAAAGCTGTTGCTGGTCTTCACCGTCCCCCTGCAGCCTATTCAGAGGCACAACAGGATTCAGGAGCCGGGCTTGCCTAGAGGAGGAACATCTCATGGCTCTCGTCCTCGGCAGGGCCTGTTTCTTAAAAGGCACAATTCCGGCTCCTTGTCCCACACGGAAGGTGGCAGCCCTGAAAGCTGTTGCTGGTCTTCACCGTCCCCCTGCAGCCTATTTACAGGCACAAGGGGATTTGGGACCCAGGCATGCCCAGAGGAGGAACATCTCATGGCTCTCGTCCTCGGCAGAGCCTGTTTCCGAAAAGGCACACGTCCGGCTCCTTGTCCCACACGGAAATTGGCAGCCCTGAATGCTGTTGCTGGTCTTCACCGTCCCCCTGCAGCCTATTCACAGGCACAACACGATCTGGGTCCCGGGCTTGCCCAGAGGAGGAACATCTCATGGCTCTCGTCCTCGGCAGGGCCTGTTTCCGAGAAGGCACACTAACGGCTCCTTGTCCCACACGGAAGGTGCGAGCCCGAAAGCTGTTGATGGTCTTCACCGTCCCCCTGCAGCCTATTCACAGGCACGACAGGATTCAGGACCCAGGCATGCCCAGAGGAGGAACATCTCATGGCTCTCTTCCTCGGCAGGGCCTGTTTCTGAAAACGCACACGTCCACCTCATTGTCCCACACGGAAGGTTGCAGCCCTGAAAGCTGTTGCTGATCTTTACCGTCCCCCTGCAGCCTATTCAGAGGCACAACAGGATTCAGGAGACGGTCTTGCCTTGAGGAGGAACATCTCATGTTTCTCGTCCTCCGCAGGGCCTGTTTCCAGAAAGGCACACGTCCGGCTCCTTGTCCCAAACGGAAGGTGGCAGCCCTGAAAGATCTTGCTGGTCTTCACCATCCCTCTGCAGCCTATTCACAGGCACAACAGGATTCAGGACCCGGGCTTGCCCAGAGGAGGAACATCTCATGGCTCTCGTCCTATGCAGAGCCTCATTCCGAAAAGGCACACGTCCGGCTCCTTGTCCCACACGGAAGGTGGCAGCCCTGAAAGCTGTTGCTGGTCTTCACCGTCCCCCTGCAGCCTCTTCAGAGGCACAACAGGATCTGGGACCGAGGCTTGCCCAGAGGAGGAACATCTCATGGCTCTCGTCCTCGGCAGAGCCTGTTTCCGAAAAGGCACACGTCCGGCTCCTTGTCCCAAACGGAAGGTGGCAGCCCTGAAAGCTGTTGCTGGTCTTCACCGTCCCCCTGCAGCCTATTCACAGGCACAACAGGATTCAGGACCCGGGCTTGCCCAGAGGAGGAACATCTCATGGCTCTCGTCCTCTGCAGAGCCTCATTCCGAAACGGCACACGTCCGGCTCCTTGTCCCAAACGGAAGGTGGCAGCCCTGAAAGCTGTTGCTGATCTTTACCGTCCCCCTGCAGCCTATTCAGAGGCACAACAGGATTCAGGAGACGGTCTTGCCTTGAGGAGGAACATATCATGGCTCTCGTCCTCCGCAGGGCCTGTTTCCGGAAAGGCACACGTCCGGCTCCTTGTCCCAAACGGAAGGTGGCAGCCCTGAAAGATCTTGCTGGTCTTCACCATCCCTCTGCAGCCTATTCACAGGCACAACAGGATTCAGGACCCGGGCATGCCCAGAGGAGGAACATCTCATGGCTCTCGTCTTCGGCACATCCTGTTTCCGAAAAGGCACACGTCCGGCTCCTTGTCCCAAACGGAAGGTGGCAGCCCTGAAAGCTGTTGCTGGTCTTCACCGTCCCCCTGCAGCCTATTCAGAGGCACAACAGGATTCAGGACCCGGGCTTGCCCAGAGGAGGAACATCTCATGGCTCTCGTCCTCCGCAGAGCCTCATTCCGAAACGGCACACGTCCGGCTCCTTGACCCAAACGGAAGGTGGCAGCCCTGAAAGCTGTTGCTGGTCTTCACCGTCCCCCTGCAGCCTATCCAGAGGCACAACAGGATTCAGGAGCCGGGCTTGCCCAGAGGAGGAACATCTCATGGCTCTCGTCCTCCGCAGGGCCTGTTTCCAGAAAGGCACTCGTCTGGCTCCTTGTCCCAAACGGAAGGTGGCAGCCCTGAAAGATGTTGCTGGTCTTCACCGTCCCCCTGCAGCCTATTCACAGGCACAAGGGGATTTGGGACCCGGGCTTGCCCACAGGAGGAACATCTCATGGCTCTCGTCCTCGGCAGAGCCTCATTCCGAAACGGCACACGTCCGGCTCCTTGTCCCAAACGGAGGGTGGCAGCCCTGAAAGCTGTTGCTGATTTTTACCGTCCCCCTGCAGCCTATTCAGAGGCACAACAGGATTCAGGAGACGGTCTTGCCTTGAGGAGGAACATCTCATGGCTCTCGTCCTCCGCAGGGCCTCATTCCGAAACGGCACACGTCCGGCTCCTTGTCCCAAACGGAAGGTGGCAGCACTGAAAGCTGTTGCTGGTCTTCACCGTCCCGCTGCAGCCTATTCACAGGCACAACAGGATTCAGGACCCGGGCTTGCCCAGAGGAGGAACATCTCATGGCTCTCATCCTCGGCAGAGCCTCATTCCGAAACGGAACACGTCTGGCTCCTTTTCCCAAACGGAAGGTGGCAGCCCTGAAAGCTTTTGCTGGTCTTCACCGTCCCCCTGCAGCCTATTCAGAGGCACAACAGGATTCAGGAGCCGGGCTTGCCTTGAGGAGGAACATCTCATGGCTCTCGTCCTCCGCAGAGCCTCATTCCGAAACGGCACAATTCCGGCTCCTTGTCCCACACGGAAGGTGGCAGCCCTGAAAGCTGTTGCTGGTCTTCACCGTCCCCCTGCAGACTATTTACAGGCACAAGGGGATTTGGGACCCAGGCATGCCCAGAGGAGGAACATCTCATGGCTCTCGTCCTCGGCAGAGCCTGTTTCCGAAAAGGCACACCTCCGGCTCCTTGTCCCACACGGAAATTGGCAGCCCTGAATGCTGTTGCTGGTCTTCACCGTCCCCCTGCAGCCTATTCACAGGCACAACACGATCTGGGTCCCGGGCTTGCCCAGAGGAGGAACATCTCATGGCTCTCGTCCTCGGCAGGGCCTGTTTCCGAGAAGGCACACTAACGGCTCCTTGTCCTCACGGAAGGTGCGAGCCCGAAAGCTGTTGATGGTCTTCACCGTCCCCCTGCATCCTATTCACAGGCACAACAGGATTCAGGACCCAGGCATGCCCAGAGGAGGAACATCTCATGGCTCTCTTCCTCGGCAGGGCCTGTTTCTGAAAACGCACACGTCCACCTCATTGTCCCACACGGAAGGTTGCAGCCCTGAAAGCTGTTGCTGATCTTTACCGTCCCCCTGCAGCCTATTCAGAGGCACAACAGGATTCAGGAGACGGTCTTGCCTTGAGGAGGAACATCTCATGGCTCTCGTCCTCCGCAGGGCCTGTTTCCAGAAAGGCACACGTCCGGCTCCTTGTCCCAAACGGAAGGTGGCAGCCCTGAAAGATCTTGCTGGTCTTCACCATCCCTCTGCAGCCTATTCACAGGCACAACAGGATTCAGGACCCGGGCTTGCCCAGAGGAGGAACATCTCATGGCTCTCGTCCTCGGCAGGGCCTGTTTCTTAAAAGGCACACGTCCGGCTCCTTGTCCCACACGGAAGGTGGCAGCCCTGAAAGCTGTTGCTGGTCTTCACCGTCCCCCTGCAGCCTATTTACAGGCACAAGGGGATTTGGGACCCAGGCTTGCCCAGAGGAGGAACATCTCATGGCTCTCGTCCTCGGCAGAGCCTGTTTCCGAAAAGGCACACGTCCGGCTCCTTGTCCCAAACGGAAGGTGGCAGCCCTGAAAGCTGTTGCTGGTCTTCACCGTCCCCCTGCAGCCTATTCACAGGCACAACAGGATTCAGGAGCCGGGCTTGCCCAGAGGAGGAACATCTCATGGCTCTCGTCCTCTGCAGAGCCTTATTCCGAAACGGCACACGTCCGGCTCCTTGTCCCAAACGGAAGGTGGCAGCCCTGAAAGCTGTTGCTGATCTTTACCGTCCCCCTGCAGCCTATTCAGAGGCACAACAGGATTCAGGAGACGGGCTTGCCTAGAGGAGGAACATCTCATGGCTCTCGTCCTCGGCAGGGCCTGTTTCTTAAAAGGCACAATTCCGGCTCCTTGTCCCACACGGAAGGTGGCAGCCCTGAAAGCTGTTGCTGGTCTTCACCGTCCCCCTGCAGCCTATTTACAGGCACAAGGGGATTTGGGACCCAGGCATGCCCAGAGGAGGAACATCTCATGGCTCTCGTCCTCGGCAGAGCCTGTTTCCGAAAAGGCACACGTCCGGCTCCTTGTCCCACACGGAAATTGGCAGCCCTGAATGCTGTTGCTGGTCTTCACCGTCCCCCTGCAGCCTATTCACAGGCACAACACGATCTGGGTCCCGGGCTTGCCCAGAGGAGGAACATCTCATGGCTCTCGTCCTCGGCAGGGCCTGTTTCCGAGAAGGCACACTAACGGCTCCTTGTCCCACACGGAAGGTGCGAGCCCGAAAGCTGTTGATGGTCTTCACCGTCCCCCTGCAGCCTATTCACAGGCACAACAGGATTCAGGACCCAGGCATGCCCAGAGGAGGAACATCTCATGGCTCTCTTCCTCGGCAGGGCCTGTTTCTGAAAACGCACACGTCCACCTCATTGTCCCACACGGAAGGTTGCAGCCCTGAAAGCTGTTGCTGATCTTTACCGTCCCCCTGCAGCCTATTCAGAGGCACAACAGGATTCAGGAGACGGTCTTGCCTTGAGGAGGAACATCTCATGTTTCTCGTCCTCCGCAGGGCCTGTTTCCAGAAAGGCACACGTCCGGCTCCTTGTCCCAAGCGGAAGGTGGCAGCCCTGAAAGATCTTGCTGGTCTTCACCATCCCTCTGCAGCCTATTCACAGGCACAACAGGATTCAGGACCCGGGCTTGCCCAGAGGAGGAACATCTCATGGCTCTCGTCCTATGCAGAGCCTCATTCCGAAAAGGCACACGTCCGGCTCCTTGTCCCACACGGAAGGTGGCAGCCCTGAAAGCTGTTGCTGGTCTTCACCGTCCCCCTGCAGCCTATTCAGAGGCACAACAGGATCTGGGACCGAGGCTTGCCCAGAGGAGGAACATCTCATGGCTCTCGTCCTCGGCAGAGCCTGTTTCCGAAAAGGCACACGTCCGGCTCCTTGTCCCAAACGGAAGGTGGCAGCCCTGAAAGCTGTTGCTGGTCTTCACCGTCCCCCTGCAGCCTATTCACAGGCACAACAGGATTCAGGACCCGGGCTTGCCCAGAGGAGGAACATCTCATGGCTCTCGTCCTCTGCAGAGCCTCATTCCGAAACGGCACACGTCCGGCTCCTTGTCCCAAACGGAAGGTGGCAGCCCTGAAAGCTGTTGCTGATCTTTACCGTCCCCCTGCAGCCTATTCAGAGGCACAACAGGATTCAGGAGACGGTCTTGCCTTGAGGAGGAACATATCATGGCTCTCGTCCTCCGCAGGGCCTGTTTCCGGAAAGGCACACGTCCGGCTCCTTGTCCCAAACGGAAGGTGGCAGCCCTGAAAGATCTTGCTGGTCTTCACCATCCCTCTGCAGCCTATTCACAGGCACAACAGGATTCAGGACCCGGGCATGCCCAGAGGAGGAACATCTCATGGCTCTCGTCTTCGGCACATCCTGTTTCCGAAAAGGCACACGTCCGGCTCCTTGTCCCAAACGGAAGGTGGCAGCCCTGAAAGCTGTTGCTGGTCTTCACCGTCCCCCTGCAGCCTATTCAGAGGCACAACAGGATTCAGGACCCGGGCTTGCCCAGAGGAGGAACATCTCATGGCTCTCGTCCTCCGCAGAGCCTCATTCCGAAACGGCACACGTCCGGCTCCTTGACCCAAACGGAAGGTGGCAGCCCTGAAAGCTGTTGCTGGTCTTCACCGTCCCCCTGCAGCCTATCCAGAGGCACAACAGGATTCAGGAGCCGGGCTTGCCCAGAGGAGGAACATCTCATGGCTCTCGTCCTCCGCAGGGCCTGTTTCCAGAAAGGCACTCGTCTGGCTCCTTGTCCCAAACGGAAGGTGGCAGCCCTGAAAGATGTTGCTGGTCTTCACCGTCCCCCTGCAGCCTATTCACAGGCACAAGGGGATTTGGGACCCGGGCTTGCCCACAGGAGGAACATCTCATGGCTCTCGTCCTCGGCAGAGCCTCATTCCGAAACGGCACACGTCCGGCTCCTTGTCCCAAACGGAGGGTGGCAGCCCTGAAAGCTGTTGCTGATTTTTACCGTCCCCCTGCAGCCTATTCAGAGGCACAACAGGATTCAGGAGACGGTCTTGCCTTGAGGAGGAACATCTCATGGCTCTCGTCCTCCGCAGGGCCTCATTCCGAAACGGCACACGTCCGGCTCCTTGTCCCAAACGGAAGGTGGCAGCACTGAAAGCTGTTGCTGGTCTTCACCGTCCCGCTGCAGCCTATTCACAGGCACAACAGGATTCAGGACCCGGGCTTGCCCAGAGGAGGAACATCTCATGGCTCTCATCCTCGGCAGAGCCTCATTCCGAAACGGAACACGTCTGGCTCCTTTTCCCAAACGGAAGGTGGCAGCCCTGAAAGCTTTTGCTGGTCTTCACCGTCCCCCTGCAGCCTATTCAGAGGCACAACAGGATTCAGGAGCCGGGCTTGCCTTGAGGAGGAACATCTCATGGCTCTCGTCCTCCGCAGAGCCTCATTCCGAAACGGCACAATTCCGGCTCCTTGTCCCACACGGAAGGTGGCAGCCCTGAAAGCTGTTGCTGGTCTTCACCGTCCCCCTGCAGACTATTTACAGGCACAAGGGGATTTGGGACCCAGGCATGCCCAGAGGAGGAACATCTCATGGCTCTCGTCCTCGGCAGAGCCTGTTTCCGAAAAGGCACACCTCCGGCTCCTTGTCCCACACGGAAATTGGCAGCCCTGAATGCTGTTGCTGGTCTTCACCGTCCCCCTGCAGCCTATTCACAGGCACAACACGATCTGGGTCCCGGGCTTGCCCAGAGGAGGAACATCTCATGGCTCTCGTCCTCGGCAGGGCCTGTTTCCGAGAAGGCACACTAACGGCTCCTTGTCCTCACGGAAGGTGCGAGCCCGAAAGCTGTTGATGGTCTTCACCGTCCCCCTGCATCCTATTCACAGGCACAACAGGATTCAGGACCCAGGCATGCCCAGAGGAGGAACATCTCATGGCTCTCTTCCTCGGCAGGGCCTGTTTCTGAAAACGCACACGTCCACCTCATTGTCCCACACGGAAGGTTGCAGCCCTGAAAGCTGTTGCTGATCTTTACCGTCCCCCTGCAGCCTATTCAGAGGCACAACAGGATTCAGGAGACGGTCTTGCCTTGAGGAGGAACATCTCATGGCTCTCGTCCTCCGCAGGGCCTGTTTCCAGAAAGGCACACGTCCGGCTCCTTGTCCCAAACGGAAGGTGGCAGCCCTGAAAGATCTTGCTGGTCTTCACCATCCCTCTGCAGCCTATTCACAGGCACAACAGGATTCAGGACCCGGGCTTGCCCAGAGGAGGAACATCTCATGGCTCTCGTCCTCGGCAGGGCCTGTTTCTTAAAAGGCACACGTCCGGCTCCTTGTCCCACACGGAAGGTGGCAGCCCTGAAAGCTGTTGCTGGTCTTCACCGTCCCCCTGCAGCCTATTTACAGGCACAAGGGGATTTGGGACCCAGGCTTGCCCAGAGGAGGAACATCTCATGGCTCTCGTCCTCGGCAGAGCCTGTTTCCGAAAAGGCACACGTCCGGCTCCTTGTCCCAAACGGAAGGTGGCAGCCCTGAAAGCTGTTGCTGGTCTTCACCGTCCCCCTGCAGCCTATTCACAGGCACAACAGGATTCAGGAGCCGGGCTTGCCCAGAGGAGGAACATCTCATGGCTCTCGTCCTCTGCAGAGCCTTATTCCGAAACGGCACACGTCCGGCTCCTTGTCCCAAAAGGAAGGTGGCAGCCCTGAAAGCTGTTGCTGATCTTTACCGTCCCCCTGCAGCCTATTCAGAGGCACAACAGGATTCAGGAGACGGTCTTGCCTTGAGGAGGAACATCTCATGGCTCTCGTCCTCCGCAGGGCCTGTTTCCAGAAAGGCACACGTCCGGCTCCTTGTCCCAAACGGAAGGTGGCAGCCCTGAAAGATCTTGCTGGTCTTCACCATCCCTCTGCAGCCTATTCACAGGCACAACAGGATTCAGGACCCGGGCTTGCCCAGAGGAGGAACATCTCATGGCTCTCGTCTTCGGCAGATCCTGTTTCCGAAAAGGCACACGTCCGGCTCCTTGTCCCACACGGAAGGTGGCAGCCCTGAAAGCTGTTGCTGGTCTTCACCATCCCTCTGCAGCCTATTCACAGGCACAACAGGATTCAGGACCCGGGCTTGCCCAGAGGAGGAACATCTCATGGCTCTCGTCCTCCGCAGAGCCTCATTCCGAAACGGCACACGTCCGGCTCCTTGTCCCAAACGGAAGGTGGCAGCACTGAAAGCTGTTGCTGGTCTTCACCGTCCCCCTGCAGCCTATTCACAGGCATAAGAGGATTTGGGACCAGGGATTGCCCAGAGGAGGAACATCTCATGGCTCTCGTCCTCGGCAGAGCCTGATTCCGAGAAGGCACACGTCCGGCTCCTTGTCCCACACGGCAGGTGGCAACCCTGAAAGCTGTTGCTGGTCTTCACCGTCCCCCTGCAGCCTATTCAGAGGCACAACAGGATTCAGGACCCGGGCTTGCCCAGAGGAGGAACATCTCATGGCTCTCGTCCTCGGCAGAGCCAGTTTCCGAACAGGCGCACGTCCGGCTCCTTGTCCCACATGGAATTTGGCAGCCCGGAAAGCTGTTGCTGGTCTTCACCATCCCCCTGCAGCTTATTCACAGGCATAAGAGGATTTGGGACCAGGGATTGCCCAGAGGAGGAACATCTCATGGCTCTCGTCCTCGGCAGAGCCTGATTCCGAGAAGGCACACGTCCGGCTCCTTGTCCCACGCGGCAGGTGGCAACCCTGAAAGCTGTTGCTGGTCTTCACCGTCCCCCTGCAGCCTATTCAGAGGCACAACAGGATTCAGGACCCAGGCTTGCCCAGAGGAGGAACATCTCATGGCTCTCGTCCTCCGCAGGGCCTGTTTCCAGAAAGGCACACGTCCGGCTCCTTGTCCCACACGGAAGGTGGCAGCCCTGAAAGATCTTGCTGGTCTTCACCGTCCCCCTGCAGCCTATTTACAGGCACAAGGGGATTTGGAACCCAGGCATGCCTAGAGGAGGAACATCTCATGGCTCTCGTCCTCGGCAGAGCCTGTTTCCGAAAAGGCACACGTCCGGCTCCTTGTCCCACACGGAAGGTGGCAGCCCTGAATGCTGTTGCTGGTCTTCACCGTCCCCCTGCAGCCTATTCACAGGCACAACACGATCTGGGACCCGGGCTTGTCCATTTGAGGAACATCTCATGGCTCTCGTTCTCGGCATGGCCTGTTTCCGAGAAGGCACACGGCCGGCTCCTTGTCCCACACGGAAGGTGCGAGCCCGTCAAGCTGTTGATGGTCTTCACCGTCCACCTGCAGCCTATTCACAGGCACAACAGGATTCAGGACCCGGGCTTGCCCAGAGGAGGAACATCTCATGGCTCTCGTCTTCGGCAGATCCTGTTTCCGAAAAGGCACACGTCCGGCTCCTTGTCCCACACGGAAGGTGGCAGCCCTGAAAGCTGTTGCTGGTCTTCACCGTCCCCCTGCAGCCTATTCAGAGGCACAACAGGATTCAGGACCCGGGCTTGCCCAGAGGAGGAACATCTCATGGCTCTCGTCCTCCGCAGAGCCTCATTCCGAAACGGCACACGTCCGGCTCCTTTTCCCAAACGGAAGGTGGCAGCACTGAAAGCTGTTGCTGGTCTTCACCGTCCCCCTGCAGCCTATTCACAGGCAAAACAGGATTCAGGAGCCGGGCTTGCCCAGAAGAGGAACATCTCATGGCTCTCGTCCTCCGCAGGGCCTGTTTCCAGAAAGGCACTCGTCTGGCTCCTTGTCCCAAACGGAAGGTGGCAGCCCTGAAAGATGTTGCTGGTCTTCACCGTCCCCCTGCAGCCTATTCACAGGCACAAGGGGATTTGGGACCCAGGCTTGCCCACAGGAGGAACATCTCATGGCTCTCGTCCTCAGCAGAGCCTCATTCCAAAACGGCACACGTCCGGCTCCTTGTCCCAAACGGAAGGTGGCAGCCCTGAAAGCTGTTACTGATTTTTAGCGTCCCCCTGCAGACTATTCACAGGCACAACACAATCTGGGACCCGGGCTTGTCCAGAGGAGGAACATCTCATGGCTCTCGTCCTCGGCAGAGCCTGATTCCGAGAAGGCACACGGCCGGCTCCTTGTCCCACACGGAAGGTGCGAGCCCGTCAAGCTGTTGATGGTCTTCACCGTCCACCTGCAGCATATTCACAGGCACAACAGGATTCAGGAGCCGGGCTTGCCCAGAGGAGGAACATCTCATGGCTCTCGTCCTCGGCAGTGCCTGTTTCAGAAATGCACTCGTCCGGCTCCTTGTCCCACACAGAAGGTGGCAGCCCTTAAAGCTGTTGCTGGTCTTCACCGTCCCCCTGCAGCCTATTCACACGTACAAGAGGATCTGGGAACCGGGCTTGCCCAGAGAGGAATATCTCATGGCTCTCGTCCTCGGCAGAGCCAGTTTCCGAACAGGAGCACGTCCGGCTCCTTGTCCCACACGGAAGGTGGCAGCCCGGAAAGCTGTTGCTGGTCTTCACCATCCCCCTGCAGCTTCTTCACAGGCATAAGAGGATTTGGGACGAGGGCTTGAACAGAGGAGAAACATCTCATGGCTCTCGTCCTCGGCAGAGCCTGATTCCGAGAAGGCACACGTCCGGCTCCTTGTCCCACACGGAAGGTGGCAGCCCTGAATGCTGTTGCTGGTCTTCACCGTCCCCCTGCAGCCTATTCACAGGCACAACAGGATTCAGGACCCGGGCTTGCCCAGAGGAGGAACATCTCATGGCTCTCGTCCTCGGCACTGCTTGTTTCTTAAAAGGCACACGTCCGGCTCCTTGTCCCACACGGAAGGTGGCAGCCCTGAAAGATCTTGCTGGTCTTCACCGTCCCCCTGCAGCCTATTCAGAGGCACAACAGGATTCAGGACCCGGGCTTGCCCAGAGGAGGAACATCTCATGGCTCTCGTCCTCGGCAGAGCCTCATTCCGAAACGGAACACGTCTGGCTCCTTTTCCCAAACGGAAGGTGGCAGCCCTGAAAGATGTTGCTGGTCTTCATCGTCCCCCTGCAGCCTATTTACAGGCACAAGGGGATTTGGGACCCAGGCATGCCCAGAGGAGGAACATCTCATGGCTCTCGTCCTCGGCAGAGCCTGTTTCCGAAAAGGCACACGTCCGGCTCCTTGTCCCACACGGAAGGTGGCAGCCCTGAAAGCTGTTGCTGGTCTTCACCGTCCCCCTGCAGCCTATTCACAGGCACAACACGATCTGGGTCCCGGGCTTGCCCAGAGGAGGAACATCTCATGGCTCTCGTCAGCGGCAGGGCCTGTTTCCGAGAAGGCACACTAACGGCTCCTTGTCCCACACGGAAGGTGCGAGCCCGAAAGCTGTTGATGGTCTTCACCGTCCCCCTGCAGCCTATTCACAGGCACAACAGGATTCAGGACCCAGGCATGCCCAGAGGAGGAACATCTCATGGCTCTCTTCCTCGGCAGGGCCTGTTTCTGAAAACGCACACGTCCACCTCATTGTCCCACACGGAAGGTGGCAGCTCTGAAAGCTGTTGCTGATCTTTACCGTCCCCCTGCAGCCTATTCAGAGGCACAACAGGATTCAGGAGACGGTCTTGCCTTGAGGAGGAACATCTCATGGCTCTCGTCCTCCGCAGGGCCTGTTTCCAGAAAGGCACACGTCCGGCTCCTTGTCCCAAACGGAAGGTGGCAGCCCTGAAAGATCTTGCTGGTCTTCACCATCCCCCTGCAGCCTATTCAGAGGCACAACAGGATTCAGGACCCGGGCTTGCCCAGAGGAGGAACATCTCATGGCTCTCGTCTTCGGCAGATCCTGTTTCCGAAAAGGCACACGTCCGGCTCCTTGTCCCACACGGAAGGTGGCAGCCCTGAAAGATGTTGCTGGTCTTCACCGTCCCCCTGCAGCCTATTCAGAGGCACAACAGGATTCAGGACCCGGGCTTGCCCAGAGGAGGAACATCTCATGGCTCTCGTCCTCGGCAGGGCCTGTTTCTTAAAAGGCACAGTTCCGGCTCCTTGTCCCACACGGAAGGTGGCAGCCCTGAAAGATGTTGCTGGTCTTCACCGTCCCCCTGCAGCCTATTCACAGGCACAACAGGATTCAGGACCCGGGCTTGCCCAGAGGAGGAACATCTCATGGCTCTCGTCCTCTGCAGAGCCTCATTCCGAAACGGCACACGTCCGGCTCCTTGTCCCAAACGGAAGGTGGCAGCCCTGAAAGCTGTTGCTGATCTTTACCGTCCCCCTGCAGCCTATTCAGAGGCACAACAGGATTCAGGAGACGGTCTTGCCTTGAGGAGGAACATATCATGGCTCTCGTCCTCCGCAGGGCCTGTTTCCAGAAAGGCACACGTCCGGCTCCTTGTCCCAAACGGAAGGTGGCAGCCCTGAAAGATCTTGCTGGTCTTCACCATCCCTCTGCAGCCTATTCACAGGCACAACAGGATTCAGGACCCGGGCATGCCCAGAGGAGGAACATCTCATGGCTCTCGTCTTCGGCAGATCCTGTTTCCGAAAAGGCACACGTCCGGCTCCTTGTCCCACACGGAATTTGGCAGCCCTGAAAGCTGTTGCTGGTCTTCACCGTCCCCCTGCAGCCTATTCAGAGGCACAACAGGATTCAGGACCCGGGCTTGCCCAGAGGAGGAACATCTCATGGCTCTCGTCCTCCGCAGAGCCTCATTCCGAAACGGCACACGTCCGGCTCCTTTTCCCAAACGGAAGGTGGCAGCCCTGAAAGCTGTTGCTGGTCTTCACCGTCCCCCTGCAGCCTATTCACAGGCACAAGGGGATTTGGGACCCGGGCTTGCCCACAGGAGGAACATCTCATGGCTCTCGTCCTCGGCAGAGCCTCATTCCGAAACGGCACACGTCCGGCTCCTTGTCCCAAACGGAGGGTGGCAGCACTGAAAGCTGTTGCTGATTTTTACCGTCCCCCTGCAGCCTATTCAGAGGCACAACAGGATTCAGGAGACGGTCTTGCCTTGAGGAGGAACATCTCATGGCTCTCGTCCTCCGCAGGGCCTATTTCCAGAAAGGCACACATCCGGCTCCTTGTCCCAAACGGAAGGTGGCAGCCCTGAAAGATCTTGCTGGTCTTCACCATCCCTCTGCAGCCTATTCAGAGGCACAACAGGATTCAGGACCCGGGCTTGCCCAGAGGAGGAACATCTCATGGCTCTCGTCCTCCGCAGAGCCTCATTCCGAAAGGGCACACGTCCGGCTCCTTGTCCCAAACGGAAGGTGGCAGCACTGAAAGCTGTTGCTGGTCTTCACCGTCCCACTGCAGCCTATTCACAGGCACAACAGGATTCAGGACCCGGGCTTGCCCGGAGGAGGAACATCTCATGGCTCTCGTCCTCGGCAGAGCCTCATTCCGAAACGGAACACGTCTGGCTCCTTTTCCCAAAAGGAAGGTTGCAGCCCTGAAAGCTGTTGCTGGTCTTCACCGTCCCCCTGCAGCCTATTCAGAGGCACAACAGGATTCAGGAGCCGGGCTTGCCTAGAGGAGGAACATCTCATGGCTCTCGTCCTCGGCAGGGCCTGTTTCTTAAAAGGCACAATTCCGGATCCTTGTCCCACACGGAAGGTGGCAGCCCTGAAAGCTGTTGCTGGTCTTCACCGTCCCCCTGCAGCCTATTTACAGGCACAAGGGGATTTGGGACCCAGGCATGCCCAGAGGAGGAACATCTCATGGCTCTCGTCCTCGGCAGAGCCTGTTTCCGAAAAGGCACACGTCCGGCTCCTTGTCCCACACGGAAATTGGCAGCCCTGAAAGCTGTTGCTGGTCTTCACCGTCCCCCTGCAGCCTATTCACAGGCACAACACGATCTGGGTCCCGGGCTTGCCCAGAGGAGGAACATCTCATGGCTCTCGTCCTCGGCAGGGCCTGTTTCCGAGAAGGCACACTAACGGCTCCTTGTCCCACACGGAAGGTGCGAGCCCGAAAGCTGTTGATGGTCTTCACCGTCCCCCTGCAGCCTATTCACAGGCACAACAGGATTCAGGACCCAGGCATGCCCAGAGGAGGAACATCTCATGGCTCTCTTCCTCGGAAGGGCCTGTTTCTGAAAACGCACACGTCCACCTCATTGTCCCACACGGAAGGTTGCAGCCCTGAAAGCTGTTGCTGATCTTTACCGTCCCCCTGCAGCCTATTCAGAGGCACAACAGGATTCAGGAGATGGTCTTGCCTTGAGGAGGAACATCTCATGTTTCTCGTCCTCCGCTGGGCCTGTTTCCAGAAAGGCACACGTCCGGCTCCTTGTCCCAAACGGAAGGTGGCAGCCCTGAAAGATCTTGCTGGTCTTCACCATCCCTCTGCAGCCTATTCACAGGCACAACAGGATTCAGGACCCGGGCTTGCCCAGAGGAGGAACATCTCATGGCTCTCGTCCTCGGCAGGGCCTGTTTCTTAAAAGGCACAATTCCGGCTCCTTGTCCCACACGGAAGGTGGCAGCCCTGAAAGATGTTGCTGGTCTTCACCGTCCCCCTGCAGCCTATTTACAGGCACAAGGGGATTTGGGACCCAGGCTTGCCCAGAGGAGGAACATCTCATGGCTCTCGTCCTCGGCAGAGCCTGTTTCCGAAAAGGCACACGTCCGGCTTCTTGTCCCAAACGGAAGGTGGCAGCCCTGAAAGCTGTTGCTGGTCTTCACCGTCCCCCTGCAGCCTATTCACAGGCACAACAGGATTCAGGACCCGGGCTTGCCCAGAGGAGGAACATCTCATGGCTCTCGTCCTCTGCAGAGCCTTATTCCGAAACGGCACACGTCCGGCTCCTTGTCCCAAACGGAAGGTGGCAGCCCTGAAAGCTGTTGCTGATCTTTACCGTCCCCCTGCAGCCTATTCAGAGGCACAACAGGATTCAGGAGACGGTCTTGCCTTGAGGAGGAACATCTCATGGCTCTCGTCCTCCGCAGGGCCTGTTTCCAGAAAGGCACACGTCCGGCTCCTTGTCCCAAACGGAAGGTGGCAGCCCTGAAAGATCTTGCTGGTCTTCACCATCCCTCTGCAGCCTATTCAGAGGCACAACAGGATTCAGGACCCGGGCTTGCCCAGAGGAGGAACATCTCATGGCTCTCGTCCTCTGCAGAGCCTCATTCCGAAACGGCACACGTCATGCTCCTTGTCCCAAACGGAAGGTGGCAGCCCTGAAAGTTGTTGCTGATCTTTACCGTCCCCCTGCAGCCTATTCAGAGGCACAACAGGATTCAGGAGACGGTCTTGCCTTGAGGAGGAACATATCATGGCTCTCGTCCTCCGCAGGGCCTGTTTCCAGAAAGGCACACGTCCGGCTCCTTGTCCCACACGGAAGGTGGCAGCCCTGAAAGATCTTGCTGGTCTTCACCATCCCTCTGCAGCCTATTCACAGGCACAACAGGATTCAGGACCCGGGCATGCCCAGAGGAGGAACATCTCATGGCTCTCGTCTTCGGCAGATCCTGTTTCCGAAAAGGCACACGTCCGGCTCCTTGTCCCACACGGAAGTTGGCAGCCCTGAAAGCTGTTGCTGGTCTTCACCGTCCCCCTGCAGCCTATTCAGAGGCACAACAGGATTCAGGACCCGGGCTTGCCCAGAGGAGGAACATCTCATGGCTCTCGTCCTCCGCAGAGCCTCATTCCGAAACGGCACACGTCCGGCTCCTTGTCCCAAACGGAAGGTGGCAGCCCTGAAAGATCTTGCTGGTCTTCACCGTCCCCCTGCAGCCTATCCAGAGGCACAACAGGATTCAGGAGCCGGGCTTGCCCAGAGGAGGAACATCTCATGGCTCTCGTCCTCCGCAGGGCCTGTTACCAGAAAGGCACTCGTCTGGCTCCTTGTCCCACACGGAAGGTGGCAGCCCTGAAAGATGTTGCTGGTCTTCACCGTCCCCCTGCAGCCTATTCACAGGCACAAGGGGATTTGGGACCCGGGCTTGCCCACAGGAGGAACATCTCATGGCTCTCGTCCTCGGCAGAGCCTCATTCCGAAACGGCACACGTCCGGCTCCTTGTCCCAAACGGAAGGTGGCAGCCCTGAAAGCTGTTGCTGATTTTTACCGTCCCCCTGCAGCCTATTCAGAGGCACAACAGGATTCAGGAGACGGTCTTGCCTTGAGGAGGAACATCTCATGGCTCTCGTCCTCCGCAGGGCCTGTTTCCAGAAAGGCACACATCCGGCTCCTTGTCCCAAACGGAAGGTGGCAGCCCTGAAAGATCTTGCTGGTCTTCACCATCCCTCTGCAGCCTATTCAGAGGCACAACAGGATTCAGGACCCGGGCTTGCCCAGAGGAGGAACATCTCATGGCTCTCGTCCTCCGCAGATCCTCATTCCGAAACGGCACACGTCCGGCTCCTTGTCCCAAACGGAAGGTGGCAGCACTGAAAGCTGTTGCTGGTCTTCACCGTCCCGCTGCAGCCTATTCACAGGCACAAAAGGATTCAGGACCCGGGCTTGCCCAGAGGAGGAACATCTCATGGCTCTCGTCCTCGGCAGAACCTCATTCCGAAACGGAACACGTCTGGCTCCTTGTCCCAAACGGAAGGTGGCAGCCCTGAAAGCTGTTGCTGGTCTTCACCGTCCCCCTGCAGCCTATTCAGAGGCACAACAGGATTCAGGAGCCGGGCTTGCCTAGAGGAGGAACATCTCATGGCTCTCGTCCTCGGCAGGGCCTATTTCTTAAAAGGCACAATTCCGGCTCCTTGTCCCAAACGGAAGGTGGCAGCCCTGAAAGCTGTTGCTGGTCTTCACCGTCCCCCTGCAGCCTATTTACAGGCACAAGGGGATTTGGGACCCAGGCATGCCCAGAGGAGGAACATCTCATGGCTCTCGTCCTCGGCAGAGCCTGTTTCCGAAAAGGCACACCTCCGGCTCCTTGTCCCACACGGAAATTGGCAGCCCTGAATGCTGTTGCTGGTCTTCATCGTCCCCCTGCAGCCTATTCAGAGGCACAACACGATCTGGGTCCCGGGCTTGCCCAGAGGAGGAACATCTCATGGCTCTCGTCCTCGGCAGGGCCTGTTTCCGAGAAGGCACACTAACGGCTCCTTGTCCACACGGAAGGTGCGAGCCCGAAAGCTGTTGATGGTCTTCACCGTCCCCCTGCAGCCTATTCACAGGCACAACAGGATTCAGGACCCAGGCATGCCCAGAGGAGGAACATCTCATGGCTCTCTTCCTCGGCAGGGCCTGTTTCTGAAAACGCACACGTCCACCTCATTGTCCCACACGGAAGGTTGCAGCCCTGAAAGCTGTTGCTGATCTTTACCGTCCCCCTGCAGCCTATTCAGAGGCACAACAGGATTCAGGAGACGGTCTTGCCTTGAGGAGGAACATCTCATGTTTCTCGTCCTCCGCAGGGCCTGTTTCCAGAAAGGCACACGTCCGGCTCCTTGTCCCAAACGGAAGGTGGCAGCCCTGAAAGCTGTTGCTGGTCTTCACCATCCCTCTGCAGCCTATTCACAGGCACAACAGGATTCAGGACCCGGGCTTGCCCAGAGGAGGAACATCTCATGGCTCTCGTCCTCGGCAGGGCCTGTTTCTTAAAAGGCACAATTCCGGCTCCTTGTCCCACACGGAAGGTGGCAGCCCTGAAAGATGTTGCTGGTCTTCACCGTCCCCCTGCAGCCTATTTACAGGCACAAGGGGATTTGGGACCCAGGCTTGCCCAGAGGAGGAACATCTCATGGCTCTCGTCCTCGGCAGAGCCTGTTTCCGAAAAGGCACACGTCCGGCTCCTTGTCCCAAACGGAAGGTGGCAGCCCTGAAAGCTGTTGCTGGTCTTCACCGTCCCCCTGCAGCCTATTCACAGGCACAACAGGATTCAGGACCCGGGCTTGCCCAGAGGAGGAACATCTCATGGCTCTCGTCCTCTGCAGAGCCTTATTCCGAAACGGCACACGTCCGGCTCCTTGTCCCAAACGGAAGGTGGCAGCCCTGAAAGATGTTGCTGATCTTTACCGTCCCCCTGCAGCCTATTCAGAGGCACAACAGGATTCAGGAGACGGTCTTGCCTTGAGGAGGAACATCTCATGGCTCTCGTCCTCCGCAGGGCCTGTTTCCAGAAAGGCACACGTCCGGCTCCTTGTCCCAAACGGAAGGTGGCAGCCCTGAAAGATCTTGCTGGTCTTCACCATCCCTCTGCAGCCTATTCACAGGCACAACAGGATTCAGGACCCGGGCTTGCCCAGAGGAGGAACATCTCATGGCTCTCGTCTTCGGCAGATCCTGTTTCCGAAAAGGCACACGTCCGGCTCCTTGTCCCACACGGAAGGTGGCAGCCCTGAAAGCTGTTGCTGGTCTTCACCATCCCTCTGCAGCCTATACACAGGCACAACAGGATTCAGGACCCGGGCTTGCCCAGAGGAGGAACATCTCATGGCTCTCGTCCTCCGCAGAGCCTCATTCCGAAACGGCACACGTCCGGCTCCTTGTCCCAAACGGAAGGTGGCAGCCCTGAAAGCTGTTGCTGGTCTTCACCGTCCCCCTGCAGCCTATTCACAGGCACAACAGGATTCAGGAGCCGGGCTTGCCCAGAGGAGGAACATCTCATGGCTCTCGTCCTCCGCAGGGCCTGTTTCCAGAAAGGCACTCGTCTGGCTCCTTGTCCCAAACGGAAGGTGGCAGCCCTGAAAGATGTTGCTGGTCTTCACCGTCCCCCTGCAGCCTATTCACAGGCACAAGGCGATTTGGGACCCGGGCTTGCCCACAGGAGGAACATCTCATGGCTCTCGTCCTCGGCAGAGCCTCATTCAGAAACGGCACACGTCCGGCTCCTTGTCCCAAACGGAAGGTGGCAGCTCTGAAAGCTGTTGCTGATTTTTACCGTCCCCCTGCAGCCTATTCAGAGGCACAACAGGATTCAGGAGACGGTCTTGCCTTGAGGAGGAACATCTCATGGCTCTCGTCCTCCGCAGGGCCTCTTTCCAGAAAGGCACACATCCGGCTCCTTGTCCCAAACGGAAGGTGGCAGCCCTGAAAGATCTTGCTGGTCTTCACCATCCCTCTGCAGCCTATTCAGAGGCACAACAGGATTCAGGAGACGGTCTTGCCTTGAGGAGGAACATCTCATGGCTCTCGTCCTCCGCAGGGCCTGTTTCCAGAAAGGCACACGTCCGGCTCCTTGTCCCACACGGAAGGTGGCAGACCTGAATGCTGTTGCTGGTCTTCACCGTCCCCCTGCAGCCTATTCACAGGCACAACACGATCTGGGACCCGGGCTTGTCCATTTCAGGAACATCTCATGGCTCTCGTACTCGGCAGGGCCTGTTTCCGAGAAGACACACGACCGGCTCCTTGTCCCACACGGAAGGTGCGAGCCCGGAAAGCTGTTGATGGTCTTCACCGTCCACCTGCAGCCTATTCACAGGCACAACAGGATTCAGGACCCGGGCTTGCCCAGAGGAGGAACATCTCATGGCTCTCTTCCTCGGCAGGGCCTGTTTCTGAAAACGCACACGTCCACCTCATTGTCCCACACGGAAGGTGGCAGCCCTGAAAGCTGTTGCTGGTCTTCACCGTCCCCCTGCAGCCTATTCACAGGTACAAGAGGATCTGGGAACCGGGCTTGCCCAGAGGAGGAATATCTCATGGCTCTCGTCCTCGGCAGAGCCAGTTTCCGAACAGGCGCACGTCCGGCTCCTTGTCCCACATGGAATTTGGCAGCCCGGAAAGCTGTTGCTGGTCTTCACCATCCCCCTGCAGCTTATTCACAGGCATAAGAGGATTTGGGACCAGGGATTGCCCAGAGGAGGAACATCTCATGGCTCTCGTCCTCGGCAGAGCCTGATTCCGAGAAGGCACACGTCCGGCTCCTTGTCCCACACGGCAGGTGGCAACCCTGAAAGCTGTTGCTGGTCTTCACCGTCCCCCTGCAGCCTATTCAGAGGCACAACAGGATTCAGGACCCGGGCTTGCCCAGAGGAGGAACATCTCATGGCTCTCATCCTCCGCAGAGCCTCATTCCGAAACGGCACACGTCCGGCTCCTTGTCCCAAACGGAAGGTGGCAGCACTGAAAGCTGTTGCTGGTCTTCACCGTCCCCCTGCAGCCTATTCACAGGCACAACAGGATTCAGGAGCCGGGCTTGCCCAGAGGAGGAACATCTCATGGCTCTCGTCCTCCGCAGGGCCTGTTTCCAGAAAGGCACACGTCCGGCTCCTTGTCCCACACGGAAGGTGGCAGACCTGAATGCTGTTGCTGGTCTTCACCATCCCCCTGCAGCTTATTCACAGGCATAAGAGGATTTGGGACCAGGGATTGCCCAGAGGAGGAACATCTCATGGCTCTCGTCCTCGGCAGAGCCTGATTCCGAGAAGGCACACGTCCGGCTCCTTGTCCCAAACGGAAGGTGGCAGCCCTGAAAGCTGTTGCTGATTTTTACCGTCCCCTTGCAGCCTATTCAGAGGCACAACAGGATTCAGGAGACGGTCTTGCCTTGAGGAGGAACATCTCATGGCTCTCGTCCTCCGCAGGGCCTCTTTCCAGAAAGGCACACATCCGGCTCCTTGTCCCAAACGGAAGGTGGCAGCCCTGAAAGATCTTGCTGGTCTTCACCATCCCTCTGCAGCCTATTCAGAGGCACAACAGGATTCAGGACCCGGGCTTGCCCAGAGGAGGAACATCTCATGGCTCTCGTCCTCGGCAGAGCCTCATTCCGAAACGGCACACGTCCGGCTCCTTGTCCCAAATGGAAGGTGGCAGCACTGAAAGCTGTTGCTGGTCTTCACCATCCCCCTGCAGCCTATTCACAGGCACAACAGGATTCAGGAGCCGGGCTTGCCCAGAGGAGGAACATCTCATGGCTCTCGTCCTCCGCAGGGCCTTTTTCCAGAAAGGCACACGTCCGGCTCCTTGTCCCACACGGAAGGTGGCAGACCTGAATGCTGTTGCTGGTCTTCACCGTCCCCCTGCAGCCTATTCACAGGCACAACACGATCTGGGACCCGGGCTTGTCCATTTCAGGAACATCTCATGGCTCTCGTACTCGGCAGGGCCTGTTTCTGAAAACGCACACGTCCACCTCATTGTCCCACACGGAAGGTGGCAGCCCTGAAAGCTGTTGCTGGTCTTCACCGTCCCCCTGCAGCCTATTCACAGGTACAAGAGGATCTGGGAACCGGGCTTGCCCAGAGGAGGAATATCTCATGGCTCTCGTCCTCGGCAGAGCCAGTTTCCGTACAGGCGCACGTCCGGCTCCTTGTCCCACACGGAATTTGGCAGCCCGGAAAGCTGTTGCTGGTCTTCACCATCCCCCTGCAGCTTATTCACAGGCATAAGAGGATTTGGGACCAGGGATTGCCTAGAGGAGGAACATCTCATGGCTCTCGTCCTCGGCAGAGCCTGATTCCGAGAAGGCACACGTCCGGCTCCTTGTCCCACACGGAAGGTGGCAGCCCTGAAAGCTGTTGCTGGTCTTCACCGTCCCCCTGCAGCCTATTCACAGGCACAACAGGATTCAGGACCCGGGCTTGCCCAAAGGAGGAACATCTCATGGCTCTCGTCCTCCGCAGGGCCTGTTTCCAGAAAGGCACACGTCCGGCTCCTTGTCCCAAACGGAAGGTGGCAGCCCTGAAAGATCTTGCTGGTCTTCACCGTCCCCCTGCAGCCTATTTACAGGCACAAGGGGATTTGGAACCCAGGCATGCCTAGAGGAGGAACATCTCATGGCTCTCGTCCTCGGCAGAGCCTGTTTCCGAAAAGGCACACGTCCGGCTCCTTGTCCCACACGGAAGGTGGCAGCCCTGAATGCTGTTGCTGGTCTTCACCGTCCCCCTGCAGCCTATTCACAGGCACAACACAATCTGGGACCCGGGCTTGTCCAGAGGAGGAACATCTCATGGCTCTCGTCCTCGGCAGAGCCTGATTCCGAGAAGGCACACAGCCGGCTCCTTGTCCCACACGGAAGGTGAGAGCCCGTCAAGCTGTTGATGGTCTTCACCGTCCCCCTGCAGCATATTCACAGGCACAACAGGATTCAGGAGCCGGGCTTGCCCAGAGGAGGAACATCTCATGGCTCTCGTCCTCGGCAGGGCCTGTTTCAGAAATGCACTCGTCCGGCTCCTTGTCCCACACAGAAGGTGGCAGCCCTTAAAGCTGTTGCTGGTCTTCACCGTCCCCCTGCAGCCTATTCACACGTACAAGAGGATCTGGGAACCGGGCTTGCCCAGAGAGGAATATCTCATGGCTCTCGTCCTCGGCAGAGCCAGTTTCCGAACAGGAGCACGTCCGGCTCCTTGTCCCACACGGAAGGTGGCAGCCCGGAAAGCTGTTGCTGGTCTTCACCATCCCCCTGCAGCTTCTTCACAGGCATAAGAGGATTTGGGACGAGGGCTTGAACAGAGGAGGAACATCTCATGGCTCTCGTCCTCGGCAGAGCCTGATTCCGAGAAGGCACACGTCCGGCTCCTTGTCCCACACAGAAGGTGGCAGCCCTGAATGCTGTTGCTGGTCTTCACCGTCCCCCTGCAGCCTATTCACAGGCACAACAGGATTCAGGACCCGGGCTTGCCCAGAGGAGGAACATCTCATGGCTCTCGTCCTCGGCACTGCTTGTTTCTTAAAAGGCACACGTCCGGCTCCTTGTCCCACACGGAAGGTGGCAGCCCTGAAAGATCTTGCTGGTCTTCACCATCCCTCTGCAGCCTATTCACAGGCACAACAGGATTCAGGACCTGGGCTTGCCCAGAGGAGGAACATCTCATGGCTCTCGTCCTCGGCAGAGCCTCATTCCGAAACGGAACACGTCTGGCTCCTTTTCCCAAACGGAAGGTGGCAGCCCTGAAAGATGTTGCTGGTCTTCATCGTCCCCCTGCAGCCTATTTACAGGCACAAGGGGATTTGGGACCCAGGCATGCCCAGAGGAGGAACATCTCATGGCTCTCGTCTTCGGCAGAGCCTGTTTCCGAAAAGGCACACGTCCGGCTCCTTGTCCCACACGGAAGGTGGCAGCCCTGAATGCTGTTGCTGGTCTTCACCGTCCCCCTGCAGCCTATTCACAGGCACAACACGATCTGGGTCCCGGGCTTGCCCAGAGGAGGAACATCTCATGGCTCTCGTCAGCGGCAGGGCCTGTTTCCGAGAAGGCACACTAACGGCTCCTTGTCCCACACGGAAGGTGCGAGCCCGAAAGCTGTTGATGGTCTTCACCGTCCCCCTGCAGCCTATTCACAGGCACAACAGGATTCAGGACCCAGGCATGCCCAGAGGAGGAACATCTCATGGCTCTCTTCCTCGGCAGGGCCTGTTTCTGAAAACGCACACGTCCACCTCATTGTCCCACACGGAAGGTGGCAGCCCTGAAAGCTGTTGCTGATCTTTACCGTCCCCCTGCAGCCTATTCAGAGGCACAACAGGATTCAGGAGACGGTCTTGCCTTGAGGAGGAACATCTCATGGCTCTCGTCCTCCGCAGGGATTGTTTCCAGAAATGCACACGTCCGGCTCCTTGTCCCAAACGGAAGGTGGCAGCCCTGAAAGATCTTGCTGGTCTTCACCATCCCTCTGCAGCCTATTCACAGGCACAACAGGATTCAGGACCCGGGCTTGCCCAGAGGAGGAACATCTCATGGCTCTCGTCTTCGGCAGATCCTGTTTCCGAAAAGGCACACGTCCGGCTCCTTGTCCCACACGGAAGGTGGCAGCCCTGAAAGATGTTGCTGGTCTTCACCGTCCCCCTGCAGCCTATTCAGAGGCACAACAGGATTCAGGACCCGGGCTTGCCCAGAGGAGGAACATCTCATGGCTCTCGTCCTCGGCAGGGCCTGTTTCTTAAAAGGCACAGTTCCGGCTCCTTGTCCCACACGGAAGGTGGCAGCCCTGAAAGATGTTGCTGGTCTTCACCGTCCCCCTGCAGCCTATCTACAGGCACAAGGGGATTTGGGACCCAGGCTTGCCAAGAGGAGGAACATCTCATGGCTCTCGTCCTCGGCAGAGCCTGTTTCCGAAAAGGCACACGTCCGGCTCCTTGTCCCAAACGGAAGGTGGCAGCCCTGAAAGCTGTTGCTGGTCTTCACCGTCCCCCTGCAGCCTATTCACAGGCACAACAGGATTCAGGAGCCGGGCTTGCCCAGAGGAGGAACATCTCATGGCTCTCGTCCTCTGCAGAGCCTCATTCCGAAACGGCACACGTCCGGCTCCTTGTCCCAAACGGAAGGTGGCAGCCCTGAAAGCTGTTGCTGATCTTTACCGTCCCCCTGCAGCCTATTCAGAGGCACAACAGGATTCAGGAGACGGTCTTGCCTTGACAGGAACATATCATGGCTCTCGTCCTCCGCAGGGCCTGTTTCCAGAAAGGCACACGTCCGGCTCCTTGTCCCAAACGGAAGGTGGCAGCCCTGAAAGATCTTGCTGGTCTTCACCATCCCTCTGCAGCCTATTCACAGGCACAACAGGATTCAGGACCCGGGCATGCCCAGAGGAGGAACATCTCATGGCTCTCGTCTTCGGCAGATCCTGTTTCCGAAAAGGCACACGTCCGGCTCCTTGTCCCACACGGAAGTTGGCAGCCCTGAAAGCTGTTGCTGGTCTTCACCGTCCCCCTGCAGCCTATTCAGAGGCACAACAGGATTCAGGACCCGGGCTTGCCCAGAGGAGGAACATCTCATGGCTCTCGTCCTCCGCAGAGCCTCATTCCGAAACGGCACACGTCCGGCTCCTTTTCCCAAACGGAAGGTGGCAGCCCTGAAAGCTGTTGCTGGTCTTCACCGTCCCCCTGCAGCCTATTCACAGGCACAAGGGGATTTGGGACCCGGGCTTGCCCACAGGAGGAACATCTCATGGCTCTCGTCCTCGGCAGAGCCTCATTCCGAAACGGCACACGTCCGGCTCCTTGTCCCAAACGGAGGGTGGCAGCCCTGAAAGCTGTTGCTGATTTTTACCGTCCCCCTGCAGCCTATTCACAGGCACAACAGGATTCAGGAGACGGTCTTGCCTTGAGGAGGAACATCTCATGGCTCTCGTCCTCCGCAGGGCCTATTTCCAGAAAGGCACACATCCGGCTCCTTGTCCCAAACGGAAGGTGGCAGCCCTGAAAGATCTTGCTGGTCTTCACCATCCCTCTGCAGCCTATTCAGAGGCACAACAGGATTCAGGACCCGGGCTTGCCCAGAGGAGGAACATCTCATGGCTCTCGTCCTCCGCAGAGCCTCATTCCGAAAGGGCACACGTCCGGCTCCTTGTCCCAAACGGAAGGTGGCAGCACTGAAAGCTGTTGCTGGTCTTCACCGTCCCGCTGCAGCCTATTCACAGGCACAACAGGATTCAGGACCCGGGCTTGCCCAGAGGAGGAACATCTCATGGCTCTCGTCCTCGGCAGAGCCTCATTCCGAAACGGAACACGTCTGGCTCCTTTTCCCAAAAGGAAGGTTGCAGCCCTGAAAGCTGTTGCTGGTCTTCACCGTCCCCCTGCAGCCTATTCAGAGGCACAACAGGATTCAGGAGCCGGGCTTGCCCAGAGGAGGAACATCTCATGGCTCTCGTCCTCGGCAGGGCCTGTTTCTTAAAAGGCACAATTCCGGATCCTTGTCCCACACGGAAGGTGGCAGCCCTGAAAGCTGTTGCTGGTCTTCACCGTCCCCCTGCAGCCTATTTACAGGCACAAGGGGATTTGGGACCCAGGCATGCCCAGAGGAGGAACATCTCATGGCTCTCGTCCTCGGCAGAGCCTGTTTCCGAAAAGGCACACGTCCGGCTCCTTGTCCCACACGGAAATTGGCAGCCCTGAATGCTGTTGCTGGTCTTCACCGTCCCCCTGCAGCCTATTCACAGGCACAACACGATCTGGGTCCCGGGCTTGCCCAGAGGAGGAACATCTCATGGCTCTCGTCCTCGGCAGGGCCTGTTTCCGAGAAGGCACACTAACGGCTCCTTGTCCCACACGGAAGGTGCGAGCCCGAAAGCTGTTGATGGTCTTCACCGTCCCCCTGCAGCCTATTCAGAGGCACAACAGGATTCAGGAGATGGTCTTGCCTTGAGGAGGAACATCTCATGTTTCTCGTCCTCCGCAGGGCCTGTTTCCAGAAAGGCACACGTCCGGCTCCTTGTCCCAAACGGAAGGTGGCAGCCCTGAAAGATCTTGCTGGTCTTCACCATCCCTCTGCAGCCTATTCACAGGCACAACAGGATTCAGGACCCGGGCTTGCCCAGAGGAGGAACATCTCATGGCTCTCGTCCTCGGCAGGGCCTGTTTCTTAAAAGGCACAATTCCGGCTCCTTGTCCCACACGGAAGGTGGCAGCCCTGAAAGATGTTGCTGGTCTTCACCGTCCCCTGCAGCCTATTTACAGGCACAAGGGGATTCAGGACCCGGGCTTGCCCAGAGGAGGAACATCTCATGGCTCTCGTCCTCTGCAGAGCCTTATTCCGAAACGGCACACGTCCGGCTCCTTGTCCCAAACGGAAGGTGGCAGCCCTGAAAGATGTTGCTGGTCTTCACCGTCCCCCTGCAGCCTATTCACAGGCACAAGGGGATTTGGGACCCGGGCTTGCCCACAGGAGGAACATCTCATGGCTCTCGTCCTCTGCAGAGCCTCATTCCGAAACGGCACACGTCATGCTCCTTGTCCCAAACGGAAGGTGGCAGCCCTGAAAGCTGTTGCTGATCTTTACCGTCCCCCTGCAGCCTATTCAGAGGCACAACAGGATTCAGGAGACGGTCTTGCCTTGAGGAGGAACATATCATGGCTCTCGTCCTCCGCAGGGCCTGTTTCCAGAAAGGCACACGTCCGGCTCCTTGTCCCACACGGAAGGTGGCAGCCCTGAAAGATCTTGCTGGTCTTCACCATCCCCCTGCAGCCTATTCACAGGCACAACAGGATTCAGGAGCCGGGCTTGCCCAGAGGAGGAACATCTCATGGCTCTCGTCTTCGGCAGATCCTGTTTCCGAAAAGGCACACGTCCGGCTCCTTGTCCCACACGGAAGTTGGCAGCCCTGAAAGCTGTTGCTGGTCTTCACCGTCCCCCTGCAGCCTATTCAGAGGCACAACAGGATTCAGGACCCGGGCTTGCCCAGAGGAGGAACATCTCATGGCTCTCATCCTCCGCAGAGCCTCATTCCGAAACGGCACACGTCCGGCTCCTTGTCCCAAACGGAAGGTGGCAGCCCTGAAAGCTGTTGCTGGTCTTCACCGTCCCCCTGCAGCCTATCCAGAGGCACAACAGGATTCAGGAGCCGGGCTTGCCCAGAGGAGGAACATCTCATGGCTCTCGTCCTCCGCAGGGCCTGTTTCCAGAAAGGCACTCGTCTGGCTCCTTGTCCCAAACGGAAGGTGGCAGCCCTGAAAGATGTTGCTGGTCTTCACCGTCCCCCTGCAGCCTATTCACAGGCACAAGGGGATTTGGGACCCGGGCTTGCCCACAGGAGGAACATCTCATGGCTCTCGTCCTCGGCAGAGCCTCATTCCGAAACGGCACACGTCCGGCTCCTTGTCCCAAACGGAGGGTGGCAGCCCTGAAAGCTGTTGCTGATTTTTACCGTCCCCCTGCAGCCTATTCAGAGGCACAACAGGATTCAGGAGACGGTCTTGCCTTGAGGAGGAACATCTCATGGCTCTCGTCCTCCGCAGGGCCTGTTTCCAGAAAGGCACACATCCGGCTCCTTGTCCCAAACGGAAGGTGGCAGCCCTGAAAGATCTTGCTGGTCTTCACCATCCCTCTGCAGCCTATTCAGAGGCACAACAGGATTCAGGACCCGGGCTTGCCCAGAGGAGGAACATCTCATGGCTCTCGTCCTCCGCAGAGCCTCATTCCGAAACGGCACACGTCCGGCTCCTTGTCCCAAACGGAAGGTGGCAGCACTGAAAGCTGTTGCTGGTCGTCACCGTCCCGCTGCAGCCTATTCACAGGCACAACAGGATTCAGGACCCGGGCTTGACCAGAGGAGGAACATCTCATGGCTCTCGTCCTCGGCAGAGCCTCATTCCGAAACGGAACACGTCTGGCTCCTTTTCCCAAACGGAAGGTGGCAGCCCTGAAAGCTGTTGCTGGTCTTCACCGTCCCCCTGCAGCCTATTCAGAGGCACAACAGGATTCAGGAGCCGGGCTTGCCTAGAGGAGGAACATCTCATGGCTCTCGTCCTCGGCAGGGCCTGTTTCTTAAAAGGCACAATTCCGGCTCCTTGTCCCAAACGGAAGGTGGCAGCCCTGAAAGCTGTTGCTGGTCTTCACCGTCCCCCTGCAGCCTATTTACAGGCACAAGGGGATTTGGGACCCAGGCATGCCCAGAGGAGGAACATCTCATGGCTCTCGTCCTCGGCAGAGCCTGTTTCCGAAAAGGCACACCTCCGGCTCCTTGTCCCACACGGAAATTGGCAGCCCTGAATGCTGTTGCTGGTCTTCATCGTCCCCCTGCAGCCTATTCACAGGCACAACACGATCTGGGTCCCGGGCTTGCCCAGAGGAGGAACATCTCATGGCTCTCGTCCTCGGCAGGGCCTGTTTCCGAGAAGGCACACTAACGGCTCCTTGTCCACACGGAAGGTGCGAGCCCGAAAGCTGTTGATGGTCTTCACCGTCCCCCTGCAGCCTATTCACAGGCACAACAGGATTCAGGACCCAGGCATGCCCAGAGGAGGAACATCTCATGGCTCTCTTCCTCGGCAGGGCCTGTTTCTGAAAACGCACACGTCCATCTCATTGTCCCACACGGAAGGTTGCAGCCCTGAAAGCTGTTGCTGATCTTTACCGTCCCCCTGCAGCCTATTCAGAGGCACAACAGGATTCAGGAGACGGTCTTGCCTTGAGGAGGAACATCTCATGTTTCTCGTCCTCCGCAGGGCCTGTTTCCAGAAAGGCACACGTCCGTCTCCTTGTCCCAAACGGAAGGTGGCAGCCCTGAAAGATCTTGCTGGTCTTCACCATCCCTCTGCAGCCTATTCACAGGCACAACAGGATTCAGGACCCGGGCTTGCCCAGAGGAGGAACATCTCATGGCTCTCGTCCTCGCCAGGGCCTGTTTCTTAAAAGGCACAATTCCGGCTCCTTGTCCCACACGGAAGGTGGCAGCCCTGAAAGATGTTGCTGGTCTTCACCGTCCCCCTGCAGCCTATTTACAGGCACAAGGGGATTTGGGACCCAGGCTTGCCCAGAGGAGGAACATCTCATGGCTCTCGTCCTCGGCAGAGCCTGTTTCCGAAAAGGCACACGTCCGGCTCCTTGTCCCAAACGGAAGGTGGCAGCCCTGAAAGCTGTTGCTGGTCTTCACCGTCCCCCTGCAGCCTATTCACAGGCACAACAGGATTCAGGACCCGGGCTTGCCCAGAGGAGGAACATCTCATGGCTCTCGTCCTCTGCAGAGCCTTATTCCGAAACGGCACACGTCCGGCTCCTTGTCCCAAACGGAAGGTGGCAGCCCTGAAAGCTGTTGCTGATCTTTACCGTCCCCCTGCAGCCTATTCAGAGGCACAACAGGATTCAGGAGACGGTCTTGCCTTGAGGAGGAACATCTCATGGCTCCCGTCCTCCGCAGGGCCTGTTTCCAGAAAGGCACACGTCCGGCTCCTTGTCCCACACGGAAGGTGCGATCCCGTCAAGCTGTTGATGGTCTTCACCGTCCCTCTGCAGCCTATTCAGAGGCACAACAGGATTCAGGACCCGGGCTTGCCCAGAGGAGGAACATCTCATGGCTCTCGTCTTCGGCAGATCCTGTTTCCGAAAAGGCACACGTCCGGCTCCTTGTCCCACACGGAAGGTGGCAGCCCTGAAAGATCTTGCTGGTCTTCACCATCCCTCTGCAGCCTATTCACAGGCACAACAGGATTCAGGACCCGGGCTTGCCCAGAGGAGGAACATCTCATGGCTCTCGTCCTCCGCAGAGCCTCATTCCGAAACGGCACCCGTCCGGCTCCTTGTCCCAAACGGAAGGTGGCAGCACTGAAAGCTGTTGCTGGTCTTCACCGTCCCCCTGCAGCCTATTCACAGGCACAACAGGATTCAGGAGCCGGGCTTGCCCAGAGGAGGAACATCTCATGGCTCTCGTCCTCCGCAGGGCCTGTTTCCAGAAAGGCACTCGTCTGGCTCCTTGTCCCAAACGGAAGGTGGCAGCCCTGAAAGATGTTGCTGGTCTTCACCGTCCCCCTGCAGCCTATTCACAGGCACAAGGGGATTTGGGACCCGGGCTTGCCCACAGGAGGAACATCTCATGGCTCTCGTCCTCGGCAGAGCCTCATTCCGAAACGGCACACGTCCGGCTCCTTGTCCCAAACGGAAGGTGGCAGCCCTGAAAGCTGTTGCTGATTTTTACTGTCCCCCTGCAGCCTATTCAGAGGCACAACAGGATTCAGGAGACGGTGTTGCCTTGAGGAGGAACATCTCATGGCTCTCGTCCTCCGCAGGGCCTGTTTCCAGAAAGGCACACATCCGGCTCCTTGTCCCAAACGGAAGGTGGCAGCCCTGAAAGATCTTGCTGGTCTTCACCATCCCTCTGCAGCCTATTCAGAGGCACAACAGGATTCAGGACCCTGGCTTGCCCAGAGGAGGAACATCTCATGGCTCTCGTCCTCGGCAGAGCCTCATTCCGAAACGGCACACGTCCGGCTCCTTGTCCCAAACGGAAGGTGGCAGCACTGAAAGCTGTTGCTGGTCTTCACCATCCCTCTGCAGCCTATTCACAGGCACAACACGATCTGGGACCCGGGCTTGTCCAGAGGAGGAACATCTCATGGCTCTCGTCTTCGGCAGAGCCTGTTTCCGAAAAGGCACACGTCCGGCTCCTTGTCCCACACGGAAATTGGCAGCCCTGAATGCTGTTGCTGGTCTTCACCGTCCCGCTGCAGCCTATTCACAGGCACAACACGATCTGGGTCCCGGGCTTGCCCAGAGGAGGAACATCTCATGGCTCTCGTCAGCGGCAGGGCCTGTTTCCGAGAAGGCACACTAACGGCTCCTTGTCCCACACGGAAGGTGCGAGCCCGAAAGCTGTTGCTGGTCTTCACCGTCCCCCTGCAGCCTATTCACAGGCACAACAGGATTCAGGACCCAGGCATGCCCAGAGGAGGAACATCTCATGGCTCTCTTCCTCGGCAGGGCCTGTTTCTGAAAACGCACACGTCCACCTCATTGTCCCACACGGAAGGTGGCAGCCCTGAAAGCTGTTGCTGATCTTTACCGTCCCCCTGCAGCCTATTCAGAGGCACAACAGGATTCAGGAGACGGTCTTGCCTTGAGGAGGAACATCTCATGGCTCTCGTCCTCCGCAGGGCCTGTTTCCAGAAAGGCACACGTCCGGCTCCTTGTCCCAAACGGAAGGTGGCAGCCCTGAAAGATCTTGCTGGTCTTCACCATCCCTCTGCAGCCTATTCACAGGCACAACAGGATTCAGGACCCGGGCTTGCCCAGAGGAGGAACATCTCATGGCTCTCGTCTTCGGCAGATCCTGTTTCCGAAAAGGCACACGTCCGGCTCCTTGTCCCACACGGAAGGTGGCAGCCCTGAAAGATGTTGCTGGTCTTCACCGTCCCCCTGCAGCCTATTCAGAGGCACAACAGGATTCAGGACCCGGGCTTGCCCAGAGGAGGAACATCTCATGGCTCTCGTCCTCGGCAGGGCCTGTTTCTTAAAAGGCACAGTTCCGGCTCCTTGTCCCACACGGAAGGTGGCAGCCCTGAAAGATGTTGCTGGTCTTCACCGTCCCCCTGCAGCCTATCTACAGGCACAAGGGGATTTGGGACCCAGGCTTGCCAAGAGGAGGAACATCTCATGGCTCTCGTCCTCGGCAGAGCCTGTTTCCGAAAAGGCACACGTCCGGCTCCTTGTCCCAAACGGAAGGTGGCAGCCCTGAAAGCTGTTGCTGGTCTTCACCGTCCCCCTGCAGCCTATTCACAGGCACAACAGGATTCAGGACCCGGGCTTGCCCAGAGGAGGAACATCTCATGGCTCTCGTCCTCTGCAGAGCCTCATTCCGAAACGGCACACGTCCGGCTCCTTGTCCCAAACGGAAGGTGGCAGCCCTGAAAGCTGTTGCTGATCTTTACCGTCCCCCTGCAGCCTATTCAGAGGCACAACAGGATTCAGGAGACGGTCTTGCCTTGAGGAGGAACATATCATAGCTCTCGTCCTCCGCAGGGCCTGTTTCCAGAAAGGCACACGTCCGGCTCCTTGTCCCAAACGGAAGGTGGCAGCCCTGAAAGATCTTGCTGGTCTTCACCATCCCTCTGCAGCCTATTCACAGGCACAACAGGATTCAGGACCCGGGCATGCCCAGAGGAGGAACATCTCATGGCTCTCGTCTTCGGCAGATCCTGTTTCCGAAAAGGCACACGTCCGGCTCCTTGTCCCACACGGAAGTTGGCAGCCATGAAAGCTGTTGCTGGTCTTCACCGTCCCCCTGCAGCCTATTCAGAGGCACAACAGGATTCAGGACCCGGGCTTGCCCAGAGGAGGAACATCTCATGGCTCTCGTCCTCCGCAGAGCCTCATTCCGAAACGGCACACGTCCGGCTCCTTTTCCCAAACGGAAGGTGGCAGCCCTGAAAGCTGTTGCTGGTCTTCACCGTCCCCCTGCAGCCTATTCACAGGCACAAGGGGATTTGGGACCCGGGCTTGCCCACAGGAGGAACATCTCATGGCTCTCATCCTCGGCAGAGCCTCATTCCGAAACGGCACACGTCCGGCTCCTTGTCCCAAACGGAGGGTGGCAGCCCTGAAAGCTGTTGCTGATTTTTACCGTCCCCCTGCAGCCTATTCAGAGGCACAACAGGATTCAGGAGACGGTCTTGCCTTGAGGAGGAACATCTCATGGCTCTCGTCCTCCGCAGGGCCTATTTCCAGAAAGGCACACGTCCGGCTCCTTGTCCCAAACGGAAGGTGGCAGCACTGAAAGCTGTTGCTGGTGTTCACCGTCCCCCTGCAGCCTATTCACAGGCACAACAGGATTCAGGACCCAGGCTTGCCCAGAGGAGGAACATCTCATGGCTCTCGTCCTCGGCAGAGCCTCATTCCGAAACGGAACACGTCTGGCTCCTTTTCCCAAAAGGAAGGTTGCAGCCCTGAAAGCTGTTGCTGGTCTTCACCGTCCCCCTGCAGCCTATTCAGAGGCACAACAGGATTCAGGAGCCGGGCTTGCCTAGAGGAGGAACATCTCATGGCTCTCGTCCTCGGCAGGGCCTGTTTCTTAAAAGGCACAATTCCGGATCCTTGTCCCACACGGAAGGTGGCAGCCCTGAAAGCTGTTGCTGGTCTTCACCGTCCCCCTGCAGCCTATTTACAGGCACAAGGGGATTTGGGACCCAGGCATGCCCAGAGGAGGAACATCTCATGGCTCTCGTCCTCGGCAGAGCCTGTTTCCGAAAAGGCAAACGTCCGGCTCCTTGTCCCACACGGAAATTGGCAGCCCTGAATGCTGTTGCTGGTCTTCACCGTCCCCCTGCAGCCTATTCACAGGCACAACACGATCTGGGTCCCGGGCTTGCCCAGAGGAGGAACATCTCATGGCTCTCGTCCTCGGCAGGGCCTGTTTCCGAGAAGGCACACTAACGGCTCCTTGTCCCACACGGAAGGTGCGAGCCCGAAAGCTGTTGATGGTCTTCACCGTCCCCCTGCAGCCTATTCACAGGCACAACAGGATTCAGGACCCAGGCATGCCCAGAGGAGGAACATCTCATGGCTCTCTTCCTCGGCAGGGCCTGTTTCTGAAAACGCACACGTCCACCTCATTGTCCCACACGGAAGGTTGCAGCCCTGAAAGCTGTTGCTGATCTTTACCGTCCCCCTGCAGCCTATTCAGAGGCACAACAGGATTCAGGAGACGGTCTTGCCTTGAGGAGGAACATCTCATGTTTCTCGTCCTCCGCAGGGCCTGTTTCCAGAAAGGCACACGTCCGGCTCCTTGTCCCAAACGGAAGGTGGCAGCCCTGAAAGATCTTGCTGGTCTTCACCATCCCTCTGCAGCCTATTCACAGGCACAACAGGATTCAGGACCCGGGCTTGCCCAGAGGAGGAACATCTCATGGCTCTCGTCCTCGGCAGGGCCTGTTTCTTAAAAGGCACAATTCCGGCTCCTTGTCCCACACGGAAGGTGGCAGCCCTGAAAGATGTTGCTGGTCTTCACTGTCCCCCTGCAGCCTATTTACAGGCACAAGGGGATTTGGGACCCAGGCTTGCCCAGAGGAGGAACATCTCATGGCTCTCGTCCTCGGCAGAGCCTGTTTCCGAAAAGGCACACGTCCGGCTTCTTGTCCCAAACGGAAGGTGGCAGCCCTGAAAGCTGTTGCTGGTCTTCACCGTCCCCCTGCAGCCTATTCACAGGCACAACAGGATTCAGGACCCGGGCTTGCCCAGAGGAGGAACATCTCATGGCTCTCGTCCTCTGCAGAGCCTTATTCCGAAACGGCACACGTCCGGCTCCTTGTCCCAAACGGAAGGTGGCAGCCCTGAAAGCTGTTGCTGATCTTTACCGTCCCCCTGCAGCCTATTCAGAGGCACAACAGGATTCAGGAGACGGTCTTGCCTTGAGGAGGAACATCTCATGGCTCTCGTCCTCCGCAGGGCCTGTTTCCAGAAAGGCACACGTCCGGCTCCTTGTCCCAAACGGAAGGTGGCAGCCCTGAAAGATCTTGCTGGTCTTCACCATCCCTCTGCAGCCTATTCACAGGCACAACAGGATTCAGGACCCGGGCTTGCCCAGAGGAGGAACATCTCATGGCTCTCGTCCTCCGCAGAGTCTCATTCCGAAACGGCACACGTCCGGCTCCTTGTCCCAAACGGAAGGTGGCAGCACTGAAAGCTGTTGCTGGTCTTCACCGTCCCCCTGCAGCCTATTCACAGGCACAACAGGATTCAGGAGCCGGGCTTGCCCAGAGGAGGAACATCTCATGGCTCTCGTCCTCCGCAGGGCCTTTTTCCAGAAAGGCACTCGTCTGGCTCCTTGTCCCAAACGGAAGGTGGCAGCCCTGAAAGATGTTGCTGGTCTTCACCGTCCCCCTGCAGCCTATTCACAGGCACAAGGGGATTTGGGACCCGGGCTTGCCCACAGGAGGAACATCTCATGGCTCTCGTCCTCTGCAGAGCCTCATTCCGAAACGGCACACGTCCGGCTCCTTGTCCCAAACGGAGGGTGGCAGCCCTGAAAGCTGTTGCTGATTTTTACCGTCCCCCTGCAGCCTATTCAGAGGCACAACAGGATTCAGGAGACGGTCTTGCCTTGAGGAGGAACATCTCATGGCTCTCGTCCTCCGCAGGGCCTGTTTCCAGAAAGGCACACATCCGGCTCCTTGTCCCAAACGGAAGGTGGCAGCCCTGAAAGATCTTGCTGGTCTTCACCATCCCTCTGCAGCCTATTCAGAGGCACAACAGGATTCAGGACCCGGGCTTGCCCAGAGGAGGAACATCTCATGGCTCTCGTCCTCCGCAGAGCCTCATTCCGAAACGGCACACGTCCGGCTCCTTGTCCCAAACGGAAGGTGGCAGCACTGAAAGCTGTTGCTGGTCTTCACCGTCCCCCTGCAGCCTATTCACAGGCACAACAGGATTCAGGACCCGGGCTTGCCCAGAGGAGGAACATCTCATGGCTCTCGTCCTCGGCAGAGCCTCATTCCGAAACGGAACACGTCTGGCTCCTTTTCCCAAACGGAAGGTGGCAGCCCTGAAAGCTGTTGCTGGTCTTCACCGTCCCCCTGCAGCCTATTCAGAGGCACAACAGGATTCAGGACCCGGGCATGCCCAGAGGAGGAACATCTCATGGCTCTCGTCTTCGGCAGAGCCTGTTTCCGAAAAGGCACACGTCCGGCTCCTTGTCCCACACGGAAATTGGCAGCCCTGAATGCTGTTGCTGGTCTTCACCGTCCCGCTGCAGCCTATTCACAGGCACAACACGATCTGGGTCCCGGGCTTGCCCAGAGGAGGAACATCTCATGGCTCTCGTCAGCGGCAGGGCCTGTTTCCGAGAAGGCACACTAACGGCTCCTTGTCCCACACGGAAGGTGCGAGCCCGAAAGCTGTTGATGGTCTTCACCGTCCCCCTGCAGCCTATTCACAGGCACAACAGGATTCAGGACCCAGGCATGCCCAGAGGAGGAACATCTCATGGCTCTCTTCCTCGGCAGGGCCTGTTTCTGAAAACGCACACGTCCACCTCATTGTCCCACACGGAAGGTGGCAGCCCTGAAAGCTGTTGCTGATCTTTACCGTCCCCCTGCAGCCTATTCAGAGGCACAACAGGATTCAGGAGACGGTCTTGCCTTGAGGAGGAACATCTCATGGCTCTCGTCCTCCGCAGGGCCTGTTTCCAGAAAGGCACACGTCCGGCTCCTTGTCCCAAACGGAAGGTGGCAGCCCTGAAAGATCTTGCTGGTCTTCACCATCCCTCTGCAGCCTATTCACAGGCACAACAGGATTCAGGACCCGGGCTTGCCCAGAGGAGGAACATGTCATGGCTCTCGTCTTCGGCAGATCCTGTTTCCGAAAAGGCACACGTCCGGCTCCTTGTCCCACACGGAAGGTGGCAGCCCTGAAAGATGTTGCTGGTCTTCACCGTCCCCCTGCAGCCTATTCAGAGGCACAACAGGATTCAGGACCCGGGCTTGCCCAGAGGAGGAACATCTCATGGCTCTCGTCCTCGGCAGGGCCTGTTTCTTAAAAGGCACATTTCCGGCTCCTTGTCCCACACGGAAGGTGGCAGCCCTGAAAGATGTTGCTGGTCTTCACCGTCCCCCTGCAGCCTATCTACAGGCACAAGGGGATTTGGGACCCAGGCTTGCCAAGAGGAGGAACATCTCATGGCTCTCGTCCTCGGCAGAGCCTGTTTCCGAAAAGGCACACGTCCGGCTCCTTGTCCCAAACGGAAGGTGGCAGCCCTGAAAGCTGTTGCTGGTCTTCACCGTCCCCCTGCAGCCTATTCACAGGCACAACAGGATTCAGGACCCGGGCTTGCCCAGAGGAGGAACATCTCATGGCTCTCGTCCTCTGCAGAGCCTCATTCCGAAAAGGCACACGTCCGGCTCCTTGTCCCAAACGGAAGGTGGCAGCCCTGAAAGCTGTTGCTGATCTTTACCGTCCCCCTGCAGCCTATTCAGAGGCACAACAGGATTCAGGAGACGGTCTTGCCTTGAGGAGGAACATATCATGGCTCTCGTCCTCCGCAGGGCCTGTTTCCAGAAAGGCACACGTCCGGCTCCTTGTCCCAAACGGAAGGTGGCAGCCCTGAAAGATCTTGCTGGTCTTCACCATCCCTCTGCAGCCTATTCACAGGCACAACAGGATTCAGGACCCGGGCATGCCCAGAGGAGGAACATCTCATGGCTCTCGTCTTCGGCAGATCCTGTTTCCGAAAAGGCACACGTCCGGCTCCTTGTCCCACACGGAAGTTGGCAGCCCTGAAAGCTGTTGCTGGTCTTCACCGTCCCCCTGCAGCCTATTCAGAGGCACAACAGGATTCAGGACCCGGGCTTGCCCAGAGGAGGAACATCTCATGGCTCTCGTCCTCCGCAGAGCCTCATTCCGAAACGGCACACGTCCGGCTCCTTTTCCCAAACGGAAGGTGGCAGCCCTGAAAGCTGTTGCTGGTCTTCACCGTCCCCCTGCAGCCTATTCACAGGCACAAGGGGATTTGGGACCCGGGCTTGCCCACAGGAGGAACATCTCATGGCTCTCATCCTCGGCAGAGCCTCATTCCGAAACGGCACACGTCCGGCTCCTTGTCCCAAACGGAGGGTGGCAGCCCTGAAAGCTGTTGCTGATTTTTACCGTCCCCCTGCAGCCTATTCAGAGGCACAACAGGATTCAGGAGACGGTCTTGCCTTGAGGAGGAACATCTCATGGCTCTCGTCCTCCGCAGGGCCTATTTCCAGAAAGGCACACGTCCGGCTCCTTGTCCCAAACGGAAGGTGGCAGCACTGAAAGCTGTTGCTGGTGTTCACCGTCCCCCTGCAGCCTATTCACAGGCACAACAGGATTCAGGACCCAGGCTTGCCCAGAGGAGGAACATCTCATGGCTCTCGTCCTCGGCAGAGCCTCATTCCGAAACGGAACACGTCTGGCTCCTTTTCCCAAAAGGAAGGTTGCAGCCCTGAAAGCTGTTGCTGGTCTTCACCGTCCCCCTGCAGCCTATTCAGAGGCACAACAGGATTCAGGAGCCGGGCTTGCCTAGAGGAGGAACATCTCATGGCTCTCGTCCTCGGCAGGGCCTGTTTCTTAAAAGGCACAATTCCGGATCCTTGTCCCACACGGAAGGTGGCAGCCCTGAAAGCTGTTGCTGGTCTTCACCGTCCCCCTGCAGCCTATTTACAGGCACAAGGGGATTTGGGACCCAGGCATGCCCAGAGGAGGAACATCTCATGGCTCTCGTCCTCGGCAGAGCCTGTTTCCGAAAAGGCAAACGTCCGGCTCCTTGTCCCACACGGAAATTGGCAGCCCTGAATGCTGTTGCTGGTCTTCACCGTCCCCCTGCAGCCTATTCACAGGCACAACACGATCTGGGTCCCGGGCTTGCCCAGAGGAGGAACATCTCATGGCTCTCGTCCTCGGCAGGGCCTGTTTCCGAGAAGGCACACTAACGGCTCCTTGTCCCACACGGAAGGTGCGAGCCCGAAAGCTGTTGATGGTCTTCACCGTCCCCCTGCAGCCTATTCACAGGCACAACAGGATTCAGGACCCAGGCATGCCCAGAGGAGGAACATCTCATGGCTCTCTTCCTCGGCAGGGCCTGTTTCTGAAAACGCACACGTCCACCTCATTGTCCCACACGGAAGGTTGCAGCCCTGAAAGATGTTGCTGATCTTTACCGTCCCCCTGCAGCCTATTCAGAGGCACAACAGGATTCAGGAGACGGTCTTGCCTTGAGGAGGAACATCTCATGTTTCTCGTCCTCCGCAGGGCCTGTTTCCAGAAAGGCACACGTCCGGCTCCTTGTCCCAAACGGAAGGTGGCAGCCCTGAAAGATCTTGCTGGTCTTCACCATCCCTCTGCAGCCTATTCACAGGCACAACAGGATTCAGGACCCGGGCTTGCCCAGAGGAGGAACATCTCATGGCTCTCGTCCTCGGCAGGGCCTGTTTCTTAAAAGGCACAATTCCGGCTCCTTGTCCCACACGGAAGGTGGCAGCCCTGAAAGATGTTGCTGGTCTTCACTGTCCCCCTGCAGCCTATTTACAGGCACAAGGGGATTTGGGACCCAGGCTTGCCCAGAGGAGGAACATCTCATGGCTCTCGTCCTCGGCAGAGCCTGTTTCCGAAAAGGCACACGTCCGGCTTCTTGTCCCAAACGGAAGGTGGCAGCCCTGAAAGCTGTTGCTGGTCTTCACCGTCCCCCTGCAGCCTATTCACAGGCACAACAGGATTCAGGACCCGGGCTTGCCCAGAGGAGGAACATCTCATGGCTCTCGTCCTCTGCAGAGCCTTATTCCGAAACGGCACACGTCCGGCTCCTTGTCCCAAACGGAAGGTGGCAGCCCTGAAAGCTGTTGCTGATCTTTACCGTCCCCCTGCAGTCTATTCAGAGGCACAACAGGATTCAGGAGACGGTCTTGCCTTGAGGAGGAACATCTCATGGCTCTCGTCCTCCGCAGGGCCTGTTTCCAGAAAGGCACACGTCCGGCTCCTTGTCCCAAACGGAAGGTGGCAGCCCTGAAAGATCTTGCTGGTCTTCACCATCCCTCTGCAGCCTATTCACAGGCACAACAGGATTCAGGACCCGGGCTTGCCCAGAGGAGGAACATCTCATGGCTCTCGTCCTCCGCAGAGCCTCATTCCGAAACGGCACACGTCCGGCTCCTTGTCCCAAACGGAAGGTGGCAGCACTGAAAGCTGTTGCTGGTCTTCACCGTCCCCCTGCAGCCTATTCACAGGCACAACAGGATTCAGGAGCCGGGCTTGCCCAGAGGAGGAACATCTCATGGCTCTCGTCCTCCGCAGGGCCTGTTTCCAGAAAGGCACTCGTCTGGCTCCTTGTCCCAAACGGAAGGTGGCAGCCCTGAAAGATGTTGCTGGTCTTCACCGTCCCCCTGCAGCCTATTCACAGGCACAAGGGGATTTGGGACCCGGGCTTGCCCACAGGAGGAACATCTCATGGCTCTCGTCCTCTGCAGAGCCTCATTCCGAAACGGCACACGTCCGGCTCCTTGTCCCAAACGGAGGGTGGCAGCCCTGAAAGCTGTTGCTGATTTTTACCGTCCCCCTGCAGCCTATTCAGAGGCACAACAGGATTCAGGAGACGGTCTTGCCTTGAGGAGGAACATCTCATGGCTCTCGTCCTCCGCAGGGCCTGTTTCCAGAAAGGCACACATCCGGCTCCTTGTCCCAAACGGAAGGTGGCAGCCCTGAAAGATCTTGCTGGTCTTCACCATCCCTCTGCAGCCTATTCAGAGGCACAACAGGATTCAGGACCCGGGCTTGCCCAGAGGAGGAACATCTCATGGCTCTCGTCCTCCGCAGAGCCTCATTCCGAAACGGCACACGTCCGGCTCCTTGTCCCAAACGGAAGGTGGCAGCACTGAAAGCTGTTGCTGGTCTTCACCGTCCCCCTGCAGCCTATTCACAGGCACAACAGGATTCAGGACCCGGGCTTGCCCAGAGGAGGAACATCTCATGGCTCTCGTCCTCGGCAGAGCCTCATTCCGAAACGGAACACGTCTGGCTCCTTTTCCCAAACGGAAGGTGGCAGCCCTGAAAGCTGTTGCTGGTCTTCACCGTCCCCCTGCAGCCTATTCAGAGGCACAACAGGATTCAGGAGCCGGGCTTGCCTAGAGGAGGAACATCTCATGGCTCTCGTCCTCGGCAGGGCCTGTTTCTTAAAAGGCACAATTCCGGCTCCATGTCCCAAACGGAAGGTGGCAGCCCTGAAAGCTGTTGCTGGTCTTCACCGTCCCCCTGCAGCCTATTTACAGGCACAAGGGGATTTGGCACCCAGGCATGCCCAGAGGAGGAACATCTCATGGCTCTCGTCCTCGGCAGAGCCTGTTTCCGAAAAGGCACACCTCCGGCTCCTTGTCCCACACGGAAATTGGCAGCCCTGAATGCTGTTGCTGGTCTTCACCGTCCCGCTGCAGCCTATTCACAGGCACAACACGATCTGGGTCCCGGGCTTGCCCAGAGGAGGAACATCTCATGGCTCTCGTCCTCGGCAGGGCCTGTTTCCGAGAAGGCACACTAACGGCTCCTTGTCCACACGGAAGGTGCGAGCCCGAAAGCTGTTGATGGTCTTCACCGTCCCCCTGCAGCCTATTCACAGGAACAACAGGATTCAGGACCCAGGCATGCCCAGAGGAGGAACATCTCATGGCTCTCTTCCTCGGCAGGGCCTGTTTCTGAAAACGCACACGTCCACCTCATTGTCCCACACGGAAGGTTGCAGCCCTGAAAGCTGTTGCTGATCTTTACCGTCCCCCTGCAGCCTATTCAGAGGCACAACAGGATTCAGGAGACGGTCTTGCCTTGAGGAGGAACATCTCATGTTTCTCGTCCTCCGCAGGGCCTGTTTCCAGAAAGGCACACGTCCGGCTCCTTGTCCCAAACGGAAGGTGGCAGCCCTGAAAGATCTTGCTGGTCTTCACCATCCCTCTGCAGCCTATTCACAGGCACAACAGGATTCAGGACCCGGGCTTGCCCAGAGGAGGAACATCTCATGGCTCTCGTCCTCGGCAGGGCCTGTTTCTTAAAAGGCACAATTCCGGCTCCTTGTCCCACACGGAAGGTGGCAGCCCTGAAAGATGTTGCTGGTCTTCACCGTCCCCCTGCAGCCTATTTACAGGCACAAGGGGATTTGGGACCCAGGCTTGCCCAGAGGAGGAACATCTCATGGCTCTCGTCCTCGGCAGAGCCTGTTTCCGAAAAGGCACACGTCCGGCTCCTTGTCCCAAACGGAAGGTGGCAGCCCTGAAAGCTGTTGCTGGTCTTCACCGTCCCCCTGCAGCCTATCCAGAGGCACAACAGGATTCAGGAGCCGGGCTTGCCCAGAGGAGGAACATCTCATGGCTCTCGTCCTCTGCAGAGCCTTATTCCGAAACGGCACACGTCCAGCTCCTTGTCCCAAACGGAAGGTGGCAGCCCTGAAAGCTGTTGCTGATCTTTACCGTCCCCCTGCAGCCTATTCAGAGGCACAACAGGATTCAGGAGACGGTCTTGCCTTGAGGAGGAACATCTCATGGCTCTCGTCCTCCGCAGGGCCTGTTTCCAGAAAGGCACACGTCCGGCTCCTTGTCCCAAACGGAAGGTGGCAGCCCTGAAAGATCTTGCTGGTCTTCACCATCCCTCTGCAGCCTATTCACAGGCACAACAGGATTCAGGACCCGGGCTTGCCCAGAGGAGGAACATCTCATGGCTCTCGTCTTCGGCAGATCCTGTTTCCGAAAAGGCACACGTCCGGCTCCTTGTCCCACACGGAAGGTGGCAGCCCTGAAAGCTGTTGCTGGTCTTCACCATCCCTCTGCAGCCTATTCACAGGCACAACAGGATTCAGGACCCGGGCTTGCCCAGAGGAGGAACATCTCATGGGTCTCGTCCTCCGCAGAGCCTCATTCCGAAACGGCACACGTCCCCCTCCTTGTCCCAAACGGAAGGTGGCAGCACTGAAAGCTGTTGCTGGTCTTCACCGTCCCCCTGCAGCCTATTCACAAGCACAACAGGATTCAGGAGCCGGGCTTGCCCAGAGGAGGAACATCTCATGGCTCTCGTCCTCCGCAGGGCCTGTTTCCAGAAAGGCACTCGTCTGGCTCCTTGTCCCAAACGGAAGGTGGCAGCCCTGAAAGATGTTGCTGGTCTTCACCGTCCCCCTGCAGCCTATTCACAGGCACAAGGGGATTTGGGACCCGGGCTTGCCTACAGGAGGAACATCTCATGGCTCTCGTCCTCGGCAGAGCCTCATTCCGAAACGGCACACGTCCGGCTCCTTGTCCCAAACGGAAGGTGGCAGCCCTGAAAGCTGTTGCTGATTTTTACCGTCCCCCTGCAGCCTATTCAGAGGCACAACAGGATTCAGGAGACGGTCTTGCCTTGAGGAGGAACATCTCATGGCTCTCGTCCTCCGCACGGCCTGTTTCCAGAAAGGCACACATCCGCATCCTTGTCCCAAATGGAAGGTGGCAGCCCTGAAAGATCTTGCTGGTCTTCACCATCCCTCTGCAGCCTATTCAGAGGCACAACAGGATTCAGGACCCGGGCTTGCCCAGAGGAGGAACATCTCATGGCTCTCGTCCTCCGCAGAGCCTCATTCCGAAACGGCACACGTCCGGCTCCTTGTCCCAAACGGAAGGTGGCAGCACTGAAAGCTGTTGCTGGTCTTCACCGTCCCCCTGCAGCCTATTCACAGGCACAACAGGATTCAGGAGCCGGGCTTGCCCAGAGGAGGAACATCTCATGGCTCTCGTCCTCCGCAGGGCCTGTTTCCAGAAAGGCACTCGTCTGGCTCCTTGTCCCAAACGGAAGGTGGCAGCCCTGAAAGATGTTGCTGGTCTTCACCGTCCCCCTGCAGCCTATTCACAGGCACAAGGGGATTTGGGACCCGGGCTTGCCCACAGGAGGAACATCTCATGGCTCTCGTCCTCGGCAGAGCCTCATTCCGAAACGGCACACGTCCGGCTCCTTGTCCCAAACGGAAGGTGGCAGCCCTGAAAGCTGTTGCTGATTTTTACCGTCCCCCTGCAGCCTATTCAGAGGCACAACAGGATTCAGGAGACGGTCTTGCCTTGAGGAGGAACATCTCATGGCTCTCGTCCTCCGCAGGGCCTCTTTCCAGAAAGGCACACGTCCGGCTCCTTGTCCCAAACGGAAGGTGGCAGCACTGAAAGCTGTTGCTGGTCTTCACCATCCCTCTGCAGCCTATTCACAGGCACAACAGGATTCAGGACCCGGGCATGCCCAGAGGAGGAACATCTCATGGCTCTCGTCTTCGGCAGATCCTGTTTCCGAAAAGGCACACGTCCGGCTCCTTGTCCCACACGGAAGTTGGCAGCCCTGAAAGCTGTTGCTGGTCTTCACCGTCCCCCTGCAGCCTATTCACAGGCACAACAGGATTCAGGACCCGGGCTTGCCCAGAGGAGGAACATCTCATGGCTCTCGTCCTCCGCAGAGCCTCATTCCGAAACGGCACACGTCCGGCTCCTTGTCCCAAACGGAAGGTGGCAGCCCTAAAAGCTGTTGCTGGTCTTCACCGTCCCCCTGCAGCCTATCCAGAGGCACAACAGGATTCAGGAGCCGGGCTTGCCCAGAGGAGGAACATCTCATGGCTCTCGTCCTCCGCAGGGCCTGTTTCCAGAAAGGCACTCGTCTGGCTCCTTGTCCCAAACGGAAGGTGGCAGCCCTGAAAGATGTTGCTGGTCTTCACCGTCCCCCTGCAGCCTATTCACAGGCACAAGGGGATTTGGGACCCGGGCTTGCCCACAGGAGGAACATCTCATGGCTCTCGTCCTCGGCAGAGCCTCATTCCGAAACGGCACACGTCCGGCTCCTTGTCCCAAACGGAGGGTGGCAGCCCTGAAAGCTGTTGCTGATTTTTACCGTCCCCCTGCAGCCTATTCAGAGGCACAACAGGATTCAGGAGACGGTCTTGCCTTGAGGAGGAACATATCATGGCTCTCGTCCTCCGCAGGGCCTGTTTCCAGAAAGGCACACGTCCGGCTCCTTGTCCCAAACGGAAGGTGGCAGCCCTGAAAGATCTTGCTGGTCTTCACCATCCCTCTGCAGCCTATTCACAGGCACAACAGGATTCAGGACCCGGGCTTGCCCAGAGGAGGAACATCTCATGGCTCTCGTCCTCCGCAGAGCCTCATTCCGAAACGGCACACGTCCGGCTCCTTGTCCCAAACGGAAGGTGGCAGCACTGAAAGCTGTTGCTGGTCTTCACCGTCCCGCTGCAGCCTATTCACAGGCACAACAGGATTCAGGACCCGGGCTTGCCCAGAGGAGGAACATCTCATGGCTCTCGTCCTCGGCAGAGCCTCATTCCGAAACGGAACACGTCTGGCTCCTTTTCCCAAACGGAAGGTGGCAGCCCTGAAAGATGTTGCTGGTCTTCACCGTCCCCCTGCAGCCTATTCAGAGGCACAACAGGATTCAGGAGCCGGGCTTGCCTAGAGGAGGAACATCTCATGGCTCTCGTCCTCGGCAGGGCCTGTTTTTTAAAAGGCACAATTCCGGCTCCTTGTCCCACACGGAAGGTGGCAGCCCTGAAAGCTGTTGCTGGTCTTCACCGTCCCCCTGCAGCCTATTTACAGGCACAAGGGGATTTGGGACCCAGGCATGCCCAGAGGAGGAACATCTCATGGCTCTCGTCCTCGGCAGAGCCTGTTTCCTAAAAGGCACACGTCCGGCTCCTTGTCCCACACGGAAATTGGCAGCCCTGAATGCTGTTGCTGGTCTTCACCGTCCCCCTGCAGCCTATTCACAGGCACAACACGATCTGGGTCCCGGGCTTGCCCAGAGGAGGAATATCTCATGGCTCTCGTCCTCGGCAGGGCCTGTTTCCGAGAAGGCACACTAACGGCTCCTTGTCCCACACGGAAGGTGCGAGCCCGAAAGCTGTTGATGGTCTTCACCGTCCCCCTGCAGCCTATTCACAGGCACAACAGGATTCAGGACCCAGGCATGCCCAGAGGAGGAACATCTCATGGCTCTCTTCCTCGGCAGGGCCTGTTTCTGAAAACGCACACGTCCACCTCATTGTCCCACACGGAAGGTGGCAGCCCTGAAAGCTGTTGCTGATCTTTACCGTCCCCCTGCAGCCTATTCAGAGGCACAACAGGATTCAGGAGACGGTCTTGCCTTGAGGAGGAACATCTCATGTTTCTCGTCCTCCGCAGGGCCTGTTTCCAGAAAGGCACACGTCCGGCTCCTTGTCCCAAACGGAAGGTGGCAGCCCTGAAAGATCTTGCTGGTCTTCACCATCCCTCTGCAGCCTATTCACAGGCACAACAGGATTCAGGACCCGGGCTTGCCCAGAGGAGGAACATCTCATGGCTCTCGTCCTCGGCAGGGCCTGTTTCTTAAAAGGCACAATTCCGGCTCATTGTCCCACACGGAAGGTGGCAGCCCTGAAAGATGTTGCTGGTCTTCACCGTCCCCCTGCAGCCTATTTACAGGCAAAAGGGGATTTGGGACCCAGGCTTGCCCAGAGGAGGAACATCTCATGGCTCTCGTCCTCGGCAGAGCCTGTTTCCGAAAAGGCACACGTCCGGCTCCTTGTCCCAAACGGAAGGTGGCAGCCCTGAAAGATGTTGCTGGTCTTCACCGTCCCCCTGCAGCCTATTCACAGGCACAACAGGATTCAGGACCCGGGCTTGCCCAGAGGAGGAACATCTCATGGCTCTCGTCCTCCGCAGGGCCTCTTTCCAGAAAGGCACACGTCCGGCTCCTTGTCCCAAACGGAAGGTGGCAGCCCTGAAAGATCTTGCTGGTCTTCACCATCCCTCTGCAGCCTATTCAGAGGCACAACAGGATTCAGGACCCTGGCTTGCCCAGAGGAGGAACATCTCATGGCTCTCGTCCTCGGCAGAGCCTCATTCCGAAACGGCACACGTCCGGCTCCTTGTCCCAAACGGAAGGTGGCAGCACTGAAAGCTGTTGCTGGTCTTCACCATCCCTCTGCAGCCTATTCACAGGCACAACAGGATTCAGGACCCGGGCATGCCCAGAGGAGGAACATCTCATGGCTCTCGTCTTCGGCAGATCCTGTTTCCGAAAAGGCACACGTCCGGCTCCTTGTCCCACACGGAAGTTGGCAGCCCTGAAAGCTGTTGCTGGTCTTCACCGTCCCCCTGCAGCCTATTCAGAGGCACAACAGGATTCAGGACCCGGGCTTGCCCAGAGGAGGAACATCTCATGGCTCTCGTCCTCCGCAGAGCCTCATTCCGAAACGGCACACGTCCGGCTCCTTGTCCCAAACGGAAGGTGGCAGCCCTAAAAGCTGTTGCTGGTCTTCACCGTCCCCCTGCAGCCTATTCACAGGCACAACAGGATTCAGGAGCCGGGCTTGCCCAGAGGAGGAACATCTCATGGCTCTCGTCCTCCGCAGGGCCTGTTTCCAGAAAGGCACTCGTCTGGCTCCTTGTCCCAAACGGAAGGTGGCAGCCCTGAAAGATGTTGCTGGTCTTCACCGTCCCCCTGCAGCCTATTCACAGGCACAAGGGGATTTGGGACCCGGGCTTGCCCACAGGAGGAACATCTCATGGCTCTCGTCCTCGGCAGAGCCTCATTCCGAAACGGCACACGTCCGGCTCCTTGTCCCAAACGGAGGGTGGCAGCCCTGAAAGCTGTTGCTGATTTTTACCGTCCCCCTGCAGCCTATTCAGAGGCACAACAGGATTCAGGAGACGGTCTTGCCTTGAGGAGGAACATATCATGGCTCTCGTCCTCCGCAGGGCCTGTTTCCAGAAAGGCACACATCCGGCTCCTTGTCCCAAACGGAAGGTGGCAGCCCTGAAAGATCTTGCTGGTCTTCACCATCCCTCTGCAGCCTATTCAGAGGCACAACAGGATTCAGGACCCGGGCTTGCCCAGAGGAGGAACATCTCATGGCTCTCGTCCTCCGCAGAGCCTCATTCCGAAACGGCACACGTCCGGCTCCTTGTCCCAAACGGAAGGTGGCAGCACTGAAAGCTGTTGCTGGTCTTCACCGTCCCGCTGCAGCCTATTCACAGGCACAACAGGATTCAGGACCCGGGCTTGCCCAGAGGAGGAACATCTCATGGCTCTCGTCCTCGGCAGAGCCTCATTCCGAAACGGAACACGTCTGGCTCCTTTTCCCAAACGGAAGGTGGCAGCCCTGAAAGATGTTGCTGGTCTTCACCGTCCCCCTGCAGCCTATTCAGAGGCACAACAGGATTCAGGAGCCGGGCTTGCCTAGAGGAGGAACATCTCATGGCTCTCGTCCTCGGCAGGGCCTGTTTCTTAAAAGGCACAATTCCGGCTCCTTGTCCCACACGGAAGGTGGCAGCCCTGAAAGCTGTTGCTGGTCTTCACCGTCCCCCTGCAGCCTATTTACAGGCACAAGGGGATTTGGGACCCAGGCATGCCCAGAGGAGGAACATCTCATGGCTCTCGTCCTCGGCAGAGCCTGTTTCCGAAAAGGCACACGTCCGGCTCCTTGTCCCACACGGAAATTGGCAGCCCTGAATGCTGTTGCTGGTCTTCACCGTCCCCCTGCAGCCTATTCACAGGCACAACACGATCTGGGTCCCGGGCTTGCCCAGAGGAGGAACATCTCATGGCTCTCGTCCTCGGCAGGGCCTGTTTCCGAGAAGGCACACTAACGGCTCCTTGTCCCACACGGAAGGTGCGAGCCCGAAAGCTGTTGATGGTCTTCACCGTCCCCCTGCAGCCTATTCACAGGCACAACAGGATTCAGGACCCAGGCATGCCCAGAGGAGGAACATCTCATGGCTCTCTTCCTCGGCAGGGCCTGTTTCTGAAAACGCACACGTCCACCTCATTGTCCCACACAGAAGGTGGCAGCCCTGAAAGCTGTTGCTGATCTTTACCGTCCCCCTGCAGCCTATTCAGAGGCACAACAGGATTCAGGAGACGGTCTTGCCTTGAGGAGGAACATCTCATGTTTCTCGTCCTCCGCAGGGCCTGTTTCCAGAAAGGCACACGTCCGGCTCCTTGTCCCAAACGGAAGGTGGCAGCCCTGAAAGATCTTGCTGGTCTTCACCATCCCTCTGCAGCCTATTCACAGGCACAACAGGATTCAGGACCCGGGCTTGCCCAGAGGAGGAACATCTCATGGCTCTCGTCCTCGGCAGGGCCTGTTTCTTAAAAGGCACAATTCCGGCTCATTGTCCCACACGGAAGGTGGCAGCCCTGAAAGATGTTGCTGGTCTTCACCGTCCCCCTGCAGCCTATTTACAGGCACAAGGGGATTTGGGACCCAGGCTTGCCCAGAGGAGGAACATCTCATGGCTCTCGTCCTCGGCAGAGCCTGTTTCCGAAAAGGCACACGTCCGGCTCCTTGTCCCAAACGGAAGGTGGCAGCCCTGAAAGATGTTGCTGGTCTTCACCGTCCCCCTGCAGCCTATTCACAGGCACAACAGGATTCAGGAGCCGGGCTTGCCCAGAGGAGGAACATCTCATGGCTCTCGTCATCTGCAGAGCCTTATTCCGAAACGGCACACGTCCGGCTCCTTGTCCCAAACGGAAGGTGGCAGCCCTGAAAGCTGTTGCTGATCTTTACAGTCCCCCTGCAGCCTATTCAGAGGCACAACAGGATTCAGGAGACGGTCTTGCCTTGAGGAGGAACATCTCATGGCTCTCGTCCTCCGCAGGGCCTGTTTCCAGAAAGGCACACGTCCGGCTCCTTGTCCCAAACGGAAGGTGGCAGCCCTGAAAGATCTTGCTGGTCTTCACCATCCCTCTGCAGCCTATTCACAGGCACAACAGGATTCAGGACCCGGGCTTGCCCAGAGGAGGAACATCTCATGGCTCTCGTCTTCGGCAGATCCTGTTTCCGAAAAGGCACACGTCCGGCTCCTTGTCCCACACGGAAGGTGGCAGCCCTGAAAGATCTTGCTGGTCTTCACCATCCCTCTGCAGCCTATTCACAGGCACAACAGGATTCAGGACCCGGGCTTGCCCAGAGGAGGAACATCTCATGGCTCTCGTCCTCCGCAGAGCCTCATTCCGAAACGGCACACGTCCGGCTCCTTGTCCCAAACGGAAGGTGGCAGCACTGAAAGCTGTTGCTGGTCTTCACCGTCCCCCTGCAGCCTATTCACAGGCACAACAGGATTCAGGAGCCGGGCTTGCCCAGAGGAGGAACATCTCATGGCTCTCGTCCTCCGCAGGGCCTGTTTCCAGAAAGGCACTCGTCTGGCTCCTTGTCCCAAACGGAAGGTGGCAGCCCTGAAAGATGTTGCTGGTCTTCACCGTCCCCCTGCAGCCTATTCACAGGCACAAGGGGATTTGGGACCCGGGCTTGCCCACAGGAGGAACATCTCATGGCTCTCGTCCTCTGCAGAGCCTCATTCCGAAACGGCACACGTCCGGCTCCTTGTCCCAAACGGAAGGTGGCAGCCCTGAAAGCTGTTGCTGATTTTTACCGTCCCCCTGCAGCCTATTCAGAGGCACAACAGGATTCAGGAGACGGTCTTGCCTTGAGGAGGAACATCTCATGGCTCTCGTCCTCCGCAGGGCCTGTTTCCAGAAAGGCACACATCCGGCTCCTTGTCCCAAACGGAAGGTGGCAGCCCTGAAAGATCTTGCTGGTCTTCACCATCCCTCTGCAGCCTATTCAGAGGCACAACAGGATTCAGGACCCGGGCTTGCCCAGAGGAGGAACATCTCATGGCTCTCGTCCTCGGCAGAGCCTCATTCCGAAACGGCACACGTCCGGCTCCTTGTCCCAAACGGAAGGTGGCAGCACTGAAAGCTGTTGCTGGTCTACACCATCCCCCTGCAGCCTATTCACAGGAACAACAGGATTCAGGAGCCGGGCTTGCCCAGCGGAGGAACATCTCATGGCTCTCGTCCTCCGCAGGGCCTGTTTCCAGAAAGGCACACGTCCGGCTCCTTGTCCCACACGGAAGGTGGCAGACCTGAATGCTGTTGCTGGTCTTCACCGTCCCCCTGCAGCCTATTCACAGGCACAACACGATCTGGGACCCGGGCTTGTCCATTTCAGGAACATCTCATGGCTCTCGTACTCGGCAGGGCCTGTTTCCGAGAAGGCACACGACCGGCTCCTTGTCCCACACGGAAGGTGCGAGCCCGGAAAGCTGTTGATGGTCTTCACCGTCCACCTGCAGCCTATTCACAGGCACAACAGGATTCAGGACCCGGGCTTGCCCAGAGGAGGAACATCTCATGGCTCTCTTCCTCGGCAGGGCCTGTTTCTGAAAACGCACACGTCCACCTCATTGTCCCACACGGAAGGTGGCAGCCCTGAAAGCTGTTGCTGGTCTTCACCGTCCCCCTGCAGCCTATTCACAGGTACAAGAGGATCTGGGAACCGGGCTTGCCCAGAGGAGGAATATCTCATGGCTCTCGTCCTCGGCAGAGCCTGATTCCGAGAAGGCGCACGTCCGGCTCCTTGTCCCACACGTAATTTGGCAGCCCGGAAAGTTGTTGCTGGTCTTCACCATCCCCCTGCAGCTTATTCACAGGCATAAGAGGATTTGGGACCAGGGATTGCCCAGAGGAGGAACATCTCATGGCTCTCGTCCTCGGCAGAGCCTGATTCCGAGAAGGCACACGTCCAGCTCCTTGTCCCACAAGGAAGGTGGCAGCCCTGAAAGCTGTTGCTGGTCTTCACCGTCCCCCTGCAGCCTATTCAGAGGCACAACAGGATTCAGGACCCGGGCTTGCCCAGAGGAGGAACATCTCATGGCTCTCGTCCTCCGCAGGGCCTGTTTCCAGAAAGGCACACGTCCGGCTCCTTGTCCCAAACGGAAGGTGGCAGCCCTGAAAGATCTTGCTGGTCTTCACCGTCCCCCTGCAGCCTATTTACAGGCACAAGGGGATTTGGAACCCAGGCATGCCTAGAGGAGGAACATCTCATGGCTCTCGTCCTCGGCAGAGCCCGTTTCCGAAAAGGCACACGTCCGGCTCCTTGTCCCACACGGAAGGTGGCAGCCCTGAATGCTGTTGCTGGTCTTCACCGTCCCCCTGCAGCCTATTTACAGGCACAAGGGGATTTGGGACCCAGGCTTGCCCAGAGGAGGAACATCTCATGGCTCTCGTCCTCGGCAGAGCCTGTTTCCGAAAAGGCACATGTCCGGCTCCTTGTCCCAAACGGAAGGTGGCAGCCCTGAAAGCTGTTGCTGGTCTTCACCGTCCCCCTGCAGCCTATTCACAGGCACAACAGGATTCAGGACCCGGGCTTGCCCAGAGGAGGAACATCTCATGGCTCTCGTCCTCGGCAGAGCCTCATTCCGAAACGGAACACGTCTGGCTCCTTTTCCCAAACGGAAGGTGGCAGCCCTGAAAGATGTTGCTGGTCTTCACCGTCCCCCTGCAGCCTATTCAGAGGCACAACAGGATTCAGGAGCCGGGCTTGCCTAGAGGAGGAACATCTCATGGCTCTCGTCCTCGGCAGGGCCTGTTTCTTAAAAGGCACAATTCCGGCTCCTTGTCCCACACGGAAGGTGGCAGCCCTGAAAGCTGTTGCTGGTCTTCACCGTCCCCCTGCAGCCTATTTACAGGCACAAGGGGATTTGGGACCCAGGCATGCCCAGAGGAGGAACATCTCATGGCTCTCGTCCTCGGCAGAGCCTGTTTCCGAAAAGGCACACGTCCGGCTCCTTGTCCCATACGGAAATTGGCAGCCCTGAATGCTGTTGCTGGTCTTCACCGTCCCCCTGCAGCCTATTCACAGGCACAACACGATCTGGGTCCCGGGCTTGCCCAGAGGAGGAACATCTCATGGCTCTCGTCCTCGGCAGGGCCTGTTTCCGAGAAGGCACACTAACGGCTCCTTGTCCCACACGGAAGGTGCGAGCCCGAAAGCTGTTGATGGTCTTCACCGTCCCCCTGCAGCCTATTCACAGGCACAACAGGATTCAGGACCCAGGCATGCCCAGAGGAGGAACATCTCATGGCTCTCTTCCTCGGCAGGGCCTGTTTCTGAAAACGCACACGTCCACCTCATTGTCCCACACGGAAGGTTGCAGCCCTGAAAGCTGTTGCTGATCTTTACCGTCCCCCTGCAGCCTATTCAGAGGCACAACAGGATTCAGGAGACGGTCTTGCCTTGAGGAGGAACATCTCATGTTTCTCGTCCTCCGCAGGGCCTGTTTCCAGAAAGGCACACGTCCGGCTCCTTGTCCCAAACGGAAGGTGGCAGCCCTGAAAGATCTTGCTGGTCTTCACCATCCCTCTGCAGCCTATTCACAGGCACAACAGGATTCAGGACCCGGGCTTGCCCAGAGGAGGAACATCTCATGGCTCTCGTCCTCGGCAGGGCCTGTTTCTTAAAAGGCACAATTCCGGCTCATTGTCCCACACGGAAGGTGGCAGCCCTGAAAGATGTTGCTGGTCTTCACCGTCCCCCTGCAGCCTATTTACAGGCACAAGGGGATTTGGGACCCAGGCTTGCCCAGAGGAGGAACATCTCATGGCTCTCGTCCTCGGCAGAGCCTGTTTCCGAAAAGGCACACGTCCGGCTCCTTGTCCCAAACGGAAGGTGGCAGCCCTGAAAGATGTTGCTGGTCTTCACCGTCCCCCTGCAGCCTATTCACAGGCACAACAGGATTCAGGAGCCGGGCTTGCCCAGAGGAGGAACATCTCATGGCTCTCGTCATCTGCAGAGCCTTATTCCGAAACGGCACACGTCCGGCTCCTTGTCCCAAACGGAAGGTGGCAGCCCTGAAAGCTGTTGCTGATCTTTACAGTCCCCCTGCAGCCTATTCAGAGGCACAACAGGATTCAGGAGACGGTCTTGCCTTGAGGAGGAACATCTCATGGCTCTCGTCCTCCGCAGGGCCTGTTTCCAGAAAGGCACACGTCCGGCTCCTTGTCCCAAACGGAAGGTGGCAGCCCTGAAAGATCTTGCTGGTCTTCACCATCCCTCTGCAGCCTATTCACAGGCACAACAGGATTCAGGACCCGGGCTTGCCCAGAGGAGGAACATCTCATGGCTCTCGTCTTCGGCAGATCCTGTTTCCGAAAAGGCACACGTCCGGCTCCTTGTCCCACACGGAAGGTGGCAGCCCTGAAAGATCTTGCTGGTCTTCACCATCCCTCTGCAGCCTATTCACAGGCACAACAGGATTCAGGACCCGGGCTTGCCCAGAGGAGGAACATCTCATGGCTCTCGTCCTCCGCAGAGCCTCATTCCGAAACGGCACACGTCCGGCTCCTTGTCCCAAACGGAAGGTGGCAGCACTGAAAGCTGTTGCTGGTCTTCACCGTCCCCCTGCAGCCTATTCACAGGCACAACAGGATTCAGGAGCCGGGCTTGCCCAGAGGAGGAACATCTCATGGCTCTCGTCCTCCGCAGGGCCTGTTTCCAGAAAGGCACTCGTCTGGCTCCTTGTCCCAAACGGAAGGTGGCAGCCCTGAAAGATGTTGCTGGTCTTCACCGTCCCCCTGCAGCCTATTCACAGGCACAAGGGGATTTGGGACCCGGGCTTGCCCACAGGAGGAACATCTCATGGCTCTCGTCCTCTGCAGAGCCTCATTCCGAAACGGCACACGTCCGGCTCCTTGTCCCAAACGGAAGGTGGCAGCCCTGAAAGCTGTTGCTGATTTTTACCGTCCCCCTGCAGCCTATTCAGAGGCACAACAGGATTCAGGAGACGGTCTTGCCTTGAGGAGGAACATCTCATGGTTCTCGTCCTCCGCAGGGCCTCTTTCCAGAAAGGCACACATCCGGCTCCTTGTCCCAAACGGAAGGTGGCAGCCCTGAAAGATCTTGCTGGTCTTCACCATCCCTCTGCAGCCTATTCAGAGGCACAACAGGATTCAGGACCCGGGCTTGCCCAGAGGAGGAACATCTCATGGCTCTCGTCCTCGGCAGAGCCTCATTCCGAAACGGCACACGTCCGGCTCCTTGTCCCAAACGGAAGGTGGCAGCACTGAAAGCTGTTGCTGGTCTACACCATCCCCCTGCAGCCTATTCACAGGAACAACAGGATTCAGGAGCCGGGCTTGCCCAGCGGAGGAACATCTCATGGCTCTCGTCCTCCGCAGGGCCTGTTTCCAGAAAGGCACACGTCCGGCTCCTTGTCCCACACGGAAGGTGGCAGACCTGAATGCTGTTGCTGGTCTTCACCGTCCCCCTGCAGCCTATTCACAGGCACAACACGATCTGGGACCCGGGCTTGTCCATTTCAGGAACATCTCATGGCTCTCGTACTCGGCAGGGCCTGTTTCCGAGAAGGCACACGACCGGCTCCTTGTCCCACACGGAAGGTGCGAGCCCGGAAAGCTGTTGATGGTCTTCACCGTCCACCTGCAGCCTATTCACAGGCACAACAGGATTCAGGACCCGGGCTTGCCCAGAGGAGGAACATCTCATGGCTCTCTTCCTCGGCAGGGCCTGTTTCTGAAAACGCACACGTCCACCTCATTGTCCCACACGGAAGGTGGCAGCCCTGAAAGCTGTTGCTGGTCTTCACCGTCCCCCTGCAGCCTATTCACAGGTACAAGAGGATCTGGGAACCGGGCTTGCCCAGAGGAGGAATATCTCATGGCTCTCGTCCTCGGCAGAGCCTGATTCCGAGAAGGCGCACGTCCGGCTCCTTGTCCCACACGTAATTTGGCAGCCCGGAAAGTTGTTGCTGGTCTTCACCATCCCCCTGCAGCTTATTCACAGGCATAAGAGGATTTGGGAGCAGGGATTGCCCAGAGGAGGAACATCTCATGGCTCTCGTCCTCGGCAGAGCCTGATTCCGAGAAGGCACACGTCCAGCTCCTTGTCCCACAAGGAAGGTGGCAGCCCTGAAAGCTGTTGCTGGTCTTCACCGTCCCCCTGCAGCCTATTCAGAGGCACAACAGGATTCAGGACCCGGGCTTGCCCAGAGGAGGAACATCTCATGGCTCTCGTCCTCCGCAGGGCCTGTTTCCAGAAAGGCACACGTCCGGCTCCTTGTCCCAAACGGAAGGTGGCAGCCCTGAAAGATCTTGCTGGTCTTCACCGTCCCCCTGCAGCCTATTTACAGGCACAAGGGGATTTGGAACCCAGGCATGCCTAGAGGAGGAACATCTCATGGCTCTCGTCCTCGGCAGAGCCTGTTTCCGAAAAGGCACACGTCCGGCTCCTTGTCCCACACGGAAGGTGGCAGCCCTGAATGCTGTTGCTGGTCTTCACCGTCCCCCTGCAGCCTATTTACAGGCACAAGGGGATTTGGGACCCAGGCTTGCCCAGAGGAGGAACATCTCATGGCTCTCGTCCTCGGCAGAGCCTGTTTCCGAAAAGGCACATGTCCGGCTCCTTGTCCCAAACGGAAGGTGGCAGCCCTGAAAGCTGTTGCTGGTCTTCACCGTCCCCCTGCAGCCTATTCACAGGCACAACAGGATTCAGGACCCGGGCTTGCCCAGAGGAGGAACATCTCATGGCTCTCGTCCTCTGCAGAGCCTTATTCCGAAACGGCACACGTCCGGCTCCTTGTCCCAAACGGAAGGTGGCAGCCCTGAAAGCTGTTGCTGATCTTTACCGTCCCCCTGCAGCCTATTCAGAGGCACAACAGGATTCAGGAGACGGTCTTGCCTTGAGGAGGAACATCTCATGGCTCTCGTCCTCCGCAGGGCCTGTTTCCAGAAAGGCACACGTCCGGCTCCTTGTCCCAAACGGAAGGTGGCAGCCCTGAAAGATCTTGCTGGTCTTCACCATCCCTCTGCAGCCTATTCACAGGCACAACAGGATTCAGGACCCGGGCTTGCCCAGAGGAGGAACATCTCATGGCTCTCGTCTTCGGCAGATCCTGTTTCCGAAAAGGCACACGTCCGGCTCCTTGTCCCACACGGAAGGTGGCAGCCCTGAAAGCTGTTGCTGGTCTTCACCATCCCTCTGCAGCCTATTCACAGGCACAACAGGATTCAGGACCCGGGCTTGCCCAGAGGAGGAACATCTCATGGCTCTCGTCCTCCGCAGAGCCTCATTCCGAAACGGCACACGTCCGGCTCCTTGTCCCAAACGGAAGGTGGCAGCACTGAAAGCTGTTGCTGGTCTTCACCGTCCCCCTGCAGCCTATTCACAGGCACAACAGGATTCAGGAGCCGGGCTTGCCCAGAGGAGGAACATCTCATGGCTCTCGTCCTCCGCAGGGCCTGTTTCCAGAAAGGCACTCGTCTGGCTCCTTGTCCCAAACGGAAGGTGGCAGCCCTGAAAGATGTTGCTGGTCTTCACCGTCCCCCTGCAGCCTATTCACAGGCACAAGGGGATTTGGGACCCGGGCTTGCCCACAGGAGGAACATCTCATGGCTCTCGTCCTCTGCAGAGCCTCATTCCGAAACGGCACACGTCCGGCTCCTTGTCCCAAACGGAAGGTGGCAGCCCTGAAAGCTGTTGCTGATCTTTACCGTCCCCCTGCAGCCTATTCAGAGGCACAACAGGATTCAGGAGACGGTCTTGCCTTGAGGAGGAACATATCATGGCTCTCGTCCTCCGCAGGGCCTGTTTCCAGAAAGGCACACGTCCGGCTCCTTGTCCCAAACGGAAGGTGGCAGCCCTGAAAGATCTTGCTGGTCTTCACCATCCCTCTGCAGCCTATTCACAGGCACAACAGGATTCAGGACCCGGGCATGCCCAGAGGAGGAACATCTCATGGCTCTCGTCTTCGGCAGATCCTGTTTCCGAAAAGGCACACGTCCGGCTCCTTGTCCCACACGGAAGTTGGCAGCCCTGAAAGCTGTTGCTGGTCTTCACCGTCCCCCTGCAGCCTATTCAGAGGCACAACAGGATTCAGGACCCGGGCTTGCCCAGAGGAGGAACATCTCATGGCTCTCGTCCTCCGCAGAGCCTCATTCCGAAACGGCACACGTCCGGCTCCTTGTCCCAAACGGAAGGTGGCAGCCCTGAAAGCTGTTGCTGGTCTTCACCGTCCCCCTGCAGCCTATCCAGAGGCACAACAGGATTCAGGAGCCGGGCTTGCCCAGAGGAGGAACATCTCATGGCTCTCGTCCTCCGCAGGGCCTGTTTCCAGAAAGGCACTCGTCTGGCTCCTTGTCCCAAACGGAAGGTGGCAGCCCTGAAAGATGTTGCTGATTTTTACCGTCCCCCTGCAGCCTATTCACAGGCACAAGGGGATTTGGGACCCGGGCTTGCCCACAGGAGGAACATCTCATGGCTCTCGTCCTCGGCAGAGCCTCATTCCGAAACGGCACACGTCCGGCTCCTTGTCCCAAACGGAAGGTGGCAGCCCTGAAAGCTGTTGCTGATTTTTACCGTCCCCCTGCAGCCTATTCAGAGGCACAACAGGATTCAGGAGACGGTCTTGCCTTGAGGAGGAACATCTCATGGCTCTCGTCCTCCGCAGGGCCTGTTTCCAGAAAGGCACACATCCGGCTCCTTGTCCCAAACGGAAGGTGGCAGCCCTGAAAGATCTTGCTGGTCTTCACTATCCCTCTGCAGCCTATTCAGAGGCACAACAGGATTCAGGACCCGGGCTTGCCCAGAGGAGGAACATCTCATGGCTCTCGTCCTCGGCAGAGCCTCGTTCCGAAACGGCACACGTCCGGCTCCTTGTCCCAAACGGAAGGTGGCAGCACTGAAAGCTGTTGCTGGTCTTCACCGTCCCGCTGCAGCCTATTCACAGGCACAACAGGATTCAGGACCCGGGCTTGCCCAGAGGAGGAACATCTCATGGCTCTCGTCCTCGGCAGAGCCTCATTCCGAAACGGAACACGTCTGGCTCCTTTTCCCAAACGGAAGGTGGCAGCCCTGAAAGCTGTTGCTGGTCTTCACCGTCCCCCTGCAGCCTATTCAGAGGCACAACAGGATTCAGGAGCCGGGCTTGCCCAGAGGAGGAACATCTCATGGCTCTCGTCATCTGCAGAGCCTTATTCCGAAACGGCACACGTCCGGCTCCTTGTCCCAAACGGAAGGTGGCAGCCCTGAAAGCTGTTGCTGATCTTTACAGTCCCCCTGCAGCCTATTCAGAGGCACAACAGGATTCAGGAGACGGTCTTGCCTTGAGGAGGAACATCTCATGGCTCTCGTCCTCCGCAGGGCCTGTTTCCAGAAAGGCACACGTCCGGCTCCTTGTCCCAAACGGAAGGTGGCAGCCCTGAAAGATCTTGCTGGTCTTCACCATCCCTCTGCAGCCTATTCACAGGCACAACAGGATTCAGGACCCGGGCTTGCCCAGAGGAGGAACATCTCATGGCTCTCGTCTTCGGCAGATCCTGTTTCCGAAAAGGCACACGTCCGGCTCCTTGTCCCACACGGAAGGTGGCAGCCCTGAAAGATCTTGCTGGTCTTCACCATCCCTCTGCAGCCTATTCACAGGCACAACAGGATTCAGGACCCGGGCTTGCCCAGAGGAGGAACATCTCATGGCTCTCGTCCTCCGCAGAGCCTCATTCCGAAACGGCACACGTCCGGCTCCTTGTCCCAAACGGAAGGTGGCAGCACTGAAAGCTGTTGCTGGTCTTCACCGTCCCCCTGCAGCCTATTCACAGGCACAACAGGATTCAGGAGCCGGGCTTGCCCAGAGGAGGAACATCTCATGGCTCTCGTCCTCCGCAGGGCCTGTTTCCAGAAAGGCACTCGTCTGGCTCCTTGTCCCAAACGGAAGGTGGCAGCCCTGAAAGATGTTGCTGGTCTTCACCGTCCCCCTGCAGCCTATTCACAGGCACAAGGGGATTTGGGACCCGGGCTTGCCCACAGGAGGAACATCTCATGGCTCTCGTCCTCTGCAGAGCCTCATTCCGAAACGGCACACGTCCGGCTCCTTGTCCCAAACGGAAGGTGGCAGCCCTGAAAGCTGTTGCTGATTTTTACCGTCCCCCTGCAGCCTATTCAGAGGCACAACAGGATTCAGGAGACGGTCTTGCCTTGAGGAGGAACATCTCATGGTTCTCGTCCTCCGCAGGGCCTCTTTCCAGAAAGGCACACATCCGGCTCCTTGTCCCAAACGGAAGGTGGCAGCCCTGAAAGATCTTGCTGGTCTTCACCATCCCTCTGCAGCCTATTCAGAGGCACAACAGGATTCAGGACCCGGGCTTGCCCAGAGGAGGAACATCTCATGGCTCTCGTCCTCGGCAGAGCCTCATTCCGAAACGGCACACGTCCGGCTCCTTGTCCCAAACGGAAGGTGGCAGCACTGAAAGCTGTTGCTGGTCTACACCATCCCCCTGCAGCCTATTCACAGGAACAACAGGATTCAGGAGCCGGGCTTGCCCAGCGGAGGAACATCTCATGGCTCTCGTCCTCCGCAGGGCCTGTTTCCAGAAAGGCACACGTCCGGCTCCTTGTCCCACACGGAAGGTGGCAGACCTGAATGCTGTTGCTGGTCTTCACCGTCCCCCTGCAGCCTATTCACAGGCACAACACGATCTGGGACCCGGGCTTGTCCATTTCAGGAACATCTCATGGCTCTCGTACTCGGCAGGGCCTGTTTCCGAGAAGGCACACGACCGGCTCCTTGTCCCACACGGAAGGTGCGAGCCCGGAAAGCTGTTGATGGTCTTCACCGTCCACCTGCAGCCTATTCACAGGCACAACAGGATTCAGGACCCGGGCTTGCCCAGAGGAGGAACATCTCATGGCTCTCTTCCTCGGCAGGGCCTGTTTCTGAAAACGCACACGTCCACCTCATTGTCCCACACGGAAGGTGGCAGCCCTGAAAGCTGTTGCTGGTCTTCACCGTCCCCCTGCAGCCTATTCACAGGTACAAGAGGATCTGGGAACCGGGCTTGCCCAGAGGAGGAATATCTCATGGCTCTCGTCCTCGGCAGAGCCTGATTCCGAGAAGGCGCACGTCCGGCTCCTTGTCCCACACGTAATTTGGCAGCCCGGAAAGTTGTTGCTGGTCTTCACCATCCCCCTGCAGCTTATTCACAGGCATAAGAGGATTTGGGAGCAGGGATTGCCCAGAGGAGGAACATCTCATGGCTCTCGTCCTCGGCAGAGCCTGATTCCGAGAAGGAACACGTCCAGCTCCTTGTCCCACAAGGAAGGTGGCAGCCCTGAAAGCTGTTGCTGGTCTTCACCGTCCCCCTGCAGCCTATTCAGAGGCACAACAGGATTCAGGACCCGGGCTTGCCCAGAGGAGGAACATCTCATGGCTCTCGTCCTCCGCAGGGCCTGTTTCCAGAAAGGCACACGTCCGGCTCCTTGTCCCAAACGGAAGGTGGCAGCCCTGAAAGATCTTGCTGGTCTTCACCGTCCCCCTGCAGCCTATTTACAGGCACAAGGGGATTTGGAACCCAGGCATGCCTAGAGGAGGAACATCTCATGGCTCTCGTCCTCGGCAGAGCCTGTTTCCGAAAAGGCACACGTCCGGCTCCTTGTCCCACACGGAAGGTGGCAGCCCTGAATGCTGTTGCTGGTCTTCACCGTCCCCCTGCAGCCTATTTACAGGCACAAGGGGATTTGGGACCCAGGCTTGCCCAGAGGAGGAAAATCTCATGGCTCTCGTCCTCGGCAGAGCCTGTTTCCGAAAAGGCACATGTCCGGCTCCTTGTCCCAAACGGAAGGTGGCAGCCCTGAAAGCTGTTGCTGGTCTTCACCGTCCCCCTGCAGCCTATTCACAGGCACAACAGGATTCAGGACCCGGGCTTGCCCAGAGGAGGAACATCTCATGGCTCTCGTCCTCTGCAGAGCCTTATTCCGAAACGGCACACGTCCGGCTCCTTGTCCCAAACGGAAGGTGGCAGCCCTGAAAGCTGTTGCTGATCTTTACCGTCCCCCTGCAGCCTATTCAGAGGCACAACAGGATTCAGGAGACGGTCTTGCCTTGAGGAGGAACATCTCATGGCTCTCGTCCTCCGCAGGGCCTGTTTCCAGAAAGGCACACGTCCGGCTCCTTGTCCCAAACGGAAGGTGGCAGCCCTGAAAGATCTTGCTGGTCTTCACCATCCCTCTGCAGCCTATTCACAGGCACAACAGGATTCAGGACCCGGGCTTGCCCAGAGGAGGAACATCTCATGGCTCTCGTCTTCGGCAGATCCTGTTTCCGAAAAGGCACACGTCCGGCTCCTTGTCCCACACGGAAGGTGGCAGCCCTGAAAGATCTTGCTGGTCTTCACCATCCCTCTGCAGCCTATTCACAGGCACAACAGGATTCAGGACCCGGGCTTGCCCAGAGGAGGAACATCTCATGGCTCTCGTCCTCCGCAGAGCCTCATTCCGAAACGGCACACGTCCGGCTCCTTGTCCCAAACGGAAGGTGGCAGCACTGAAAGCTGTTGCTGGTCTTCACCGTCCCCCTGCAGCCTATTCACAGGCACAACAGGATTCAGGAGCCGGGCTTGCCCAGAGGAGGAACATCTCATGGCTCTCGTCCTCCGCAGGGCCTGTTTCCAGAAAGGCACTCGTCTGGCTCCTTGTCCCAAACGGAAGGTGGCAGCCCTGAAAGATGTTGCTGGTCTTCACCGTCCCCCTGCAGCCTATTCACAGGCACAAGGGGATTTGGGACCCGGGCTTGCCCACAGGAGGAACATCTCATGGCTCTCGTCCTCTGCAGAGCCTCATTCCGAAACGGCACACGTCCGGCTCCTTGTCCCAAACGGAAGGTGGCAGCCCTGAAAGCTGTTGCTGATTTTTACCGTCCCCCTGCAGCCTATTCAGAGGCACAACAGGATTCAGGAGACGGTCTTGCCTTGAGGAGGAACATCTCATGGTTCTCGTCCTCCGCAGGGCCTCTTTCCAGAAAGGCACACATCCGGCTCCTTGTCCCAAACGGAAGGTGGCAGCCCTGAAAGATCTTGCTGGTCTTCACCATCCCTCTGCAGCCTATTCAGAGGCACAACAGGATTCAGGACCCGGGCTTGCCCAGAGGAGGAACATCTCATGGCTCTCGTCCTCGGCAGAGCCTCATTCCGAAACGGCACACGTCCGGCTCCTTGTCCCAAACGGAAGGTGGCAGCACTGAAAGCTGTTGCTGGTCTACACCATCCCCCTGCAGCCTATTCACAGGAACAACAGGATTCAGGAGCCGGGCTTGCCCAGCGGAGGAACATCTCATGGCTCTCGTCCTCCGCAGGGCCTGTTTCCAGAAAGGCACACGTCCGGCTCCTTGTCCCACACGGAAGGTGGCAGACCTGAATGCTGTTGCTGGTCTTCACCGTCCCCCTGCAGCCTATTCACAGGCACAACACGATCTGGGACCCGGGCTTGTCCATTTCAGGAACATCTCATGGCTCTCGTACTCGGCAGGGCCTGTTTCCGAGAAGGCACACGACCGGCTCCTTGTCCCACACGGAAGGTGCGAGCCCGGAAAGCTGTTGATGGTCTTCACCGTCCACCTGCAGCCTATTCACAGGCACAACAGGATTCAGGACCCGGGCTTGCCCAGAGGAGGAACATCTCATGGCTCTCTTCCTCGGCAGGGCCTGTTTCTGAAAACGCACACGTCCACCTCATTGTCCCACACGGAAGGTGGCAGCCCTGAAAGCTGTTGCTGGTCTTCACCGTCCCCCTGCAGCCTATTCACAGGTACAAGAGGATCTGGGAACCGGGCTTGCCCAGAGGAGGAATATCTCATGGCTCTCGTCCTCGGCAGAGCCTGATTCCGAGAAGGCGCACGTCCGGCTCCTTGTCCCACACGTAATTTGGCAGCCCGGAAAGTTGTTGCTGGTCTTCACCATCCCCCTGCAGCTTATTCACAGGCATAAGAGGATTTGGGAGCAGGGATTGCCCAGAGGAGGAACATCTCATGGCTCTCGTCCTCGGCAGAGCCTGATTCCGAGAAGGAACACGTCCAGCTCCTTGTCCCACAAGGAAGGTGGCAGCCCTGAAAGCTGTTGCTGGTCTTCACCGTCCCCCTGCAGCCTATTCAGAGGCACAACAGGATTCAGGACCCGGGCTTGCCCAGAGGAGGAACATCTCATGGCTCTCGTCCTCCGCAGGGCCTGTTTCCAGAAAGGCACACGTCCGGCTCCTTGTCCCAAACGGAAGGTGGCAGCCCTGAAAGATCTTGCTGGTCTTCACCGTCCCCCTGCAGCCTATTTACAGGCACAAGGGGATTTGGAACCCAGGCATGCCTAGAGGAGGAACATCTCATGGCTCTCGTCCTCGGCAGAGCCTGTTTCCGAAAAGGCACACGTCCGGCTCCTTGTCCCACACGGAAGGTGGCAGCCCTGAATGCTGTTGCTGGTCTTCACCGTCCCCCTGCAGCCTATTTACAGGCACAAGGGGATTTGGGACCCAGGCTTGCCCAGAGGAGGAACATCTCATGGCTCTCGTCCTCGGCAGAGCCTGTTTCCGAAAAGGCACATGTCCGGCTCCTTGTCCCAAACGGAAGGTGGCAGCCCTGAAAGCTGTTGCTGGTCTTCACCGTCCCCCTGCAGCCTATTCACAGGCACAACAGGATTCAGGACCCGGGCTTGCCCAGAGGAGGAACATCTCATGGCTCTCGTCCTCTGCAGAGCCTTATTCCGAAACGGCACACGTCCGGCTCCTTGTCCCAAACGGAAGGTGGCAGCCCTGAAAGCTGTTGCTGATCTTTACCGTCCCCCTGCAGCCTATTCAGAGGCACAACAGGATTCAGGAGACGGTCTTGCCTTGAGGAGGAACATCTCATGGCTCTCGTCCTCCGCAGGGCCTGTTTCCAGAAAGGCACACGTCCGGCTCCTTGTCCCAAACGGAAGGTGGCAGCCCTGAAAGATCTTGCTGGTCTTCACCATCCCTCTGCAGCCTATTCACAGGCACAACAGGATTCAGGACCCGGGCTTGCCCAGAGGAGGAACATCTCATGGCTCTCGTCTTCGGCAGATCCTGTTTCCGAAAAGGCACACGTCCGGCTCCTTGTCCCACACGGAAGGTGGCAGCCCTGAAAGCTGTTGCTGGTCTTCACCATCCCTCTGCAGCCTATTCACAGGCACAACAGGATTCAGGACCCGGGCTTGCCCAGAGGAGGAACATCTCATGGCTCTCGTCCTCCGCAGAGCCTCATTCCGAAACGGCACACGTCCGGCTCCTTGTCCCAAACGGAAGGTGGCAGCACTGAAAGCTGTTGCTGGTCTTCACCGTCCCCCTGCAGCCTATTCACAGGCACAACAGGATTCAGGAGCCGGGCTTGCCCAGAGGAGGAACATCTCATGGCTCTCGTCCTCCGCAGGGCCTGTTTCCAGAAAGGCACTCGTCTGGCTCCTTGTCCCAAACAGAAGGTGGCAGCCCTGAAAGATGTTGCTGGTCTTCACCGTCCCCCTGCAGCCTATTCACAGGCACAAGGGGATTTGGGACCCGGGCTGGCCCACAGGAGGAACATCTCATGGCTCTCGTCCTCTGCAGAGCCTCATTCCGAAACGGCACACGTCCGGCTCCTTGTCCCAAACGGAAGGTGGCAGCCCTGAAAGCTGTTGCTGATCTTTACCGTCCCCCTGCAGCCTATTCAGAGGCACAACAGGATTCAGGAGACGGTCTTGCCTTGAGGAGGAACATATCATGGCTCTCGTCCTCCGCAGGGCCTGTTTCCAGAAAGGCACACGTCCGGCTCCTTGTCCCAAACGGAAGGTGGCAGCCCTGAAAGATCTTGCTGGTCTTCACCATCCCTCTGCAGCCTATTCACAGGCACAACAGGATTCAGGACCCGGGCATGCCCAGAGGAGGAACATCTCATGGCTCTCGTCTTCGGCAGATCCTGTTTCCGAAAAGGCACACGTCCGGCTCCTTGTCCCACACGGAAGTTGGCAGCCCTGAAAGCTGTTGCTGGTCTTCACCGTCCCCCTGCAGCCTATTCAGAGGCACAACAGGATTCAGGACCCGGGCTTGCCCAGAGGAGGAACATCTCATGGCTCTCGTCCTCCGCAGAGCCTCATTCCGAAACGGCACACGTCCGGCTCCTTGTCCCAAACGGAAGGTGGCAGCCCTGAAAGCTGTTGCTGGTCTTCACCGTCCCCCTGCAGCCTATCCAGAGGCACAACAGGATTCAGGAGCCGGGCTTGCCCAGAGGAGGAACATCTCATGGCTCTCGTCCTCCGCAGGGCCTGTTTCCAGAAAGGCACTCGTCTGGCTCCTTGTCCCAAACGGAAGGTGGCAGCCCTGAAAGATGTTGCTGGTCTTCACCGTCCCCCTGCAGCCTATTCACAGGCACAAGGGGATTTGGGACCCGGGCTTGCCCACAGGAGGAACATCTCATGGCTCTCGTCCTCGGCAGAGCCTCATTCCGAAACGGCACACGTCCGGCTCCTTGTCCCAAACGGAAGGTGGCAGCCCTGAAAGCTGTTGCTGATTTTTACCGTCCCCCTGCAGCCTATTCAGAGGCACAACAGGATTCAGGAGACGGTCTTGCCTTGAGGAGGAACATCTCATGGCTCTCGTCCTCCGCAGGGCCTGTTTCCAGAAAGGCACACATCCGGCTCCTTGTCCCAAACGGAAGGTGGCAGCCCTGAAAGATCTTGCTGGTCTTCACTATCCCTCTGCAGCCTATTCAGAGGCACAACAGGATTCAGGACCCGAGCTTGCCCAGAGGAGGAACATCTCATGGCTCTCGTCCTCGGCAGAGCCTCATTCCGAAACGGCACACGTCCGGCTCCTTGTCCCAAACGGAAGGTGGCAGCACTGAAAGCTGTTGCTGGTCTTCACCGTCCCGCTGCAGCCTATTCACAGGCACAACAGGATTCAGGACCCGGGCTTGCCCAGAGGAGGAACATCTCATGGCTCTCGTCCTCGGCAGAGCCTCATTCCGAAACGGAACACGTCTGGCTCCTTTTCCCAAACGGAAGGTGGCAGCCCTGAAAGCTGTTGCTGGTATTCACCGTCCACCTGCAGCCTATTCAGAGGCACAACAGGATTCAGGAGCCGGGCTTGCCTAGAGGAGGAACATCTCATGGCTCTCGTCCTCGGCAGGGCCTGTTTCTTAAAAGGCACAATTCCGGCTCCTTGTCCCACACGGAAGGTGGCAGCCCTGAAAGCTGTTGCTGGTCTTCACCGTCCCCCTGCAGCCTATTTACAGGCACAAGGGGATTTGGGACCCAGGCATGCCCAGAGGAGGAACATCTCATGGCTCTCGTCCTCGGCAGAGCCTGTTTCCGAAAAGGCACACCTCCGGCTCCTTGTCCCACACGGAAATTGGCAGCCCTGAATGCTGTTGCTGGTCTTCATCGTCCCCCTGCAGCCTATTCACAGGCACAACACGATCTGGGTCCCGGGCTTGCCCAGAGGAGGAACATCTCATGGCTCTCGTCCTCGGCAGGGCCTGTTTCCGAGAAGGCACACTAACGGCTCCTTGTCCACACGGAAGGTGCGAGCCCGAAAGCTGTTGATGGTCTTCACCGTCCCCCTGCAGCCTATTCACAGGCACAACAGGATTCAGGACCCAGGCATGCCCAGAGGAGGAACATCTCATGGCTCTCTTCCTCGGCAGGGCCTGTTTCTGAAAACGCACACGTCCACCTCATTGTCCCACACGGAAGGTTGCAGCCCTGAAAGCTGTTGCTGATCTTTACCGTCCCCCTGCAGCCTATTCAGAGGCACAACAGGATTCAGGAGACGGTCTTGCCTTGAGGAGGAACATCTCATGTTTCTCGTCCTCCGCAGGGCCTGTTTCCAGAAAGGCACACTTCCGGCTCCTTGTCCCACACGGAAGGTGGCAGACCTGAATGCTGTTGCTGGTCTTCACCGTCCCCCTGCAGCCTATTCACAGGCACAACACGATCTGGGACCCGGGCTTGTCCATTTCAGGAACATCTCATGGCTCTCGTACTCGGCAGGGCCTGTTTCCGAGAAGGCACACGACCGGCTCCTTGTCCCACACGGAAGGTGCGAGCCCGGAAAGCTGTTGATGGTCTTCACCGTCCACCTGCAGCCTATTCACAGGCACAACAGGATTCAGGACCCGGGCTTGCCCAGAGGAGGAACATCTCATGGCTCTCTTCCTCGGCAGGGCCTGTTTCTGAAAACGCACACGTCCACCTCATTGTCCCACACGGAAGGTGGCAGCCCTGAAAGCTGTTGCTGGTCTTCACCGTCCCCCTGCAGCCTATTCACAGGTACAAGAGGATCTGGGAACCGGGCTTGCCCAGAGGAGGAATATCTCATGGCTCTCGTCCTCGGCAGAGCCTGATTCCGAGAAGGCGCACGTCCGGCTCCTTGTCCCACACGTAATTTGGCAGCCCGGAAAGTTGTTGCTGGTCTTCACCATCCCCCTGCAGCTTATTCACAGGCATAAGAGGATTTGGGAGCAGGGATTGCCCAGAGGAGGAACATCTCATGGCTCTCGTCCTCGGCAGAGCCTGATTCCGAGAAGGCACACGTCCAGCTCCTTGTCCCACAAGGAAGGTGGCAGCCCTGAAAGCTGTTGCTGGTCTTCACCGTCCCCCTGCAGCCTATTCAGAGGCACAACAGGAATCAGGACCCGGGCTTGCCCAGAGGAGGAACATCTCATGGCTCTCGTCCTCCGCAGGGCCTGTTTCCAGAAAGGCACACGTCCGGCTCCTTGTCCCAAACGGAAGGTGGCAGCCCTGAAAGATCTTGCTGGTCTTCACCGTCCCCCTGCAGCCTATTTACAGGCACAAGGGGATTTGGAACCCAGGCATGCCTAGAGGAGGAACATCTCATGGCTCTCGTCCTCGGCAGAGCCTGTTTCCGAAAAGGCACACGTCCGGCTCCTTGTCCCACACGGAAGGTGGCAGCCCTGAATGCTGTTGCTGGTCTTCACCGTCCCCCTGCAGCCTATTTACAGGCACAAGGGGATTTGGGACCCAGGCTTGCCCAGAGGAGGAACATCTCATGGCTCTCGTCCTCGGCAGAGCCTGTTTCCGAAAAGGCACACGTCCGGCTCCTTGTCCCACACGGAAGGTGGCAGCCCTGAAAGCTGTTGCTGGTCTTCACCATCCCCCTGCAGCCTATTCACAGGCACAAGGGGATTTGGGACCCGGGCTTGCCCACAGGAGGAACATCTCATGGCTCTCGTCCTCTGCAGAGCCTCATTCCGAAACGGCACACGTCCGGCTCCTTGTCCCAAACGGAAGGTGGCAGCCCTGAAAGCTGTTGCTGATCTTTACCGTCCCCCTGCAGCCTATTCAGAGGCACAACAGGATTCAGGAGACGGTCTTGCCTTGAGGAGGAACATATCATGGCTCTCGTCCTCCGCAGGGCCTGTTTCCAGAAAGGCACACGTCCGGCTCCTTGTCCCAAACGGAAGGTGGCAGCCCTGAAAGATCTTGCTGGTCTTCACCATCCCTCTGCAGCCTATTCACAGGCACAACAGGATTCAGGACCCGGGCATGCCCAGAGGAGGAACATCTCATGGCTCTCGTCTTCGGCAGATCCTGTTTCCGAAAAGGCACACGTCCGGCTCCTTGTCCCACACGGAAGTTGGCAGCCCTGAAAGCTGTTGCTGGTCTTCACCGTCCCCCTGCAGCCTATTCAGAGGCACAACAGGATTCAGGACCCGGGCTTGCCCAGAGGAGGAACATCTCATGGCTCTCGTCCTCCGCAGAGCCTCATTCCGAAACGGCACACGTCCGGCTCCTTGTCCCAAACGGAAGGTGGCAGCCCTGAAAGCTGTTGCTGGTCTTCACCGTCCCCCTGCAGCCTATCCAGAGGCACAACAGGATTCAGGAGCCGGGCTTGCCCAGAGGAGGAACATCTCATGGCTCTCGTCCTCCGCAGGGCCTGTTTCCAGAAAGGCACTCGTCTGGCTCCTTGTCCCAAACGGAAGGTGGCAGCCCTGAAAGATGTTGCTGGTCTTCACCGTCCCCCTGCAGCCTATTCACAGGCACAAGGGGATTTGGGACCCGGGCTTGCCCACAGGAGGAACATCTCATGGCTCTCGTCCTCGGCAGAGCCTCATTCCGAAACGGCACACGTCCGGCTCCTTGTCCCAAACGGAAGGTGGCAGCCCTGAAAGCTGTTGCTGATTTTTACCGTCCCCCTGCAGCCTATTCAGAGGCACAACAGGATTCAGGAGACGGTCTTGCCTTGAGGAGGAACATCTCATGGCTCTCGTCCTCCGCAGGGCCTGTTTCCAGAAAGGCACACATCCGGCTCCTTGTCCCAAACGGAAGGTGGCAGCCCTGAAAGATCTTGCTGGTCTTCACTATCCCTCTGCAGCCTATTCAGAGGCACAACAGGATTCAGGACCCGGGCTTGCCCAGAGGAGGAACATCTCATGGCTCTCGTCCTCGGCAGAGCCTCATTCCGAAACGGCACACGTCCGGCTCCTTGTCCCAAACGGAAGGTGGCAGCACTGAAAGCTGTTGCTGGTCTTCACCGTCCCGCTGCAGCCTATTCACAGGCACAACAGGATTCAGGACCCGGGCTTGCCCAGAGGAGGAACATCTCATGGCTCTCGTCCTCGGCAGAGCCTCATTCCGAAACGGAACACGTCTGGCTCCTTTTCCCAAACGGAAGGTGGCAGCCCTGAAAGCTGTTGCTGGTCTTCACCGTCCCCCTGCAGCCTATTCAGAGGCACAACAGGATTCAGGAGCCGGGCTTGCCTAGAGGAGGAACATCTCATGGCTCTCGTCCTCTGCAGGGCCTGTTTCCGAAAAGGCACACCTCCGGCTCTTTGTCCCACACGGAAATTGGCAGCCCTGAATGCTGTTGCTGGTCTTCATCGTCCCCCTGCAGCCTATTCACAGGCACAACACGATCTGGGTCCCGGGCTTGCCCAGAGGAGGAACATCTCATGGCTCTCGTCCTCGGCAGGGCCTGTTTCCGAGAAGGCACACTAACGGCTCCTTGTCCACACGGAAGGTGCGAGCCCGAAAGCTGTTGATGGTCTTCACCGTCCCCCTGCAGCCTATTCACAGGCACAACAGGATTCAGGACCCAGGCATGCCCAGAGGAGGAACATCTCATGGCTCTCTTCCTCGGCAGGGCCTGTTTCTGAAAACGCACACGTCCACCTCATTGTCCCACACGGAAGGTTGCAGCCCTGAAAGCTGTTGCTGATCTTTACCGTCCCCCTGCAGCCTATTCAGAGGCACAACAGGATTCAGGAGACGGTCTTGCCTTGAGGAGGAACATCTCATGTTTCTCGTCCTCCGCAGGGCCTGTTTCCAGAAAGGCACACTTCCGGCTCCTTGTCCCAAACGGAAGGTGGCAGCCCTGAAAGATCTTGCTGGTCTTCACCATCCCTCTGCAGCCTATTTACAGGCACAACAGGATTCAGGACCCGGGCTTGCCCAGAGGAGGAACATCTCATGGCTCTCGTCCTCGGCAGGGCCTGTTTCTTAAAAGGCACAATTCCGGCTCCTTGTCCCACACGGAAGGTGGCAGCCCTGAAAGATGTTGCTGGTCTTCACCGTCCCCCTGCAGCCTATTTACAGGCACAAGGGGATTTGGGACCCAGGCTTGCCCAGAGGAGGAACATCTCATGGCTCTCGTCCTCGGCAGAGCCTGTTTCCGAAAAGGCACACGTCCGGCTCCTTGTCCCAAACGGAAGGTGGCAGCCCTGAAAGCTGTTGCTGGTCTTCACCGTCCCCCTGCAGCCTATTCACAGGCACAACAGGATTCAGGACCCGGGCTTGCCCAGAGGAGGAACATCTCATGGCTCTCGTCCTCCGCAGAGCCTCATTCCGAAACGGCACACGTCCGGCTCCTTGTCCCAAACGGAAGGTGGCAGCACTGAAAGCTGTTGCTGGTCTTCACCGTCCCCCTGCAGCCTATTCACAGGCACAACAGGATTCAGGACCCGGGCTTGCCCAGAGGAGGAACATCTCATGGCTCTCGTCCTCCGCAGGGCCTGTTTCCAGAAAGGCACTCGTCTGGCTCCTTGTCCCAAACGGAAGGTGGCAGCCCTGAAAGATGTTGCTGGTCTTCACCGTCCCCCTGCCGCCTATTCACAGGCACAAGGGGATTTGGGACCCGGGCTTGCCCACAGGAGCAACATCTCATGGCTCTCGTCCTCCGCAGAGCCTCATTCCGAAACGGCACACGTCCGGCTCCTTGTCCCAAACGGAAGGTGGCAGCCCTGAAAGCTGTTGCTGATTTTTACCGTCCCCCTGCAGCCTATTCAGAGGCACAACAGGATTCAGGAGACGGTCTTGCCTTGAGGAGGAACATCTCATGGCTCTCGTCCTCCGCAGGGCCTCTTTCCAGAAAGGCACACATCCGGCTCCTTGTCCCAAACGGAAGGTGGCAGCCCTGAAAGATCTTGCTGGTCTTCACCATCCCTCTGCAGCCTATTCAGAGGCACAACAGGATTCAGGACCCAGGCTTGCCCAGAGGAGGAACATCTCATGGCTCTCGTCCTCGGCAGGGTCTGTTTCTTAAAAGGCACAATTCCGGCTCCTTGTCCCACACGGAAGGTGGCAGCCCTGAAAGATGTTGCTGGTCTTCACCGTCCCCCTGCAGCCTATTTACAGGCACAAGGGGATTTGGGACCCAGGCTTGCCCAGAGGAGGAACATCTCATGGCTCTCGTCCTCGGCAGAGCCTGTTTCCGAAAAGGCAAACGTCCGGCTCCTTGTCCCAAACGGAAGGTGGCAGCCCTGAAAGCTGTTGCTGATCTTTACCGTCCCCCTGCAGCCTATTCAGAGGCACAACAGGATTCAGGAGACGGTCTTGCCTTGAGGAGGAACATCTCATGGCTCTCGTCCTCCGCAGGGCCTGTTTCCAGAAAGGCACACGTCCGGCTCCTTGTCCCAAACGGAAGGTGGCAGCCCTGAAAGATCTTGCTGGTCTTCACCATCCCTCTGCAGCCTATTCACAGGCACAACAGGATTCAGGACCCGGGCTTGCCCAGAGGAGGAACATCTCATGGCTCTCGTCCTCCGCAGAGCCTCATTCCGAAACGGCACACGTCCGGCTCCTTGTCCCAAACGGAAGGTGGCAGCACTGAAAGCTGTTGCTGGTCTTCACCGTCCCCCTGCAGCCTATTCACAGGCACAACAGGATTCAGGAGCCGGGCTTGCCCAGAGGAGGAACATCTCATGGCTCTCGTCCTCCGCAGGGCCTGTTTCCAGAAAGGCACTCGTCTGGCTCCTTGTCCCAAACGGAAGGTGGCAGCCCTGAAAGATGTTGCTGGTCTTCACCGTCCCCCTGCAGCCTATTCACAGGCACAAGGGGATTTGGGACCCGGGCTTGCCCACAGGAGGAACATCTCATGGCTCTCGTCCTCGGCAGAGCCTGATTCCGAAACGGCACACGTCCGGCTCCTTGTCCCAAACGGAAGGTGGCAGCCCTGAAAGCTGTTGCTGATTTTTACCGTCCCCCTGCAGCCTATTCAGAGGCACAACAGGATTCAGGAGACGGTCTTGCCTTGAGGAGGAACATCTCATGGCTCTCGTCCTCCGCAGGGCCTCTTTCCAGAAAGGCACACATCCGGCTCCTTGTCCCAAACGGAAGGTGGCAGCCCTGAAAGATCTTGCTGGTCTTCACCATCCCTCTGCAGCCTATTCAGAGGCACAACAGGATTCAGGACCCTGGCTTGCCCAGAGGAGGAACATCTCATGGCTCTCGTCCTCGGCAGAGCCTCATTCCGAAACGGCACACGTCCGGCTCCTTGTCCCAAACGGAAGGTGGCAGCACTGAAAGCTGTTGCTGGTCTTCACCATCCCTCTGCAGCCTATTCACAGGCACAACAGGATTCAGGACCCGGGCATGCCCAGAGGAGGAACATCTCATGGCTCTCGTCTTCGGCAGATCCTGTTTCCGAAAAGGCACACGTCCGGCTCCTTGTCCCACACGGAAGGTGGCAGCCCTGAAAGCTGTTGCTGGTCTTCACCATCCCTCTGCAGCCTATTCACAGGCACAACAGGATTCAGGAGCCGGGCTTGCCCAGAGGAGGAACATCTCATGGCTCTCGTCCTCCGCAGGGCCTGTTTCCAGAAAGGCACTCGTCTGGCTCCTTGTCCCAAACGGAAGGTGGCAGCCCTGAAAGATGTTGCTGGTCTTCACCATCCCTCTGCAGCCCATTCACAGGCACAACAGGATTCAGGACCCGGGCTTGCCCAGAGGAGGAACATCTCATGGCTCTCGTCCTCGGCAGAGCCTCATTCCGAAACGGAACACGTCTGGCTCCTTTTCCCAAACGGAAGGTGGCAGCCCTGAAAGCTGTTGCTGGTCTTCACCGTCCACCTGCAGCCTATTCAGAGGCACAACAGGATTCAGGAGCCGGGCTTGCCTAGAGGAGGAACATCTCATGGCTCTCGTCCTCGGCAGGGCCTGTTTCTTAAAAGGCACAATTCCGGCTCCTTGTCCCACACGGAAGGTGGCAGCCCTGAAAGCTGTTGCTGGTCTTCACCGTCCCCCTGCAGCCTATTTACAGGCACAACAGGATTCAGGACCCGGGCTTGCCCAGAGGAGGAACATCTCATGGCTCTCGTCCTCGGCAGAGCCTGTTTCCGAAAAGGCACACGTCCGGCTCCTTGTCCCACATGGAAATTGGCAGCCCTGAATGCTGTTGCTGGTCTTCACCGTCCCCCTGCAGCCTATTCACAGGCACAACACGATCTGGGTCCCGGGCTTGCCCAGAGGAGGAACATCTCATGGCTCTCGTCCTCGGCAGGGCCTGTTTCCGAGAAGGCACACTAACGGCTCCTTGTCCCACACGGAAAGTGCGAGCCCGAAAGCTGTTGATGGTCTTCACCGTCCCCCTGCAGCCTATTCACAGGCACAACAGGATTCAGGACCCAGGCATGCCCAGAGGAGGAACATCTCATGGCTCTCTTCCTCGGCAGGGCCTGTTTCTGAAAACGCACACGTCCACCTCATTGTCCCACACGGAAGGTTGCAGCCCTGAAAGCTGTTGCTGATGTTTACCGTCCCCCTGCAGCCTATTCAGAGGCACAACAGGATTCAGGAGACGGTCTTGCCTTGAGGAGGAACATCTCATGTTTCTCGTCCTCCGCAGGGCCTGTTTCCAGAAAGGCACACGTCCGGCTCCTTGTCCCAAACGGAAGGTGGCAGCCCTGAAAGATCTTGCTGGTCTTCACCATCCCTCTGCAGCCAATTCACAGGCACAACAGGATTCAGGACCCGGGCTTGCCCAGAGGAGGAACATCTCATGGCTCTCGTCCTCGGCAGGGCCTGTTTCTTAAAAGGCACAATTCCGGCTCATTGTCCCACACGGAAGGTGGCAGCCCTGAAAGATGTTGCTGGTCTTCACCGTCCCCCTGCAGCCTATTTACAGGCACAAGGGGATTTGGGACCCAGGCTTGCCCAGAGGAGGAACATCTCATGGCTCTCGTCCTCGGCAGAGCCTGTTTCCGAAAAGGCACACGTCCGGCTCCTTGTCCCAAACGGAAGGTGGCAGCCCTGAAAGCTGTTGCTGGTCTTCACCGTCCCCCTGCAGCCTATTCACAGGCACAACAGGATTCAGGAGCCGGGCTTGCCCAGAGGAGGAACATCTCATGGCTCTCGTCCTCTGCAGAGCCTTATTCCGAAACGGCACACGTCCGGCTCCTTGTCCCAAACGGAAGGTGGCAGCCCTGAAAGCTGTTGCTGATCTTTACCGTCCCCCTGCAGTCTATTCAGAGGCACAACAGGATTCAGGAGACGGTCTTGCCTTGAGGAGGAACATCTCATGGCTCTCGTCCTCCGCAGGGCCTGTTTCCAGAAAGGCACACGTCCGGCTCCTTGTCCCAAACGGAAGGTGGCAGCCCTGAAAGATCTTGCTGGTCTTCACCATCCCTCTGCAGCCCATTCACAGGCAAAACAGGATTCAGGACCCGGGCTTGCCCAGAGGAGGAACATCTCATGGCTCTCGTCTTCGGCAGATCCTGTTTCCGAAAAGGCACACGTCCGGCTCCTTGTCCCACACGGAAGGTGGCAGCCCTGAAAGCTGTTGCTGGTCTTCACCATCCCTCTGCAGCCGATTCACAGGCACAACAGGATTCAGGAGCCGGGCTTGCCCAGAGGAGGAACATCTCATGGCTCTCGTCCTCCGCAGGGCCTGTTTCCAGAAAGGCACTCGTCTGGCTCCTTGTCCCAAACGGAAGGTGGCAGCCCTGAAAGATGTTGCTGGTCTTCACCGTCCCCCTGCAGCCTATTCACAGGCACAAGGGGATTTGGGACCCGGGCTTGCCCACAGGAGGAACATCTCATGGCTCTCGTCCTCGGCAGAGCCTCATTCCGAAACGGCACACGTCCGGCTCCTTGTCCCAAACGGAGGGTGGCAGCCCTGAAAGCTGTTGCTGATTTTTACCGTCCCCCTGCAGCCTATTCAGAGGCACAACAGGATTCAGGAGACGGTCTTGCCTTGAGGAGGAACATCTCATGGCTCTCGTCCTCCGCAGGGCCTGTTTCCAGAAAGGCACACATCCGGCTCCTTGTCCCAAACGGAAGGTGGCAGCCCTGAAAGATCTTGCTGGTCTTCACCATCCCTCTGCAGCCTATTCAGAGGCACAACAGGATTCAGGACCCGGGCTTGCTCAGAGGAGGAACATCTCATGGCTCTCGTCCTCCGCAGAGCCTCATTCCGAAACGGCACACGTCCGGCTCCTTGTCCCAAACGGAAGGTGGCAGCACTGAAAGCTGTTGCTGGTCTTCACCGTCCCGCTGCAGCCTATTCACAGGCACAACAGGATTCAGGACCCGGGCTTGCCCAGAGGAGGAACATCTCATGGCTCTCGTCCTCGGCAGAGCCTCATTCCGAAACGGAACACGTCTGGCTCCTTTTCCCAAACGGAAGGTGGCAGCCCTGAAAGCTGTTGCTGGTCTTCACCGTCCACCTGCAGCCTATTCAGAGGCACAACAGGATTCAGGAGCCGGGCTTGCCTAGAGGAGGAACATCTCATGGCTCTCGTCCTCGGCAGGGCCTGTTTCTTAAAAGGCACAATTCCGGCTCCTTGTCCCACACGGAAGGTGGCAGCCCTGAAAGCTGTTGCTGGTCTTCACCGTCCCCCTGCAGCCTATTTACAGGCACAACAGGATTCAGGACCCGGGCTTGCCCAGAGGAGGAACATCTCATGGCTCTCGTCCTCGGCAGAGCCTGTTTCCGAAAAGGCACACGTCCGGCTCCTTGTCCCACATGGAAATTGGCAGCCCTGAATGCTGTTGCTGGTCTTCACCGTCCCCCTGCAGCCTATTCACAGGCACAACACGATCTGGGTCCCGGGCTTGCCCAGAGGAGGAACATCTCATGGCTCTCGTCCTCGGCAGGGCCTGTTTCCGAGAAGGCACACTAACGGCTCCTTGTCCCACACGGAAAGTGCGAGCCCGAAAGCTGTTGATGGTCTTCACCGTCCCCCTGCAGCCTATTCACAGGCACAACAGGATTCAGGACCCAAGCATGCCCAGAGGAGGAACATCTCATGGCTCTCTTCCTCGGCAGGGCCTGTTTCTGAAAACGCACACGTCCACCTCATTGTCCCACACGGAAGGTTGCAGCCCTGAAAGCTGTTGCTGATGTTTACCGTCCCCCTGCAGCCTATTCAGAGGCACAACAGGATTCAGGAGACGGTCTTGCCTTGAGGAGGAACATCTCATGTTTCTCGTCCTCCGCAGGGCCTGTTTCCAGAAAGGCACACGTCCGGCTCCTTGTCCCAAACGGAAGGTGGCAGCCCTGAAAGATCTTGCTGGTCTTCACCATCCCTCTGCAGCCAATTCACAGGCACAACAGGATTCAGGACCCGGGCTTGCCCAGAGGAGGAACATCTCATGGCTCTCGTCCTCGGCAGGGCCTGTTTCTTAAAAGGCACAATTCCGGCTCATTGTCCCACACGGAAGGTGGCAGCCCTGAAAGATGTTGCTGGTCTTCACCGTCCCCCTGCAGCCTATTTACAGGCACAAGGGGATTTGGGACCCAGGCTTGCCCAGAGGAGGAACATCTCATGGCTCTCGTCCTCGGCAGAGCCTGTTTCCGAAAAGGCACACGTCCGGCTCCTTGTCCCACACGGAAGGTGGCAGCCCTGAAAGCTGTTGCTGGTCTTCACCATCCCTCTGCAGCCGATTCACAGGCACAACAGGATTCAGGAGCCGGGCTTGCCCAGAGGAGGAACATCTCATGGCTCTCGTCCTCCGCAGGGCCTGTTTCCAGAAAGGCACTCGTCTGGCTCCTTGTCCCAAACGGAAGGTGGCAGCCCTGAAAGATGTTGCTGGTCTTCACCGTCCCCCTGCAGCCTATTCACAGGCACAAGGGGATTTGGGACCCGGGCTTGCCCAGAGGAGGAACATCTCATGGCTCTCGTCCTCGGCAGAGCCTCATTCCGAAACGGCACACGTCCGGCTCCTTGTCCCAAACGGAGGGTGGCAGCCCTGAAAGCTGTTGCTGATTTTTACCGTCCCCCTGCAGCCTATTCAGAGGCACAACAGGATTCAGGAGACGGTCTTGCCTTGAGGAGGAACATCTCATGGCTCTCGTCCTCCGCAGGGCCTGTTTCCAGAAAGGCACACATCCGGCTCCTTGTCCCAAACGGAAGGTGGCAGCCCTGAAAGATCTTGCTGGTCTTCACCATCCCTCTGCAGCCTATTCAGAGGCACAACAGGATTCAGGACCCGGGCTTGCTCAGAGGAGGAACATCTCATGGCTCTCGTCCTCCGCAGAGCCTCATTCCGAAACGGCACACGTCCGGCTCCTTGTCCCAAACGGAAGGTGGCAGCACTGAAAGCTGTTGCTGGTCTTCACCGTCCCGCTGCAGCCTATTCACAGGCACAACAGGATTCAGGACCCGGGCTTGCCCAGAGGAGGAACATCTCATGGCTCTCGTCCTCGGCAGAGCCTCATTCCGAAACGGAACACGTCTGGCTCCTTTTCCCAAACGGAAGGTGGCAGCCCTGAAAGCTGTTGCTGGTCTTCACCGTCCACCTGCAGCCTATTCAGAGGCACAACAGGATTCAGGAGCCGGGCTTGCCTAGAGGAGGAACATCTCATGGCTCTCGTCCTCGGCAGGGCCTGTTTCTTAAAAGGCACAATTCCGGCTCCTTGTCCCACACGGAAGGTGGCAGCCCTGAAAGATGTTGCTGATCTTTACCGTCCCCCTGCAGCCTATTCAGAGGCACAACAGGATTCAGGACCCGGGCTTGCCCAGAGGAGGAACATCTCATGGCTCTCGTCCTCGGCAGAGCCTGTTTCCGAAAAGGCACACGTCCGGCTCCTTGTCCCACATGGAAATTGGCAGCCCTGAATGCTGTTGCTGGTCTTCACCGTCCCCCTGCAGCCTATTCACAGGCACAACACGATCTGGGTCCCGGGCTTGCCCAGAGGAGGAACATCTCATGGCTCTCGTCCTCGGCAGGGCCTGTTTCCGAGAAGGCACACTAACGGCTCCTTGTCCCACACGGAAAGTGCGAGCCCGAAAGCTGTTGATGGTCTTCACCGTCCCCCTGCAGCCTATTCACAGGCACAACAGGATTCAGGACCCAAGCATGCCCAGAGGAGGAACATCTCATGGCTCTCTTCCTCGGCAGGGCCTGTTTCTGAAAACGCACACGTCCACCTCATTGTCCCACACGGAAGGTTGCAGCCCTGAAAGCTGTTGCTGATGTTTACCGTCCCCCTGCAGCCTATTCAGAGGCACAACAGGATTCAGGAGACGGTCTTGCCTTGAGGAGGAACATCTCATGTTTCTCGTCCTCCGCAGGGCCTGTTTCCAGAAAGGCACACGTCCGGCTCCTTGTCCCAAACGGAAGGTGGCAGCCCTGAAAGATCTTGCTGGTCTTCACCATCCCTCTGCAGCCAATTCACAGGCACAACAGGATTCAGGACCCGGGCTTGCCCAGAGGAGGAACATCTCATGGCTCTCGTCCTCGGCAGGGCCTGTTTCTTAAAAGGCACAATTCCGGCTCATTGTCCCACACGGAAGGTGGCAGCCCTGAAAGATGTTGCTGGTCTTCACCGTCCCCCTGCAGCCTATTTACAGGCACAAGGGGATTTGGGACCCAGGCTTGCCCAGAGGAGGAACATCTCATGGCTCTCGTCCTCGGCAGAGCCTGTTTCCGAAAAGGCACACGTCCGGCTCCTTGTCCCAAACGGAAGGTGGCAGCCCTGAAAGCTGTTGCTGGTCTTCACCGTCCCCCTGCAGCCTATTCACAGGCACAACAGGATTCAGGAGCCGGGCTTGCCCAGAGGAGGAACATCTCATGGCTCTCGTCCTCTGCAGAGCCTTATTCCGAAACGGCACACGTCCGGCTCCTTGTCCCAAACGGAAGGTGGCAGCCCTGAAAGCTGTTGCTGATCTTTACCGTCCCCCTGCAGCCTATTCAGAGGCACAACAGGATTCAGGAGACGGTCTTGCCTTGAGGAGGAACATCTCATGGCTCTCGTCCTCCGCAGGGCCTGTTTCCAGAAAGGCACACGTCCGGCTCCTTGTCCCACACGGAAGGTGGCAGCCCTGAAAGATCTTGCTGGTCTTCACCATCCCTCTGCAGCCCATTCACAGGCACAACAGGATTCAGGACCCGGGCTTGCCCAGAGGAGGAACATCTCATGGCTCTCGTCTTCGGCAGATCCTGTTTCCGAAAAGGCACACGTCCGGCTCCTTGTCCCACACGGAAGGTGGCAGCCCTGAAAGCTGTTGCTGGTCTTCACCATCCCTCTGCAGCCGATTCACAGGCACAACAGGATTCAGGACCCGGGCTTGCCCAGAGGAGGAACATCTCATGGCTCTCGTCCTCCGCAGAGCCTCATTCCGAAACGGCACACGTCCGGCTCCTTGTCCCAAACGGAAGGTGGCAGCACTGAAAGCTGTTGCTGGTCTTCACCGTCCCCCTGCAGCCTATTCACAGGCACAACAGGATTCAGGAGCCGGGCTTGCCCAGAGGAGGAACATCTCATGGCTCTCGTCCTCCGCAGGGCCTGTTTCCAGAAAGGCACTCGTCTGGCTCCTTGTCCCAAACGGAAGGTCCAGCCCTGAAAGATGTTGCTGGTCTTCACCGTCCCCCTGCAGCCTATTCACAGGCACAAGGGGATTTGGGACCCGGGCTTGCCCACAGGAGGAACATCTCATGGCTCTCGTCCTCGGCAGAGCCTCATACCGAAACGGCACACGTCCGGCTCCTTGTCCCAAACGGAAGGTGGCAGCCCTGAAAGCTGTTGCTGATTTTTACCGTCCCCCTGCAGCCTATTCAGAGGCACAACAGGATTCAGGAGACGGTCTTGCCTTGAGGAGGAACATCTCATGGCTCTCGTCCTCCGCAGGGCCTCTTTCCAGAAAGGCACACATCCGGCTCCTTGTCCCAAACGGAAGGTGGCAGCCCTGAAAGATCTTGCTGGTCTTCACCATCCCTCTGCAGCCTATTCAGAGGCACAACAGGATTCAGGACCCGGGCTTGCCCAGAGGAGGAACATCTCATGGCTCTCGTCCTCGGCAGGGCCTGTTTCTTAAAAGGCACAATTCCGGCTCCTTGTCCCACACGGAAGGTGGCAGCCCTGAAAGATGTTGCTGGTCTTCACCGTCCCCCTGCAGCCTATTTACAGGCACAAGGGGATTTGGGACCCAGGCTTGCCCAGAGGAGGAACATCTCATGGCTCTCGTCCTCGGCAGAGCCTGTTTCCGAAAAGGCACACGTCCGGCTCCTTGTCCCAAACGGAAGGTGGCAGCCCTGAAAGCTGTTGCTGATCTTTACCGTCCCCCTGCAGCCTATTCAGAGGCACAACAGGATTCAGGAGACGGTCTTGCCTTGAGGAGGAACATCTCATGGCTCTCGTCCTCCGCAGGGCCTGTTTCCAGAAAGGCACACGTCCGGCTCCTTGTCCCAAACGGAAGGTGGCAGCCCTGAAAGATCTTGCTGGTCTTCAACATCCCTCTGCAGCCCATTCACAGGCACAACAGGATTCAGGACCCGGGCTTGCCCAGAGGAGGAACATCTCATGGCTCTCGTCTTCGGCAGATCCTGTTTCCGAAACGGCACACGTCCGGCTCCTTGTCCCAAACGGAAGGTGGCAGCACTGAAAGCTGTTGCTGGTCTTCACCGTCCCCCTGCAGCCTATTCACAGGCACAACAGGATTCAGGAGCCGGGCTTGCCCAGAGGAGGAACATCTCATGGCTCTCGTCCTCCGCAGGGCCTGTTTCCAGAAAGGCACTCGTCCGGCTCCTTGTCCCAAACGGAAGGTGGCAGCCCTGAAAGATGTTGCTGGTCTTCACCGTCCCCCTGCAGCCTATTCACAGGCACAAGGGGATTTGGGACCCGGGCTTGCCCACAGGAGGAACATCTCATGGCTCTCGTCCTCGGCAGAGCCTCATTCCGAAACGGCACACGTCCGACTCCTTGTCCCAAACGGAAGGTGGCAGCCCTGAAAGCTGTTGCTGATTTTTACCGTCCCCCTGCAGCCTATTCAGAGGCACAACATTATTCAGGAGACGGTCTTGCCTTGAGGAGGAACATCTCATGGCTCTCGTCCTCCGCAGGGCCTGTTTCCAGAAAGGCACACATCCGGCTCCTTGTCCCAAACGGAAGGTGGCAGCCCTGAAAGATCTTGCTGGTCTTCACCATCCCTCTGCAGCCTATTCAGAGGCACAACAGGATTCAGGACCCTGGCTTGCCCAGAGGAGGAACATCTCATGGCTCTCGTCCTCGGCAGAGCCTCATTCCGAAACGGCACACGTCCGGCTCCTTGTCCCAAACGGAAGGTGGCAGCACTGAAAGCTGTTGCTGGTCTTCACCATCCCTCTGCAGCCTATTCACAGGCACAACAGGATTCAGGACCCGGGCATGCCCAGAGGAGGAACATCTCATGGCTCTCGTCTTCGGCAGATCCTGTTTCCGAAAAGGCACACGTCCGGCTCCTTGTCCCACACGGAAGGTGGCAGCCCTGAAAGCTGTTGCTAGTCTTCACCGTCCCCCTGCAGCCTATTTACAGGCACAAGGGGATTTGGGACCCAGGCTTGCCCAGAGGAGGAACATCTCATGGCTCTCGTCCTCGGCAGAGCCTGTTTCCGAAAAGGCACACGTCCGGCTCCTTGTCCCAAACGGAAGGTGGCAGCCCTGAAAGCTGTTGCTGATCTTTACCGTCCCCCTGCAGCCTATTCAGAGGCACAACAGGATTCAGGAGACGGTCTTGCCTTGAGGAGGAACATCTCATGGCTCTCGTCCTCCGCAGGGCCTGTTTCCAGAAAGGCACACGTCCGGCTCCTTGTCCCAAACGGAAGGTGGCAGCCCTGAAAGATCTTGCTGGTCTTCACCATCCCTCTGCAGCCTATTCACAGGCACAACAGGATTCAGGACCCGGGCTTGCCCAGAGGAGGAACATCTCATGGCTCTCGTCCTCCGCAGAGCCTCATTCCGAAACGGCACACGTCCGGCTCCTTGTCCCAAACGGAAGGTGGCAGCACTGAAAGCTGTTGCTGGTCTTCACCGTCCCCCTGCAGCCTATTCACAGGCACAACAGGATTCAGGAGCCGGGCTTGCCCAGAGGAGGAACATCTCATGGCTCTCGTCCTCCGCAGGGCCTGTTTCCAGAAAGGCACTCGTCTGGCTCCTTGTCCCAAACGGAAGGTGGCAGCCCTGAAAGATGTTGCTGGTCTTCACCGTCCCCCTGCAGCCTATTCACAGGCACAAGGGGATTTGGGACCCGGGCTTGCCCACAGGAGGAACATCTCATGGCTCTCGTCCTCGGCAGAGCCTCATTCCGAAACGGCACACGTCCGACTCCTTGTCCCAAACGGAAGGTGGCAGCCCTGAAAGCTGTTGCTGATTTTTACCGTCCCCCTGCAGCCTATTCAGAGGCACAACAGGATTCAGGAGACGGTCTTGCCTTGAGGAGGAACATCTCATGGCTCTCGTCCTCCGCAGGGCCTCTTTCCAGAAAGGCACACATCCGGCTCCTTGTCCCAAACGGAAGGTGGCAGCCCTGAAAGATCTTGCTGGTCTTCACCATCCCTCTGCAGCCTATTCAGAGGCACAACAGGATTCAGGACCCTGGCTTGCCCAGAGGAGGAACATCTCATGGCTCTCGTCCTCGGCAGAGCCTCATTCCGAAACGGCACACGTCCGGCTCCTTGTCCCAAACGGAAGGTGGCAGCACTGAAAGCTGTTGCTGGTCTTCACCATCCCTCTGCAGCCTATTCACAGGCACAACAGGATTCAGGACCCGGGCATGCCCAGAGGAGGAACATCTCATGGCTCTCGTCTTCGGCAGATCCTGTTTCCGAAAAGGCACACGTCCGGCTCCTTGTCCCACACGGAAGGTGGCAGCCCTGAAAGCTGTTGCTGGTCTTCACCATCCCTCTGCAGCCTATTCACAGGCACAACAGGATTCAGGACCCGGGCTTGCCCAGAGGAGGAACATCTCATGGCTCTCGTCCTCCGCAGAGCCTCATTCCGAAACGGCACACGTCCGGCTCCTTGTCCCAAACGGAAGGTGGCAGCCCTGAAAGCTGTTGCTGGTCTTCACCGTCCCCCTGCAGCCTATCCAGAGGCACAACAGGATTCAGGAGCCGGGCTTGCCCAGAGGAGGAACATCTCATGGCTCTCGTCCTCCGCAGGGCCTGTTTCCAGAAAGGCACTCGTCTGGCTCCTTGTCCCAAACGGAAGGTGGCAGCCCTGAAAGATGTTGCTGGTCTTCACCGTCCCCCTGCAGCCTATTCACAGGCACAAGGGGATTTGGGACCCGGGCTTGCCCACAGGAGGAACATCTCATGGCTCTCGTCCTCGGCAGAGCCTCATTCCGAAACGGCACACGTCCGGCTCCTTGTCCCAAACGGAGGGTGGCAGCCCTGAAAGCTGTTGCTGATTTTTACCGTCCCCCTGCAGCCTATTCAGAGGCACAACAGGATTCAGGAGACGGTCTTGCCTTGAGGAGGAACATCTCATGGCTCTCGTCCTCCGCAGGGCCTGTTTCCAGAAAGGCACACATCCGGCTCCTTGTCCCAAACGGAAGGTGGCAGCCCTGAAAGATCTTGCTGGTCTTCACCATCCCTCTGCAGCCTATTCAGAGGCACAACAGGATTCAGGACCCGGGCTTGCCCAGAGGAGGAATATCTCATGGCTCTCGTCCTCCGCAGAGCCTCATTCCGAAACGGCACACGTCCGGCTCCTTGTCCCAAACGGAAGGTGGCAGCACTGAAAGCTGTTGCTGGTCTTCACCGTCCCGCTGCAGCCTATTCACAGGCACAACAGGATTCAGGACCCGGGCTTGCCCAGAGGAGGAACATCTCATGGCTCTCGTCCTCGGCAGAGCCTCATTCCGAAACGGAACACGTCTGGCTCCTTTTCCCAAACGGAAGGTGGCAGCCCTGAAAGCTGTTGCTGGTATTCACCGTCCACCTGCAGCCTATTCAGAGGCACAACAGGATTCAGGAGCCGGGCTTGCCTAGAGGAGGAACATCTCATGGCTCTCGTCCTCGGCAGGGCCTGTTTCTTAAAAGGCACAATTCCGGCTCCTTGTCCCACACGGAAGGTGGCAGCCCTGAAAGCTGTTGCTGGTCTTCACCGTCCCCCTGCAGCCTATTTACAGGCACAAGGGGATTTGGGACCCAGGCATGCCCAGAGGAGGAACATCTCATGGCTCTCGTCCTCGGCAGAGCCTGTTTCCGAAAAGGCACACGTCCGGCTCCTTGTCCCACATGGAAATTGGCAGCCCTGAATGCTGTTGCTGGTCTTCACCGTCCCCCTGCAGCCTATTCACAGGCACAACACGATCTGGGTCCCGGGCTTGCCCAGAGGAGGAACATCTCATGGCTCTCGTCCTCGGCAGGGCCTGTGTCCGAGAAGGCACACTAACGGCTCCTTGTCCCACACGGAAGGTGCGAGCCCGAAAGCTGTTGATGGTCTTCACCGTCCCCCTGCAGCCTATTCACAGGCACAACAGGATTCAGGACCCAGGCATGCCCAGAGGAGGAACATCTCATGGCTCTCTTCCTCGGCAGGGCCTGTTTCTGAAAACGCACACGTCCACCTCATTGTCCCACACGGAAGGTTGCAGCCCTGAAAGATGTTGCTGATCTTTACCGTCCCCCTGCAGCCTATTCAGAGGCACAACAGGATTCAGGAGACGGTCTTGCCTTGAGGAGGAACATCTCATGTTTCTCGTCCTCCGCAGGGCCTGTTTCCAGAAAGGCACACGTCCGGCTCCTTGTCCCAAACGGAAGGTGGCAGCCCTGAAAGATCTTGCTGGTCTTCACCATCCCACTGCAGCCAATTCACAGGCACAACAGGATTCAGGACCCGGGCTTGCCCAGAGGAGGAACATCTCATGGCTCTCGTCCTCGGCAGGGCCTGTTTCTTAAAAGGCACAATTCCGGCTCATTGTCCCACACGGAAGGTGGCAGCCCTGAAAGATGTTGCTGGTCTTCACCGTCCCCCTGCAGCCTATTTACAGGCACAAGGGGATTTGGGACCCAGGCTTGCCCAGAGGAGGAACATCTCATGGCTCTCGTCCTCCGCAGAGCCTCATTCCGAAACGGCACACGTCCGGCTCCTTGTCCCAAACGGAAGGTGGCAGCACTGAAAGCTGTTGCTGGTCTTCACCGTCCCCCTGCAGCCTATTCACAGGCACAACAGGATTCAGGAGCCGGGCTTGCCCAGAGGAGGAACATCTCATGGCTCTCGTCCTCCGCAGGGCCTGTTTCCAGAAAGGCACTCGTCTGGCTCCTTGTCCCAAACGGAAGGTCCAGCCCTGAAAGATGTTGCTGGTCTTCACCGTCCCCCTGCAGCCTATTCACAGGCACAAGGGGATTTGGGACCCGGGCTTGCCCACAGGAGGAACATCTCATGGCTCTCGTCCTCGGCAGAGCCTCATACCGAAACGGCACACGTCCGGCTCCTTGTCCCAAACGGAAGGTGGCAGCCCTGAAAGCTGTTGCTGATTTTTACCGTCCCCCTGCAGCCTATTCAGAGGCACAACAGGATTCAGGAGACGGTCTTGCCTTGAGGAGGAACATCTCATGGCTCTCGTCCTCCGCAGGGCCTCTTTCCAGGAAGGCACACATCCGGCTCCTTGTCCCAAACGGAAGGTGGCAGCCCTGAAAGATCTTGCTGGTCTTCACCATCCCTCTGCAGCCTATTCAGAGGCACAACAGGATTCAGGACCCGGGCTTGCCCAGAGGAGGAACATCTCATGGCTCTCGTCCTCGGCAGGGCCTGTTTCTTAAAAGGCACAATTCCGGCTCCTTGTCCCACACGGAAGGTGGCAGCCCTGAAAGATGTTGCTGGTCTTCACCGTCCCCCTGCAGCCTATTTACAGGCACAAGGGGATTTGGGACCCAGGCTTGCCCAGAGGAGGAACATCTCATGGCTCTCGTCCTCGGCAGAGCCTGTTTCCGAAAAGGCACACGTCCGGCTCCTTGTCCCAAACGGAAGGTGGCAGCCCTGAAAGCTGTTGCTGATCTTTACCGTCCCCCTGCAGCCTATTCAGAGGCACAACAGGATTCAGGAGACGGTCTTGCCTTGAGGAGGAACATCTCATGGCTCTCGTCCTCCGCAGGGCCTGTTTCCAGAAAGGCACACGTCCGGCTCCTTGTCCCAAACGGAAGGTGGCAGCCCTGAAAGATCTTGCTGGTCTTCACCATCCCTCTGCAGCCTATTCACAGGCACAACAGGATTCAGGACCCGGGCTTGCCCAGAGGAGGAACATCTCATGGCTCTCGTCCTCCGCAGAGCCTCATTCCGAAACGGCACACGTCCGGCTCCTTGTCCCAAACGGAAGGTGGCAGCACTGAAAGCTGTTGCTGGTCTTCACCGTCCCCCTGCAGCCTATTCACAGGCACAACAGGATTCAGGAGCCGGGCTTGCCCAGAGGAGGAACATCTCATGGCTCTCGTCCTCCGCAGGGCCTGTTTCCAGAAAGGCACTCGTCTGGCTCCTTGTCCCAAACGGAAGGTGGCAGCCCTGAAAGATGTTGCTGGTCTTCACCGTCCCCCTGCAGCCTATTCACAGGCACAAGGGGATTTGGGACCCGGGCTTGCCCACAGTAGGAACATCTCATGGCTCTCGTCCTCGGCAGAGCCTCATTCCGAAACGGCACACGTCCGACTCCTTGTCCCACACGGAAGGTGGCAGCCCTGAAAGATGTTGCTGGTCTTCAACGTACCCCTGCAGCCTATTCAGAGGCACAACAGGATTCAGGAGACGGTCTTGCCTTGAGGAGGAACATCTCATGGCTCTCGTCCTCCGCAGGGCCTCTTTCCAGAAAGGCACACATCCGGCTCCTTGTCCGAAACGGAAGGTGGCAGCCCTGAAAGATCTTGCTGGTCTTCACCATCCCTCTGCAGCCTATTCAGAGGCACAACAGGATTCAGGACCCTGGCTTGCCCAGAGGAGGAACATCTCATGGCTCTCGTCCTCGGCAGAGCCTCATTCCGAAACGGCACACGTCCGGCTCCTTGTCCCAAACGGAAGGTGGCAGCACTGAAAGCTGTTGCTGGTCTTCACCATCCCTCTGCAGCCTATTCACAGGCACAACAGGATTCAGGACCCGGGCATGCCCAGAGGAGGAACATCTCATGGCTCTCGTCTTCGGCAGATCCTGTTTCCGAAAAGGCACACGTCCGGCTCCTTGTCCCACACGGAAGTTGGCAGCCCTGAAAGCTGTTGCTGGTCTTCACCGTCCCCCTGCAGCCTATTCAGAGGCACAACAGGATTCAGGACCCGGGCTTGCCCAGAGGAGGAACATCTCATGGCTCTCGTCCTCCGCAGAGCCTCATTCCGAAACGGCACACGTCCGGCTCCTTGTCCCAAACGGAAGGTGGCAGCCCTGAAAGCTGTTGCTGGTCTTCACCGTCCCCCTGCAGCCTATCCAGAGGCACAACAGGATTCAGGAGCCGGGCTTGCCCAGAGGAGGAACATCTCATGGCTCTCGTCCTCCGCAGGGCCTGTTTCCAGAAAGGCACTCGTCTGGCTCCTTGTCCCAAACGGAAGGTGGCAGCCCTGAAAGATGTTGCTGGTCTTCACCGTCCCCCTGCAGCCTATTCACAGGCACAAGGGGATTTGGGACCCGGGCTTGCCCACAGGAGGAACATCTCATGGCTCTCGTCCTCGGCAGAGCCTCATTCCGAAACGGCACACGTCCGGCTCCTTGTCCCAAACGGAGGGTGGCAGCCCTGAAAGCTGTTGCTGATTTTTACCATCCCCCTGCAGCCTATTCAGAGGCACAACAGGATTCAGGAGACGGTCTTGCCTTGAGGAGGAACATCTCATGGCTCTCGTCCTCCGCAGGGCCTGTTTCCAGAAAGGCACACATCCGGCTCCTTGTCCCAAACGGAAGGTGGCAGCCCTGAAAGATCTTGCTGGTCTTCACCATCCCTCTGCAGCCTATTCAGAGGCACAACAGGATTCAGGACCCGGGCTTGCCCAGAGGAGGAACATCTCATGGCTCTCGTCCTCCGCAGAGCCTCATTCCGAAACGGCACACGTCCGGCTCCTTGTCCCAAACGGAAGGTGGCAGCACTGAAAGCTGTTGCTGGTCTTCACCGTCCCGCTGCAGCCTATTCACAGGCACAACAGGATTCAGGACCCGGGCTTGCCCAGAGGAGGAACATCTCATGGCTCTCGTCCTCGGCAGAGCCTCATTCCGAAACGGAACACGTCTGGCTCCTTTTCCCAAACGGAAGGTGGCAGCCCTGAAAGCTGTTGCTGGTCTTCACCGTCCACCTGCAGCCTATTCAGAGGCACAACAGGATTCAGGAGCCGGGCTTGCCTAGAGGAGGAACATCTCATGGCTCTCGTCCTCGGCAGGGCCTGTTTCTTAAAAGGCACAATTCCGGCTCCTTGTCCCACACGGAAGGTGGCAGCCCTGAAAGCTGTTGCTGGTCTTCACCGTCCCCCTGCAGCCTATTTACAGGCACAAGGGGATTTGGGACCCAGGCATGCCCAGAGGAGGAACATCTCATGGCTCTCGTCCTCGGCAGAGCCTGTTTCCGAAAAGGCACACGTCCGGCTCCTTGTCCCACATGGAAATTGGCAGCCCTGAATGCTGTTGCTGGTCTTCACCGTCCCCCTGCAGCCTATTCACAGGCACAACACGATCTGGGTCCCGGGCTTGCCCAGAGGAGGAACATCTCATGGCTCTCGTCCTCGGCAGGGCCTGTTTCCGAGAAGGCACACTAACGGCTCCTTGTCCCACACGGAAGGTGCGAGCCCGAAAGCTGTTGATGGTCTTCACCGTCCCCCTGCAGCCTATTCACAGGCACAACAGGATTCAGGACCCAGGCATGCCCAGAGGAGGAACATCTCATGGCTCTCTTCCTCGGCAGGGCCTGTTTCTGAAAACGCACACGTCCACCTCATTGTCCCACACGGAAGGTTGCAGCCCTGAAAGCTGTTGCTGATGTTTACCGTCCCCCTGCAGCCTATTCAGAGGCACAACAGGATTCAGGAGACGGTCTTGCCTTGAGGAGGAACATCTCATGTTTCTCGTCCTCCGCAGGGCCTGTTTCCAGAAAGGCACACGTCCGGCTCCTTGTCCCAAACGGAAGGTGGCAGCCCTGAAAGATCTTGCTGGTCTTCACCATCCCTCTGCAGCCAATTCACAGGCACAACAGGATTCAGGACCCGGGCTTGCCAAGAGGAGGAACATCTCATGGCTCTCGTCCTCGGCAGGGCCTGTTTCTTAAAAGGTACAATTCCGGCTCATTGTCCCACACGGAAGGTGGCAGCCCTGAAAGATGTTGCTGGTCTTCACCGTCCCCCTGCAGCCTATTTACAGGCACAAGGGGATTTGGGACCCAGGCTTGCCCAGAGGAGGAACATCTCATGGCTCTCGTCCTCGGCAGAGCCTGTTTCCGAAAAGGCACACGTCCGGCTACTTGTCCCAAACGGAAGGTGGCAGCCCTGAAAGCTGTTGCTGGTCTTCACCGTCCCCCTGCAGCCTATTCACAGGCACAACAGGATTCAGGAGCCGGGCTTGCCCAGAGGAGGAACATCTCATGGCTCTCATCCTCTGCAGAGCCTTATTCCGAAACGGCACACGTCCGGCTCCTTGTCCCAAACGGAAGGTGGCAGCCCTGAAAGCTGTTGCTGATCTTTACCGTCCCCCTGCAGCCTATTCAGAGGCACAACAGGATTCAGGAGACGGTCTTGCCTTGAGGAGGAACATCTCATGGCTCTCGTCCTCCGCAGGGCCTGTTTCCAGAAAGGCACACGTCCGGCTCCTTGTCCCAAACGGAAGGTGGCAGCCCTGAAAGATCTTGCTGGTCTTCACCATCCCTCTGCAGCCCATTCACAGGCACAACAGGATTCAGGACCCGGGCTTGCCCAGAGGAGGAACATCTCATGGCTCTCGTCTTCGGCAGATCCTGTTTCCGAAAAGGCACACGTCCGGCTCCTTGTCCCACACGGAAGGTGGCAGCCCTGAAAGCTGTTGCTGGTCTTCACCATCCCTCTGCAGCCTATTCACAGGCACAACAGGATTCAGGACCCGGGCTTGCCCAGAGGAGGAACATCTCATGGCTCTCGTCCTCCGCAGAGCCTCATTCCGAAAGGGCACACGTCCGGCTCCTTGTCCCAAACGGAAGGTGGCAGCACTGAAAGCTGTTGCTGGTCTTCACCGTCCCCCTGCAGCCTATTCACAGGCACAACAGGATTCAGGAGCCGGGCTTGCCCAGAGGAGGAACATCTCATGGCTCTCGTCCTCCGCAGGGCCTGTTTCCAGAAAGGCACTCGTCCGGCTCCTTGTCCCAAACGGAAGGTGGCAGCCCTGAAAGATGTTGCTGGTCTTCACCATCCCCCTGCAGCCTATTCACAGGCACAAGGGGATTTGGGACCCGGGCTTGCCCAGAGGAGGAAAATCTCATGGCTCTCTTCCTCGGCAGGGCCTCTTTCTGAAAACGCACACGTCCACCTCATTGTCCCACACGGAAGGTGGCAGCCCTGAAAGGTGTTGCTGGTCTTCACCGTCCCCCTGCAGCCTATTCACAGGTACAAGAGGATCTGGGAACCGGGCTTGCCCAGAGGAGGAATATCTCATGGCTCTCGTCCTCGGCAGAGCCAGTTTCCGAACAGGCGCACGTCCGGCTACTTGTCCCAAACGGAAGGTGGCAGCCCTGAAAGCTGTTGCTGGTCTTCACCGTCCCCCTGCAGCCTATTCACAGGCACAACAGGATTCAGGAGCCGGGCTTGCCCAGAGGAGGAACATCTCATGGCTCTCATCCTCTGCAGAGCCTTATTCCGAAACGGCACACGTCCGGCTCCTTGTCCCAAACGGAAGGTGGCAGCCCTGAAAGCTGTTGCTGATCTTTACCGTCCCCCTGCAGCCTATTCAGAGGCACAACAGGATTCAGGAGACGGTCTTGCCTTGAGGAGGAACATCTCATGGCTCTCGTCCTCCGCAGGGCCTGTTTCCAGAAAGGCACACGTCCGGCTCCTTGTCCCAAACGGAAGGTGGCAGCCCTGAAAGATCTTGCTGGTCTTCACCGTCCCCCTGCAGCCTATTTACAGGCACAAGGGGATTTGGAACCCAGGCATGCCTAGAGGAGGAAAATCTCATGGCTCTCGTCCTCGGCAGAGCCTGTTTCCGAAAAGGCACACGTCCGGCTCCTTGTCGAACACGGAAGGTGGCAGCCCTGAATGCTGTTGCTGGTCTTCACCGTCCCCCTGCAGCCTATTCACAGGCACAACACGATCTGGGACCCGGGCTTGTCCATTTGAGGAACATCTCATGGCTCTCGTCCTCGGCAGGGCCTGTTTCCGAGAAGGCACACGGCCGGCTCCTTGTCCCACACGGAAGGTGCGAGCCCGTCAAGCTGTTGATGGTCTTCACCGTCCAACTGCAGCATATTCACAGGCACAACAGGATTCAGGAGCCGGGCTTGCCCAGAGGAGGAACATCTCATGGCTCTCATCCTCGGCAGAGCCTGATTCCGAAAAGGCACACGTCCACCTCATTGTCCAACACGGAAGGTGGCAGCCCTGAAAGCTGTTGCTGGTCTTCACCGTCCCCCTGCAGCCTATTCACACGTACAAGAGGATCTGGGAACCGGGCTTGCCCAGAGAGGAATATCTCATGGCTCTCGTCCTCGGCAGAGCCAGTTTCCGAACAGGAGCACGTCCGGCTCCTTGTCCCACACGGAATGTGGCAGCCCGGAAAGCTGTTGCTGGTCTTCACCATCCCCCTGCAGCTTCTTCACAGGCATAAGAGGATTTGGGACGAGGGCTTGAACAGAGGAGGAACATCTCATGGCTCTCGTCCTCGGCAGAGCCTGATTCCGAGAAGGCACACGTCCGGCTCCTTGTCCCACACGGAAGGTGGCAGCCCTGAATGCTGTTGCTGGTCTTCACCGTCCCCCTGCAGCCTATTCACAGGCACAACAGGATTCAGGAGCCGGGCTTGCCTAGAGGAGGAACATCTCATGGCTCTCGTCCTCGGCAGGGCCTGTTTCCAGAAAGGCACACGTCCGGCTCCTTGTCCCAAACGGAAGGTGGCAGCCCTGAAAGCTGTTGCTGGTCTTCACCATCCCCCTGCAGCCTATTCACAGGCACAACAGGATTCAGGAGCCGGGCTTGCCCAGAGGAGGAACATCTCATGGCTGTCGTCCTCCGCAGGGCCTGTTTCCAGAAAGGCACTCGTCTGGCTCCTTGTCCCAAACGGAAGGTGGCAGCCCTGAAAGATGTTGCTGGTCTTCACCGTCCCCCTGCAGCCTATTCACAGGCACAAGGGGATTTGGGACCCGGGCTTGCCCACAGGAGGAACATCTCATGGCTCTCGTCCTCGGCAGAGCCTCATTCAGAAACGGCACACGTCCGGCTCCTTGTCCCAAACGGAAGGTGGCAGCCCTTAAAGCTGTTGCTGATTTTTACCGTCCCCCTGCAGCCTATTCAGAGGCACAACAGGATTCAGGAGACGGTCTTGCCTTGAGGAGGAACATCTCATGGCTCTCGTCCTCCGCAGGGCCTCTTTCCAGAAAGGCACACATCCGGCTCCTTGTCCCAAACGGAAGGTGGCAGCCCTGAAAGATCTTGCTGGTCTTCACCATCCCTCTGCAGCCTATTCAGAGGCACAACAGGATTCAGGACCCGGGCTTGCCCAGAGGAGGAACATCTCATGGCTCTCGTCCTCCGCAGGGCCTGTTTCCAGAAAGGCACACGTCCGGCTCCTTGTCCCACACGGAAGGTGGCAGACCTGAATGCTGTTGCTGGTCTTCACCGTCCCCCTGCAGCCTATTCACAGGCACAATACGATCTGGGACCCGGGCTTGTCCATTTCAGGAACATCTCATGGCTCTCGTACTCGGCAGGGCCTGTTTCCGAGAAGGCACACGACCGGCTCCTTGTCCCACACGGAAGGTGCGAGCCCGGAAAGCTGTTGATGGTCTTCACCGTCCACCTGCAGCCTATTCACAGGCACAACAGGATTCAGGACCCGGGCTTGCCCAGAGGAGGAACATCTCATGGCTCTCTTCCTCGGCAGGGCCTGTTTCTGAAAACGCACACGTCCACCTCATTGTCCCACACGGAAGGTGGCAGCCCTGAAAGCTGTTGCTGGTCTTCACCGTCCCCCTGCAGCCTATTCACAGGTACAAGAGGATCTGGGAACCGGGCTTGCCCAGAGGAGGAATATCTCATGGCTCTCGTCCTCGGCAGAGCCAGTTTCCGAACAGGCGCACGTCCGGCTACTTGTCCCAAACGGAAGGTGGCAGCCCTGAAAGCTGTTGCTGGTCTTCACCGTCCCCCTGCAGCCTATTCACAGGCACAACAGGATTCAGGAGCCGGGCTTGCCCAGAGGAGGAACATCTCATGGCTCTCATCCTCTGCAGAGCCTTATTCCGAAACGGCACACGTCCGGCTCCTTGTCCCAAACGGAAGGTGGCAGCCCTGAAAGATCTTGCTGATCTTTACCGTCCCCCTGCAGCCTATTCAGAGGCACAACAGGATTCAGGAGACGGTCTTGCCTTGAGGAGGAACATCTCATGGCTCTCGTCCTCCGCAGGGCCTGTTTCCAGAAAGGCACACGTCCGGCTCCTTGTCCCAAACGGAAGGTGGCAGCCCTGAAAGATCTTGCTGGTCTTCACCATCCCTCTGCAGCCCATTCACAGGCACAACAGGATTCAGGACCCGGGCTTGCCCAGAGGAGGAACATCTCATGGCTCTCGTCTTCGGCAGATCCTGTTTCCGAAAAGGCACACGTCCGGCTCCTTGTCCCACACGGAAGGTGGCAGCCCTGAAAGCTGTTGCTGGTCTTCACCATCCCTCTGCAGCCTATTCACAGGCACAACAGGATTCAGGACCCGGGCTTGCCCAGAGGAGGAACATCTCATGGCTCTCGTCCTCCGCAGAGCCTCATTCCGAAAGGGCACACGTCCGGCTCCTTGTCCCAAACGGAAGGTGGCAGCACTGAAAGCTGTTGCTGGTCTTCACCGTCCCCCTGCAGCCTATTCACAGGCACAACAGGATTCAGGAGCCGGGCTTGCCCAGAGGAGGAACATCTCATGGCTCTCGTCCTCCGCAGGGCCTGTTTCCAGAAAGGCACTCGTCCGGCTCCTTGTCCCAAACGGAAGGTGGCAGCCCTGAAAGATGTTGCTGGTCTTCACCATCCCCCTGCAGCCTATTCACAGGCACAAGGGGATTTGGGACCCGGGCTTGCCCAGAGGAGGAAAATCTCATGGCTCTCTTCCTCGGCAGGGCCTCTTTCTGAAAACGCACACGTCCACCTCATTGTCCCACACGGAAGGTGGCAGCCCTGAAAGGTGTTGCTGGTCTTCACCGTCCCCCTGCAGCCTATTCACAGGTACAAGAGGATCTGGGAACCGGGCTTGCCCAGAGGAGGAATATCTCATGGCTCTCGTCCTCGGCAGAGCCTGATTCCGAGAAGGCGCACGTCCGGCTCCTTGTCCCACACGTAATTTGGCAGCCCTGAATGCTGTTGCTGGTCTTCACCATCCCCCAGCAGCTTATTCACAGGCATAAGAGGATTTGGGACCAGGGATTGCCCAGAGGAGGAACATCTCATGGCTCTCGTCCTCGGCAGAGCCTGATTCCGAGAAGGCACACGTCCAGCTCCTTGTCCCACAAGGAAGGTGGCAGCCCTGAAAGCTGTTGCTGGTCTTCACCGTCCCCCTGCAGCCTATTCAGAGGCACAACAGGATTCAGGACCCGGGCTTGCCCAGAGGAGGAACATCTCATGTCTCTCGTCCTCCGCAGGGCCTGTTTCCAGAAAGGCACACGTCCGGCTCCTTGTCCCAAACGGAAGGTGGCAGCCCTGAAAGATCTTGCTGGTCTTCACCGTCCCCCTGCAGCCTATTTACAGGCACAAGGGGATTTGGAACCCAGGCATGCCTAGAGGAGGAAAATCTCATGGCTCTCGTCCTCGGCAGAGCCTGTTTCCGAAAAGGCACACGTCCGGCTCCTTGTCGAACACGGAAGGTGGCAGCCCTGAATGCTGTTGCTGGTCTTCACCGTCCCCCTGCAGCCTATTCACAGGCACAACACGATCTGGGACCCGGGCTTGTCCATTTGAGGAACATCTCATGGCTCTCGTCCTCGGCAGGGCCTGTTTCCGAGAAGGCACACGGCCGGCTCCTTGTCCCACACGGAAGGTGCGAGCCCGTCAAGCTGTTGATGGTCTTCACCGTCCACCTGCAGCCTATTCACAGGCACAACAGGATTCAGGAGCCGGGCTTGCCCAGAGGAGGAACATCTCATGGCTCTCATCCTCGGCAGAGCCTGATTCCGAAAAGGCACACGTCCACCTCATTGTCCAACACGGAAGGTGGCAGCCCTGAAAGCTGTTGCTGGTCTTCACCGTCCCCCTGCAGCCTATTCACACGTACAAGAGGATCTGGGAACCGGGCTTGCCCAGAGAGGAATATCTCATGGCTCTCGTCCTCGGCAGAGCCAGTTTCCGAACAGGAGCACGTCCGGCTCCTTGTCCCACACGGAATGTGGCAGCCCGGAAAGCTGTTGCTGGTCTTCACCATCCCCCTGCAGCTTCTTCACAGGCATAAGAGGATTTGGGACGAGGGCTTGAACAGAGGAGGAACATCTCATGGCTCTCGTCCTCGGCAGAGCCTGATTCCGAGAAGGCACACGTCCGGCTCCTTGTCCCACACGGAAGGTGGCAGCCCTGAATGCTGTTGCTGGTCTTCACCGTCCCCCTGCAGCCTATTCACAGGCACAACAGGATTCAGGAGCCGGGCTTGCCTAGAGGAGGAACATCTCATGGCTCTCGTCCTCGGCAGGGCCTGTTTCCAGAAAGGCACACGTCCGGCTCCTTGTCCCAAACGGAAGGTGGCAGCCCTGAAAGCTGTTGCTGGTCTTCACCATCCCCCTGCAGCCTATTCACAGGCACAACAGGATTCAGGAGCCGGGCTTGCCCAGAGGAGGAACATCTCATGGCTCTCGTCCTCCGCAGGGCCTGTTTCCAGAAAGGCACTCGTCTGGCTCCTTGTCCCAAACGGAAGGTGGCAGCCCTGAAAGATGTTGCTGGTCTTCACCGTCCCCCTGCAGCCTATTCACAGGCACAAGGGGATTTGGGACCCGGGCTTGCCCACAGGAGGAACATCTCATGGCTCTCGTCCTCGGCAGAGCCTCATTCAGAAACGGCACACGTCCGGCTCCTTGTCCCAAACGGAAGGTGGCAGCCCTTAAAGCTGTTGCTGATTTTTACCGTCCCCCTGCAGCCTATTCAGAGGCACAACAGGATTCAGGAGACGGTCTTGCCTTGAGGAGGAACATCTCATGGCTCTCGTCCTCCGCAGGGCCTCTTTCCAGAAAGGCACACATCCGGCTCCTTGTCCCAAACGGAAGGTGGCAGCCCTGAAAGATCTTGCTGGTCTTCACCATCCCTCTGCAGCCTATTCAGAGGCACAACAGGATTCAGGACCCGGGCTTGCCCAGAGGAGGAACATCTCATGGCTCTCGTCCTCCGCAGGGCCTGTTTCCAGAAAGGCACACGTCCGGCTCCTTGTCCCACACGGAAGGTGGCAGACCTGAATGCTGTTGCTGGTCTTCACCGTCCCCCTGCAGCCTATTCACAGGCACAATACGATCTGGGACCCGGGCTTGTCCATTTCAGGAACATCTCATGGCTCTCGTACTCGGCAGGGCCTGTTTCCGAGAAGGCACACGACTGGCTCCTTGTCCCACACGGAAGGTGCGAGCCCGGAAAGCTGTTGATGGTCTTCACCGTCCACCTGCAGCCTATTCACAGGCACAACAGGATTCAGGACCCGGGCTTGCCCAGAGGAGGAACATCTCATGGCTCTCTTCCTCGGCAGGGCCTGTTTCTGAAAACGCACACGTCCACCTCATTGTCCCACACGGAAGGTGGCAGCCCTGAAAGCTGTTGCTGGTCTTCACCGTCCCCCTGCAGCCTATTCACAGGTACAAGAGGATCTGGGAACCGGGCTTGCCCAGAGGAGGAATATCTCATGGCTCTCGTCCTCGGCAGAGCCAGTTTCCGAACAGGCGCACGTCCGACTCCTTGTCCCACACGGAATTTGGCAGCCCGGAAAGCTGTTGCTGGTCTTCACCATCCCCCTGAAGCTTATTCACAGGCATAAGAGGATTTGGGACCAGGGATTTCCCAGAGGAGGAACATCTCATGGCTCTCGTCCTCGGCAGAGCCTGATTCCGAGAAGGCACACGTCCGGCTCCTTGTCCCACACGGAAGGTGGCAGCCCTGAAAGCTGTTGCTGGTCTTCACCGCCCCCTGCAGCCTATTCACAGGCACAACAGGATTCAGGACCCGGGCTTGCCCAGAGGAGGAACATCTCATGGCTCTCGTCCTCCGCAGGGCCTGTTTCCAGAAAGGCACACGTCCGGCTCCTTGTCCCAAACGGAAGGTGGCAGCCCTGAAAGATCTTGCTGGTCTTCACCGTCCCCCTGCAGCCTATTTAGAGGCACAAGGGGATTTGGAACCCAGGCATGCCTAGAGGAGGAACATCTCATGGCTCTCGTCCTCGGCAGAGCCTGTTTCCGAAAAGGCACACGTCCGGCTCCTTGTCCCACACGGAAGGTGGCAGCCCTGAATGCTGTTGCTGGTCTTCACCGTCCCCCTGCAGCCTATTCACAGGCACAACACGATCTGGGACCCGGGCTTGTCCATTTGAGGAACATCTCATGGATCTCGTTCTCGGCATGGCCTGTTTCCGAGAAGGCACACGGCCGGCTCCTTGTCCCACACGGAAGGTGCGAGCCCGTCAAGCTGTTGATGGTCTTCACCGTCCACCTGCAGCCTATTAACAGGCACAACAGTATTCAGGACCCGGGCTTGCCCAGAGGAGGAACATCTCATGGCTCTCGTCCTCCGCAGGGCCTGTTTCCAGAAAGGCACACGTCCGGCTCCTTGTCCCACACGGAAGGTGGCAGCCCTGAAAGCTGTTGCTGGTCTTCACCGTCCCCCTGCAGCCTATTCACAGGCACAACAGGATTCAGGACCCGGGCTTGCCCAGAGGAGGAACATCTCATGGCTCTCGTCCACCGCAGAGCCTCATTCCGAAACGGCACATGTCCGGCTCCTTGTCCCAAACGGAAGGTGGCAGCACTGAAAGCTGTTGCTGGTCTTCACCGTCCCCCTGCAGCCTATTCACAGGCACAACAGGATTCAGGAGCCGGGCTTGCCCAGAGGAGGAACATCTCATGGCTCTCGCCCTCCGCAGGGCCTGTTTCCAGAAAGGCACACGTCCGGCTCCTTGTCCCACACGGAAGGTGGCAGACCTGAATGCTGTTGCTGGTCTTCACCGTCCCCCTGCAGCCTATTCACAGGCACAACACGATCTGGGACCCGGGCTTGTCCATTTCAGGAACATCTCATGGCTCTCGTACTCGGCAGGGCCTGTTTCCGAGAAGGCACACGACCGGCTCCTTGTCCCACACGGAAGGTGCGAGCCCGGAAAGCTGTTGCTGGTCTTCACCGTCCACCTGCAGCCTATTCACAGGCACAACAGGATTCAGGACCCGGGCTTGCCCAGAGGAGGAACATCTCATGGCTCTCTTCCTCGGCAGGGCCTGTTTCTGAAAACGCACACGTCCACCTCATTGTCCCACACGGAAGGTGGCAGCCCTGAAAGATGTTGCTGGTCTTCACCGTCCCCCTGCAGCCTATTCACAGGTACAAGAGGATCTGGGAACCGGGCTTGCCCAGAGGAGGAATATCTCATGGCTCTCGTCCTCGGCAGAGCCAGTTTCCGAACAGGCGCACGTCCGGCTCCTTGTCCCACACGGAATTTGGCAGCCCGGAAAGCTGTTGCTGGTCTTCACCATCCCCCTGCAGCTTATTCACAGGCATAAGAGGATTTGGGACCAGGGATTGCCCAGAGGAGGAACATCTCATGGCTCTCGTCCTCGGCAGAGCCTGATTCCGAGAAGGCACACGTCCGGCTCCTTGTCCCAAACGGAAGGTGGCAGCCCTGAAAGCTGTTGCTGGTCTTCACCGTCCCCCTGCAGCCTATTCAGAGGCACAACAGGATTCAGGACCCGGGCTTGCCCAGAGGAGGAACATCTCATGGCTCTCGTCCTCCGCAGGGCCTGTTTCCAGAAAGGCACACGTCCGGCTCCTTGTCCCAAACGGAAGGTGGCAGCCCTGAAAGATCTTGCTGGTCTTCACCGTCCCCCTGCAGCCTATTTAGAGGCACAAGGGGATTTGGAACCCAGGCATGCCTAGAGGAGGAACATCTCATGGCTCTCGTCCTCGGCAGAGCCTGTTTCCGAAAAGGCACACGTCCGGCTCCTTGTCCCACACGGAAGGTGGCAGCCCTGAATGCTGTTGCTGGTCTTCACCGTCCCCCTGCAGCCTATTCACAGGCACAACACGATCTGGGACCCGGGCTTGTCCATTTGAGGAACATCTCATGGCTCTCGTCCTCGGCAGGGCCTGTTTCCGAGAAGGCACACGGCCGTCTCCTTGTCCCACACGGAAGGTGGCAGCCCTGAAAGATGTTGCTGGTCTTCACCGTCCCCCTGCAGCCTATTCAGAGGCACAACAGGATTCAGGACCCAGGCATGCCCAGAGGAGGAACATCTCATGGCTCTCGTCCTCCGCAGCGCCTGTTTCTGAAAACGCACACGTCGACCTCATTGTCCCACACGGAAGGTGGCAGCCCTGAAAGCTGTTGCTGGTCTTCACCGTCCCCCTGCAGCCTATTCACACGTACAAGAGGATCTGGGAACCGGGCTTGCCCAGAGAGGAATATCTCATGGCTCTCGTCCTCGGCAGAGCCAGTTTCCGAACAGGAGCACGTCCGGCTCCTTGTCCCACACGGAAGGTGGCAGCCCGGAAAGCTGTTGCTGGTCTTCACCATCCCCCTGCAGCTTCTTCACAGGCATAAGAGGATTTGGGACGAGGGCTTGAACAGAGGAGGAACATCTCATGGCTCTCGTCCTCGGCAGAGCCTGATTCCGAGAAGGCACACGTCCGGCTCCTTGTCCCACACGGAAGGTGGCAGCCCTGAATGCTGCTGCTGGTCTTCACCGTCCCCCTGCAGCCTATTCACAGGCACAACAGGATTCAGGACCCGGGCTTGCCCAGAGGAGGAACATCTCATGGCTCTCGTCATTGGCACTGCCTGTTTCTTAAAAGGCACACGTCCGGCTCCTTGTCCCACACGGAAGGTGGCAGCCCTGAAAGATCTTGCTGGTCTTCACCGTCCCCCTGCAGCCTATTCAGAGGCACAACAGGATTCAGGAGCCGGGCTTGCCTAGAGGAGGAACATCTCATGGCTCTCGTCCTCCGCAGGGCCTGTTTCCAGAAAGGCACACATCCGGCTCCTTGTCCCAAACGGAAGGTGGCAGCCCTGAAAGCTGTTGCTGGTCTTCACCGTCCCCCTGCAGCCTATTCACAGGCAGAACAGGATTCAGGACCCGGGCTTGCCCAGAGGAGGAACATCTCATGGCTCTCGTTCTCGGCAGAGCCTCATTCCGAAACGGAACACGTCTGGCTCCTTTTCCCAAACGGAAGGTGGCAGCCCTGAAAGCTGTTGCTGGTCTTCACCGTCCCCCTGCAGCCTATTCAGAGGCACAACAGGATTCAGGAGCCGGGCTTGCCTAGAGGAGGAACATCTCATGGCTCTCGTCCTCCGCAGGGCCTGTTTCAGAAAGGCACTCGTCCGGCTCCTTGTCCCACACGGAAGGTGGCAGCCCTGAAAGATGTTGCTGGTCTTCACCGTCCCCCTGCAGCCTATTTACAGGCACAAGGGGATTTGGGACCCAGGCTTGCCCAGAGGAGGAACATCTCATGGCTCTCGTCCTCGGCAGGGCCTGTTTCTTATAAGGCACAATTCCGGCTCCTTGTCCCACACGGAAGGTGGCAACCCTGAAAGATGTTGCTGGTCTTCACCGTCCCCCTGCAGCCTATTTACAGGCACAAGGGGATTTGGGACCCAGGCTTGCCCACAGGAGGAACATCTCATGGCTCTCGTCCTCGGCAGAGCCTCATTCCGAAACGGCACACGTCCGGCTCCTTGTCCCAAACGGAAGGTGCGAGCCCGTCAAGCTGTTGATGGTCTTCACCGTCCCCCTGCAGCCTATTCAGAGGCACAACAGGATTCAGGAGACGGTCTTGCCTTGAGGAGGAACATCTCATGGCTCTCGTCCTCCGCAGGGCCTCTTTCCAGAAAGGGACACATCCGGCTCCTTGTCCCAAACGGAAGGTGGCAGCCCTGAAAGATCTTGCTGGTCTTCACCATCCCTCTGCAGCCTATTCAGAGGCACAACAGGATTCAGGACCCGGGCTTGCCCAGAGGAGGAACATCTCATGGCTCTCGTCCTCGGCAGAGCCTCATTCCGAAACGGCACACGTCCGGCTCCTTGTCCCAAACGGAAGGTGGCAGCACTGAAAGCTGTTGCTGGTCTTCACCATCCCCCTGCAGCCTATTCACAGGCACAACAGGATTCAGGAGCCGGGCTTGAACAGAGGAGGAACATCTCATGGCTCTCGTCCTCCGCAGGGCCTGTTTCCAGAAAGGCACACGTCCGGCTCCTTGTCCCACACGGAAGGTGGCAGACCTGAATGCTGTTGCTGGTCTTCACCGTCCCGCTGCAGCCTATTCACAGGCACAACACGATCTGGGACCCGGGCTTGTCCATTTCAGGAACATCTCATGGCTCTCGTACTCGGCAGGGCCTGTTTCCGAGAAGGCACACGACCGGCTCCTTGTCCCACACGGAAGGTGCGAGCCCGGAAAGCTGTTGATGGTCTTCACCGTCCACCTGCAGCCTATTCACAGGCACAACAGGATTCAGGACCCGGGCTTGCCCAGAGGAGGAACATCTCATGGCTCTCTTCCTCGGCAGGGCCTGTTTCTGAAAACGCACACGTCTACCTCATTGTCCCACACGGAAGGTGGCAGCCCTGAAAGCTGTTGCTGGTCTTCACCGTCCCCCTGCAGCCTATTCACAGGTACAAGAGGATCTGGGAACCGGGCTTGCCCAGAGGAGGAATATCTCATGGCTCTCGTCCTCGGCAGAGCCAGTTTCCGAACAGGCGCACGTCCGGCTCCTTGTCCCACACGGAATTTGGCAGCCCGGAAAGCTGTTGCTGGTCTTCACCATCCCCCTGCAGCTTATTCACAGGCATAAGAGGATTTGGGACCAGGGATTGCCCAGAGGAGGAACATCTCATGGCTCTCGTCCTCGGCAGAGCCTGATTCCGAGAAGGCACACGGCCGGCTCCTTGTCCCACACGGAAGGTGGCAGCCCTGAAAGCTGTTGCTGGTCTTCACCGTCCCCCTGCAGCCTATTCACAGGCACAACAGGATTCAGGACCCGGGCTTGCCCAGAGGAGGAACATCTCATGGCTCTCGTCCTCCGCAGGGCCTGTTTCCAGAAAGGCACACGTCCGGCTCCTTGTCCCAAACGGAAGGTGGCAGCCCTGAAAGATCTTGCTGGTCTTCACCGTCCCCCTGCAGCCTATTTACAGGCACAAGGGGATTTGGAACCCAGGCATGCCTAGAGGAGGAACATCTCATGGCTCTCGTCCTCGGCAGACCCTGTTTCCGAAAAGGCACACGTCCGGCTCCTTGTCCCACACGTAAGGTGGCAGCCCTGAATGCTGTTGCTGGTCTTCACCGTCCCCCTGCAGCCTATTCACAGGCACAACACGATCTGGGACCCGGGCTTGTCCATTTGAGGAACATCTCATGGCTCTCGTCCCCGGCAGGGCCTGTTTCCGAGAAGGCACACGGCCGGCTCCTTGTCCCACACGGAAGGTGCGAGCCCGTCAAGCTGTTGATGGTCTTCACCGTCCACCTGCAGCATATTCACAGGCACAACAGGATTCAGGAGCCGGGCTTGCCCAGAGGAGGAACATCTCATGGCTCTCGTCCTCGGCAGGGCCTGTTTCAGAAATGCACTCGTCCGGCTCCTTGTCCCACACAGAAGGTGGCAGCCCTTAAAGCTGTTGCTGGTCTTCACCGTCCCCCTGCAGCCTATTCACACGTACAAGAGGATCTGGGAACCGGGCTTGCCCAGAGAGGAATATCTCATGGCTCTCGTCCTCGGCAGAGCAAGTTTCCGAACAGGAGCACGACCGGCTCCTTGTCCCACACGGAAGGTGGCAGCCCGGAAAGCTGTTGCTGGTCTTCACCATCCCCCTGCAGCTTCTTCACAGGCATAAGAGGATTTGGGACGAGGGCTTGAACAGAGGAGGAACATCTCATGGCTCTCGTCCTCGGCAGAGCCTGATTCCGAGAAGGCACACGTCCGGCTCCTTGTCCCACACGGAAGGTGGCAGCCCTGAATGCTGTTGCTGGTCTTCACCGTCCCCCTGCAGCCTATTCACAGGCACAACAGGATTCAGGAGCCGGGCTTGCCTAGAGGAGGAACATCTCATGGCTCTCGTCCTCGGCAGGGCCTGTTTCCAGAAAGGCACACGTCCGGCTCCTTGTCCCAAACGGAAGGTGGCAGCCCTGAAAGCTGTTGCTGGTCTTCACCATCCCCCTGCAGCCTATTCATAGGCACAACAGGATTCAGGACCTGGGCTTGCCCAGAGGAGGAACATCTCATGGCTCTCCTCCTCGGCAGGGCCTGTTTCTTAAAAGGCACACGTCCGGCTCCTTGTCCCACACGGAAGGTGGCAGCCCTGAAAGATCTTGCTGGTCTTCACCGTCCCCCTGCAGCCTATTCAGAGGCACAACAGGATTCAGGAGCCGGGCTTGCCTAGAGGAGGAACATCTCATGGCTCTCGTCCTCCGCAGGGCCTGTTTCCAGAAAGGCACACGTCCGGCTCCTTGTCCCAAACGGAAGGTGGCAGCCCTGAAAGCTGTTGCTGGTCTTCACCGTCCCCCTGCAGCCTATTCACAGGCACAACAGGATTCAGGACCCGGGCTTGCCCAGAGGAGGAACATCTCATGGCTCTCGTCCTCCACAGGGCCTGTTTCAGAAAGTCACTCGTCCGGCTCCTTGTCCCACACGGAAGGTGGCAGCCCTGAAAGATGTTGCTGGTCTTCACCGTCCCCCTGCAGCCTATTCACACGTACAAGAGGATCTGGGAACCGGGCTTGCCCAGAGAGGAATATCTCATGGCTCTCGTCCTCGGCAGAGCCAGTTTCCGAACAGGCGCACGTCCGGCTCCTTGTCCCACACGGAAGGTGGCAGCCCGGAAAGCTGTTGCTGGTCTTCACCATCCCCTTGCAGCTTATTCACAGGCATAAGAGGATTTGGGACCAGGGATTGCCCAGAGGAGGAACATCTCATGGCTATCGTCCTCGGCAGAGCCTGATTCCGAGAAGGCACACGTCCGGCTCCTTGTCCCACACGGAAGGTGCGAGCCCGAAAGCTGTTGATGGTCTTCACCGTCCCCCTGCAGCCTATTCAGAGGCACAACAGGATTCAGGACCCAGGCATGCCCAGAGGAGGAACATCTCATGGCTCACTTCCTCGGCAGGGCCTGTTTCTGAAAACGCACACGTCCACCTCATTGTCCCACACGGAAGGTGGCAGGCCTGAAAGCTGTTGCTGGTCTTCACCGTCCCCCTGCAGCCTATTCACAGGCACAAGGGGATTTGGGACCCGGGCTTGCCCAGAGGAGGAACATCTCATGGCTCTCGTCCTCGGCAGGGCCTGTTTCCGAAAAGGCACACGTCCGACTCCTTGTCCCAAACGGAAGGTGGCAGCCCTGAAAGCTGTTGCTGGTCTTCACCGTCCCCTAGCAGCCTATTCACAGGCACAACAGGATTCAGGAGCCGGGCTTGCCTAGAGGAGGAACATCTCATGGCTCTCGTCCTCGGCAGAGCCTCATTCCGAAACGGCACACGTCCGGCTCCTTGTCCCAAACGGAAGGTGGCAGCCCTGAAAGCTGTTGCTGATCTTCACCGTCCCCCTGCAGCCTATTCAGAGGCACAACAGGATTCAGGAGACGGTCTTGCCTTGAGGAGGAACATCCCATGGCTCTCGTCCTCCGCAGGGCCTGTTTCCAGAAAGGCACACGTCCGGCTCCTTGTCCCAAACGGAAGGTGGCAGCCCTGAAAGATCTTGCTGGTCTTCACCATCCCCCTGCAGCCTATTCAGAGGCACAACAGGATTCAGGACCCGGGCTTGCCCAGAGGAGAAACATCTCATGGCTCTCGTCCTCGGCAGAGCCTCTTTCCGAAACGGCACACGTCCGGCTCCTTGTCCTAAATGGAAGGTGGCAGCCCTGAAAGCTGTTGCTGGTCTTCACCGTCCCCCTGCAGCCTATTCAGAGGCACAATAGGATTCAGGAGCCGGGCTTGCCTAGAGGAGGAACATCTCATGGCTCTCATCCTCGGCAGGGCCTGTTTCCAGAAAGGCACACGTCCGGCTCCTTGTCCCAAACGGAAGGTGGCAGCCAGGAAAGATGTTGCTGGTCTTCACCGTCCCCCTGCAGCCTATTCACAGGCACAACAGGATGTGTGACCCGGGCTTGCCCAGAGGAGGAACATCTCATGGCTCTCGTCCTCGGCAGGGCCTGTTTCCAGAAAGGCACATGTCCGGCTCCTTTTCCCAAACAGAAGGTGGCAGCCCTGAATGCTGTTGCTGGTCTTCACCGTCCCCCTGCAGCCTATTCAGAGGCAGAACAGGATTCAGGACCCGGGCTTGCCCAGAGGAGGAACATCTCATGGCTCTCGTCCTCGGCAGAGCCTCATTCCGAAACGGCACAAGTCCGGCTCCTTGTCCCAAACGGAAGGTGGCAGCCCTGAAAGCTGTTGCTGGTCTTCACCGTCCCCCTGCAGCCTATTCACAGGCACAACAGGATTCAGGACCCGGGCTTGCCCAGAGGAGGAACATCTCATGGCTCTCGTCCTCGGCAGGGCCTGTTTCAGAAATGCACTCGTCCGGCTCCTTGTCCCACACAGAAGGTGGCAGCCCTGAAAGATGTTGCTGGTCTTCACCGTCCCCCTGCAGCCTATTCAGAGGCACAACAGGATTCAGGACCCGGGCTTACGTAGAGAAGGAACATCTCATGGCTCTCGTCCTCCGCATGGCCTGTTTCAAGAAAGGCACACGTCCGGCTCCTTGTCCCAAACGGAAGGTGGCAGCCCTGAAAGCTGTTGCTGGTCTTCACCATCCCCCTGCAGCCTATTCACAGACACAACAGGATTCAGGACCCGGGCTTGCCCAGAGGAGGAACATCTCATGGCTCTCGTCCTCGGCAGGGCCTGTTACTTAAAAGGCACAATTCCGGCTCCTTGTCCCACACGGAAGGTGGCAGCCCTGAAAGATCTTGCTGGTCTTCACCGTCCCCCTGCAGCCTATTTACAGGCACAAGGGGATTTGGGACCCAGGCTTGCCCAGAGGAGGAACATCTCATGGCTCTCATCCTCGGCAGAGCCTGTTTCCGAAAAGGCACACGTCCGGCTCCTTGTCCCAAACGGAAGGTGGCAGCCCTGAAAGCTGTTGCTGGTCTTCACCGTCCCCCTGCAGCCTATTCACAGGCACAACAGGATTCAGGACCCGGGCTTGCCCAGAGGAGGAACATCTCATGGCTCTCGTCCTCTGCAGAGCTTCATTCCGAAACGGCACACGTCCGGCTCCTTGTCCCAAACGGAAGGTGGCAGCCCTGAAAGCTGTTGCTGATCTTTACCGTCCCCCTGCAGCCTATTCAGAGGCACAACAGGATTCAGGAGACGGTCTTGCCTTGAGGAGGAACATCTCATGGCTCTCGTCGTCCGCAGGGCCTGTTTCCAGAAAGGCACACGTCCGGCTCCTTGTCCCAAACGGAAGATGGCAGCCCTGAAAGATCTTGCTGGTCTTCAACATCCCTCTGCAGCCTATTCACAGGCACAACAGGATTCAGGACCCGGGCTTGCCCAGAGGAGGAACATCTCATGGCTCTCGTCTTCGGCAGATCCTGTTTCCTAAAAGGCACACGTCCGGCTCCTTGTCCCAAACGGAAGGTGGCAGCCCTGAAAGCTGTTGCTGGTCTTCACCGTCCCCCTGCAGCCTATTCAGAGGCACAACAGGATTCAGGACCCGGGCTTGCCCAGAGGAGGAACATCTCATGGCTCTCGTCCTCCGCAGAGCCTCATTCCGAAACGGCACACGTCCGGCTCCTTGTCCCAAACGGAAGGTGGCAGCACTGAAAGCTGTTGCTGGTCTTCACCGTCCCCCTGCAGCCTATTCACAGGCACAACAGGATTCAGGAGCCGGGCTTGCACAGAGGAGGAACATCTCATGGCTCTCGTCCTCCGCAGGGCCTATTTCCAGAAAGGCACACGTTCGGCTCCTTGTCCCACACGGAAGGTGGCAGCCCTGAATGCTGTTGCTGGTCTTCACCGTCCCCCTGCAGCCTATTCACAGGCACAACACGATCTGGGACCCTGGCTTGTCCATTTGAGGAACATCTCATGGCTCTCGTACTCGGCAGGTCCTGTTTCCGAGAAGGCACACGACCGGCTCCTTGTCCCACACGGAAGGTGCGAGCCCGGAAAGGTGTTGATGGTCTTCACCATCCACCTGCAGCCTATTCACAGGCACAACAGGATTCAGGACCCGGGCTTGCCCAGAGGAGGAACATCTCATGGCTCTCGTCCTCCGCAGGGCCTGTTTCTGAAAACGCACACGTCCACCTCATTGTCCCACACGGAAGGTGGCAGCCCTGAAAGCTGTTGCTGGTCTTCACCGTCCCCCTGCAGCCTATTCACAGGTACAAGAGGATCTGGGAACCGGGCTTGCCCAGAGGAGGAATATCTCATGGCTCTCGTCCTCGGCAGAGCCTGTTTCCGAAAAGGCACACGTCCGGCTCCTTGTCCCACACGGAAGGTGGCAGCCCTGAAAGATGTTGCTGGTCTTCACCGTCCCCCTGCAGCCTATTCACAGGCACAACAGGATTTGGGACCCAGGCATGCCCAGAGGAGGAACATCTCATGGCTCTCGTCCTCGGCAGAGCCCGTTTCCGAAAAGGCGCACGTCCGGCTCCTTGTCCCAAACGGAAGGTGGCAGCCCTGAATGCTGTTGCTGGTCTTCACCGTCCCCCTGCAGCCTATTCACAGGCACAACAGGATGTGGGACCCGGGCTTGTCCAGAGGAGGAACATCTCATGGCTCTCGTCCTCGGCAGGGCCTGTTTCCGAGAAGGCACACGACCGGCTCCTTGTCCCACACGGAAGGTGCGTGCCCGGAAAGCTGTTGATGGTCTTCACCGTCCACCTGCAGCCTATTCACAGGCACAACAGGATTCAGGACCCGGGCTTGCCCAGAGGAGGAACATCTCATGGCTCTCTTCCTCGGCAGGGCCTCTTTCTGAAAACGCACACGTCCACCTCATTGTCCCACACGGAAGGTGGCAGCCCTGAAAGGTGTTGCTGGTCTTCACCGTCCCCCTGCAGCCTATTCACAGGTACAAGAGGATCTGGGAACCGGGCTTGCCCAGAGGAGGAATATCTCATGGCTCTCGTCCTCGGCAGAGCCAGTTTCCGAACAGGCGCACGTCCGGCTCCTTGTCCCACACGGAATGTGGCAGCCCGGAAAGCTGTTGCTGGTCTTCACCATCCCCCTGCAGCTTATTCACAGGCATAAGAGGATTTGGGACCAGGGATTGCCCAGAGGAGGAACATCTCATGGCTCTCGTCCTCGGCAGAGCCTGATTCCGAGAAGGCACACGTCCGGCTCCTTGTCCCACACGGAAGGTGGCAGCCCTGAAAGCTGTTGCTGGTCTTCACCCTCCCCCTGCAGCCTATTCACAGGCACAACAGGATTCAGGACCCGGGCTTGCCCAGAGGAGGAACATCTCATGGCTCTCGTCCTCCGCAGGGCCTGTTTCTTAAAAAGCACACGTCCGGCTCCTTGTCCCACACGGAAGGTGGCAGCCCTGAAAGATGTTGCTGGTCTTCACCGTCCCCCTGCAGCCTATTCAGAGGCACAACAGGATTCAGGAGCCGGGCTTGCCTAGAGGAGGAACATCTCATGGCTCTCGCCCTCCGCAGGGCCTGTTTCCAGAAAGGAACTCGTCCGGCTCCTTGTCCCACACGGAAGGTGGCAGCCCTGAAAGATGTTGCTGGTCTTCACCGTCCCCCTGCAGCCTATTCAGAGGCAGAACAGGATTCAGGACCCGGGCTTGCCCAGAGGAGGAACATCTCATGGCTCTCGTCCTCGGCAGAGCCTGATTCCGAAAAGGCACACGTCTGGCTCCTTGTCCCAAACGGAAGGTGGCAGCCCTGAAAGATGTTGCTGGTCTTCACCGTCCCCCTGCAGCCTATTCACAGGCACAACAGGATTTGGGACCCAGGCATGCCCAGAGGAGGAACATCTCATTGCTCTCGTCCTCGGCAGAGCCCATTTTCGAAAAGGCGCACGTCCGGCTCCTTGTCCCACACGGAAGGTGGCAGCCCTGAATGCTGTTGCTGGTCTTCACCGTCCCCCTGCAGCCTATTCACAGGCACAACAGGATGTGGGACCCGGGCTTGCCCAGAGGAGGAACATCTCATGGCTCTCGTCCTCGGCAGGGCCTGTTTCCGAGAAGGCACACGACCGGCTCCTTGTCCCACACGGAAGGTGCGAGCCCGGAAAGCTGTTGATGGTCTTCACCGTCCACCTGCAGCCTATTCACAGGCACAACAGGATTCAGGACCCGGGCTTGCCCAGAGGAGGAACATCTCATGGCTCTCTTCCTTGGCAGGGCCTGTTTCTGAAAACGCACACGTCCACCTCATTGTCCCACACGGAAGGTGGCAGCCCTGAAAGGTGTTGCTGGTCTTCACCGTCCCCCTGCAGCCTATTCACAGGTACAAGAGGATGTGGGAACCGGGCTTGCCCAGAGGAGGAATATCTCATGGCTCTCGTCCTCGGCAGAGCCCGTTTCCGAACAGGCGCACGTCCGGCTCCTTGTCCCACACGGAATGTGGCAGCCCGGAAAGCTGTTGCTGGTCTTCACCATCCCCCTGCAGCTTATTCACAGGCATAAGAGGATTTGGGACCAGGGATTGCCCAGAGGAGGAACATCTCATGGCTCTCGTCCTCGGCAGAGCCTGATTCCGAGAAGGCACACGTCCGGCTCCTTGTCCCACACGGAAGGTGGCAGCCCTGAAAGCTGTTGCTGGTCTTCACCCTCCCCCTGCAGCCTATTCAGAGGCACAACAGGATTCAGGACCCGGGCTTGCCCAGAGGAGGAACATCTCATGGCTCTCGTCCTCGGCAGGGCCTGTTTCTTAAAAAGCACACGTCCGGCTCCTTGTCCCACACGGAAGGTGGCAGCCCTGAAAGATGTTGCTGGTCTTCACCGTCCCCCTGCAGCCTATTCAGAGGCACAACAGGATTCAGGAGCCGGGCTTGCCTAGAGGAGGAACATCTCATGGCTCTCGCCCTCCGCAGGGCCTGTTTCCAGAAAGGAACTCGTCCGGCTCCTTGTCCCACACGGAAGGTGGCAGCCCTGAAAGATGTTGCTGGTCTTCACTGTCCCCCTGCAGCCTATTCACAGGCACAACAGGATTCAGGAGCCGGGCTTGCCCAGAGGAGGAACATCTCATGGCTCTCGTCCTCGGCAGAGCCTGATTCCGAAAAGGCACACGTCTGGCTCCTTGTCCCAAACGGAAGGTGGCAGCCCTGAAAGATGTTGCTGGTCTTCACCGTCCCCCTGCAGCCTATTCACAGGCACAACAGGATTTGGGACCCAGGCATGCCCAGAGGAGGAACATCTCATGGCTCTGGTCCTCGGCAGAGCCCGTTTCCGAAAAGGCGCACGTCCGGCGCCTTGTCCCACACGGAAGGTGGCAGCCCTGAATGCTGTTGCTGGTCTTCACCGTCCCCCTGCAGCCTATTCACAGGCACAACACGATCTGGGACCCGGGCTTGTCCAGAGGAGGAACATCTCATGGCTCTCGTCCTCGGCAGGGCCTGTTTCCGAGAAGGCACACGACCGGCTCCTTGTCCCACACGGAAGGTGCGAGCCCGGAAAGCTGTTGATGGTCTTCACCGTCCACCTGCAGCCTATACACAGGCACAACAGGATTCAGGACCCGGGCTTGCCCAGAGGAGGAACATCTCATGGCTCTCTTCCTCGGCAGGGCCTGTTTCTGAAAACGCACACGTCCACCTCATTGTCCCACACGGAAGGTGGCAGCCCTGAAAGGTGTTGCTGGTCTTCACCGTCCCCCTGCAGCCTATTCACAGGTACAAGAGGATCTGGGAACCGGGCTTGCCCAGAGGAGGAATATCTCATGGCTCTCGTCCTCGGCAGAGCCAGTTTCCGAACAGGCGCACGTCCGGCTCCTTGTCCCACACGGAATGTGGCAGCCCGGAAAGCTGTTGCTGGTCTTCACCATCCCCCTGCAGCTTATTCACAGGCATAAGAGGATTTGGGACCAGGGATTGCCCAGAGGAGGAACATCTCATGGCTCTCGTCCTCGGCAGAGCCTGATTCCGAGAAGGCACACGTCCAGCTCCTTGTCCCACACGGAAGGTGGCAGCCCTGAAAGATGTTGCTGGTCTACACCGTCCCCCTGCAGCCTATTCAGAGGCAGAACAGGATTCAGGATCCGGGCTTGCTTAGAGGAGGAACATCTCATGGCTCTCGTCCTCCGCAGGGCCTGTTTCCAGAAAGGAACTCGTCCGGCTCCTTGTCCCACACGGAAGGTGGCAGCCCTGAAAGATGTTGCTGGTCTTCACCGTCCCCCTGCAGCCTATTCAGAGGCACAACAGGATTCAGGAGCCAGGCTTGCCTAGCGGAGGAACATCTCATGGCTCTCGTCCTCCGCAGGGCCTGTCTCCAGAAAGGCACGTGTCCGGCTCCTTGTCCCAAACGGAAGGTGGCAGCCCTGAAAGATGTTGCTGGTCTTCACCGTCCCGCTGCAGCCTATTCACAGGCACAACAGGATTCAGGACCCGGGCTTGCCCAGAGGAGGAACATCTCATGGCTCTCATCCTCGGCAGAGCCTGATTCCGAAAAGGCACACGTCCGGCTCCTTGTCCCACACGGAAGGTGGCAGCCCTGAATGCTGTTGCTGGTCTTCACCGTCCCCCTGCAGCCTATTCAGAGGCAGAACAGGATTCAGGACCCGGGCTTGCCCAGAGGAGGAACATCTCATGGCTCTCGTCCTCCGCAGGGCCTGTTTCCAGAAAGGCACACGTCCGGATCCTTGTCCAAAAGGGAAGGTGGCAGCCCTGAAAGCTGTTGCTTGTCTTCACCGTCCCCCTGCAGCCTATTTACAGGCACAAGGGGATTTGGGACCCAGGCATGCCTAGAGGAGGAACATCTCATGTCTCTCGTCTTCGGCAGATCCTGTTTCCGAAAAGGCACACGTCCGGCTCCTTGTCCCACACGGAAGGTGGCAGCCCTGAAAGGTGTTGCTGGTCTTCACCGTCCCCCTGCAGCCTATTCACAGGTACAAGAGGATCTGGGAACCGGGATTGCCCAGAGGAGGAATATCTCATGGCTCTCGTCCTCGGCAGAGCCAGTTTCCGAACAGGCGCACGTCCGGCTCCTTGTCCCACACGGAATGTGGCAGCCCGGAAAGCTGTTGCTGGTCTTCACCGTCCCCCTGCAGACTATTCACAGGCACAAGAGGATTTGGGACCAGGGATTGCCCAGAGGAGGAACATCTCATGGCTCTCGTCCTCGGCAGAGCCTGATTCCGAGAAGGCACACGTCCGGCTCCTTGTCCCAAACGGAAGGTGGCAGCCCTGAATGCTGTTGCTGGTCTTCACCGTCCCCCTGCAGCCTATTCACAGGCACAACAGGATTCAGGACCCGGGCTTGCCCAGAGGAGGAACATCTCATGGCTCTCGTCCTCCGCAGAGCCTGTTTCCGAAAAGGCACACGTCCGGCTCCTTGTCCCACACGGAAGGTGGCAGCCCTGAAAGATGTTGCTGGTCTTCACCGTCCCCCTGCAGCCTATTCACAGGCACAAGGGGATTTGGGACCCAGGCATGCCTAGAGGAGGAACATCTCATGGCTCTCGTCCTCGGCAGAGCCTGTTTCCGAAAAGGCACACGTCCGGCTCCTTGTCCCACACGTAAGGTGGCAGCCCTGAATGCTGTTGCTGGTCTTCACCGTCCCCCTGCAGCCTATTCATAGGCACAACACGATCTGGGACCCGGGCTTGTCCAGAGGAGGAACATCTCATGGCTCTCGTCCTCGGCAGGGCCTGTTTCCGAGAAGGCACACTAACGGCTCCTTGTCCCACACGGAAGGTGCGAGCCCGAAAGCTGTTGCTGGTCTTCACCGTCCCCCTGCAGCCTATTCACAGGCACAAGGGGATTTGGGACCCGGGCTTGCCCAGAGGAGGAACATCTCATGGCTCTCGTCCTCGGCAGAGCCTGTTTCCGAAAAGGCACACGTCCGGCTCCTTGTCCCACACGGAAGGTGGCAGCCCTGAAAGATGTTGCTGGTCTTCACCGTCCCCCTGCAGCCTATTCACAGGCACAACAGGATTCAGGAGCCGGGCTTGCCCAGAGGAGGAACATCTCATGGCTCTCGTCCTCTGCAGAGCCTCATTCCGAAACGGCACACGTCCGGCTCCTTGTCCCACACGGAAGGTGGCAGCCCTGAAAGCTGTTGCTGATCTTTATCGTCCCCCTGCAGCCTATTCAGAGGCACAACAGGATTCAGGAGACGGTCTTGCCTTGAGAAGGAACATCTCATGGCTCTCTTCCTCGGCACGGCCTGTTTCTGAAAACGCACACGTCCACCTCATTGTCCCACACTGAAGGTGGCAGCCCTGAAAGCTGTTGCTGATCTTTATCGTCCCCCTGCAGCCTATTCAGAGGCACAACAGGATTCAGGAGACGGTCTTGCCTTGAGGAGGAACATCTCATGGCTCTCGTCCTCCGCAGGGCCTGTTTCCAGAAAGGCACAAGTCCGGCTCCTTGTCCAAAAGGGAAGGTGGCAGCCCTGAAAGATCTTGCTGGTCTTCACCGTCCCCCTGCAGCCTATTCACAGGCACAAGGGGATTTGGGACCCAGGCATGCCTAGAGGAGGAACATCTCATGGCTCTCGTCCTCGGCAGAGCCTGTTTCTGAAAACGCACACGTCCACCTCATTGTCCCACACGGAAGGTGGCAGCCCTGAAAGGTGTTGCTGGTCTTCACCGACCACCTGCAGCCTATTCACAGGCACAACAGGATTCAGGAACCGGGCTTGCCCAGAGGAGGAACATCTCATGGCTCTCTTCCTCGGCAGGGCCTATTTCTGAAAACGCACACGTCCACCTCATTGTCCCACACGGAAGGTGGCAGCCCTGAAAGGTGTTGCTGGTCTTCACCGTCCCCCTGCAGCCTATTCACAGGTACAAGAGGATCTGGGAACCGGGCTTGCCCAGAGGAGGAATATCTCATGGCTCTCGTCCTCCGCAGAGCCAGTTTCCGTACAGGCGCACGTCCGGCTCCTTGTCCCACACGGAATGTGGCAGCCAAGAAAGCTGTTGCTGGTCTTCACCATCCCCCTGCAGCTTATTCACAGGCATAAGAGGATTTGGGACCAGGGATTGCCCAGAGGAGGAACATCTCATGGCTCTCGTCCTCGGCAGAGACTGATTCCGAGAAGGCACACGTCCAGCTCCTTGTCCCACACGGAAGGTGGCAGCCCTGAAAGCTGTTGCTGGTCTTCACCATCCCCCTGCAGCCTATTCACAGGCACAACAGGATTCAGGACCCGGGCTTGCCCAGAGGAGGAACATCTCATGGCTCTCGTCCTCGGCAGGGCCTGTTTCTTACAAAGCACACGTCCGGCTCCTTGTCCCACACGGAAGGTGGCAGCCCTGAAAGATGTTGCTGGTCTTCACCGTCCCCCTGCAGCCTATTCAGAGGCAGAACAGGATTCAGGATCCGGGCTTGCTTAGAGGAGGAACATCTCATGGCTCTCGTCCTCGGCAGGGCCTGTTTCCAGAAAGGAACTCGTCCGGCTCCTTGTCCCACACGGAAGGTGGCAGCCCTGAAAGATGTTGCTGGTCTTCACCGTCCCCCTGCAGCCTATTCAGAGGCACAACAGGATTCAGGAGCCAGGCTTGCCTAGCGGAGGAACATCTCATGGCTCTCGTCCTCCGCAGGGCCTGTCTCCAGAAAGGCACACGTCCGGCTCCTTGTCCCAAACGGAAGGTGGCAGCCCTGAAAGCTGTTGCTGGTCTTCACCGTCCCCCTGCAGCCTATTCACAGGCACAACAGGATTCAGGACCCGGGCTTGCCCAGAGGATGAACATCTCATGGCTCTCGTCCTCGGTAGAGCCTGATTCCGAAAAGGCACACGTCCGGCTCCTTGTCCCACACGGAAGGTGGCAGCCCTGAAAGATGTTGCTGGTCTTCACCGTCCCCCTGCAGCCTATTCACAGGCACAACAGGATTCAGGACCCGGGCTTGCCCAGAGGAGGAACATCTCATGGCTCTCGTCCTCCGCAGGGCCTGTTTCCAGAAAGGCACACGTCCGGCTCCTTGTCCAAAAGGGAAGGTGGCAGCCCTGAAAGATCTTGCTGGTCTTCACCGTCCCCCTGCAGCCTATTTACAGGCACAAGGGGATTTGGGACCCAGGCATGTCTAGAGGAGGAACATCTCATGGCTCTCGTCCTCGGCAGAGCCCGTTTCCGAAAAGGCGCACGTCCGGCTCCTTGTCCCACACGGAAGGTGGCAGCCCTGAAAGCTGTTGCTGGTCTTCACCGTCCCCCTGCAGCCTATTCACAGGCACAACACGATCTGGGACCCGGGCTTGTCCAGAGGAGGAACATCTCATGGCTCTCATCCTCTGCAGAGCCTGATTCCGAAAAGGCACACCTCCACCTCATTGTCCCACACGGAAGGTGGCAGCCCTGAAAGCTGTTGCTGGTCTTCACCGTCCCCCTGCAGCTTATTCACAGGTACAAGAGGATCTGGGAACCGGGCTTGCCCAGTGGAGGAATATCTCATGGCTCTCGTCCTCGGCAGAGCCAGTTTCCGAACAGGCGCACGTCCGGCTCCTTGTCCCACACGGAAGGTGGCAGCCCTGAATGCTGTTGCTGGTCTTCACCGTCCCCCTGCAGCCTATTCACAGGCACAACACGATCTGGGTCCCGGGCTTGCCCAGAGGAGGAACATCTCATGGCTCTCGTCCTCGGCAGGGCCTGTTTCCGAGAAGGCACACTAACGGCTCCTTGTCCCACACGGAAGGTGCAAGCCCGTCAAGCTGTTGATGGTCTTCACCGTCCCCCTGCAGCCTATTCACAGGCACAACAGGATTCAGGACCCAGGCATGCCCAGAGGAGGAACATCTCATGGCTCTCTTCCTCGGCAGGGCCTCTTTCTGAAAACGCACACGTCCACCTCATTATCCCACACGGAAGGTGGCAGCCCTGAAAGCTGTTGCTGGTCTTCACCGTCCCCCTGCAGCCTATTCACAGGCACAAGGGGATTTGGGACCCGGGCTTGCCCAGAGGAGGAACATCTCATGGCTCTCGTCCTCGGCAGAGCCTGTTTCCGAAAAGGCACACGTCCGGCTCCTTGTCCCACACGGAAGGTGCGAGCCCGTCAAGCTGTTGATGGTCTTCACCGTCCACCTGCAGCCTATTCACAGGCACAACAGGATTCAGGAGCCGGGCTTGCCCAGAGGAGGAACATCTCATGGCTCTCATCCTCTGCAGAGCCTGATTCCTAAAAGGCACACGTCCACCTCATTGTCCCACACGGAAGGTGGCAGCCCTGAAAGCTGTTGCTGGTCTTCACCGTCCCCCTGCAGCTTATTCACAGGTACAAGAGGATCTGGGAACCGGGCTTGCCCAGTGGAGGAATATCTCATGGCTCTCGTCCTCGGCAGAGCCAGTTTCCGAACAGGCGCACGTCCGGCTCCTTGTCCCACACGGAAGGTGGCAGCCCTGAAAGATGTTGCTGGTCTTCACCGTCCCCCTGCAGCCTATTCACAGGCACAACAGGATTCAGGACCCGGGCTTGCCCAGAGGAGGAACATCTCATGGCTCTCGTCCTCCGCAGGGCCTGTTTCCAGAAAGGCACACGTCCGGCTCCTTGTCCAAAAGGGAAGGTGGCAGCCCTGAAAGCTGTTGCTGGTGTTCACCGTCCCCCTGCAGCCTATTTACAGGCACAACACGATCTGGGACCCGGGCTTGTCCAGAGGAGGAACATCTCATGGCTCTCGTCTTCGGCAGATCCTGTTTCCGAAAAGGCACACGTCCGGCTCCTTGTCCCACACGGAAGGTGGCAGCCCTGAAAGCTGTTGCTGGTCTTCACCCTCCCCCTGCAGCCTATTCACAGGCACAACAGGATTCAGGAGCCGGGATTGCCCAGAGGAGGAACATCTCATGGCTCTCGTCCTCGGCAGGGCCTGTTTCTTAAAAAGCACACGTCCGGCTCCTTGTCCCACACGGAAGGTGGCAGCCCTGAAAGATGTTGCTGGTCTTCACCGTCCCCCTGCAGCCTATTCAGAGGCAGAACAGGATTCAGGAGCCGGGCTTCCCTAGAGGAGGAACATCTCATGGCCCTCGCCCTCCGCAGGGCCTGTTTCCAGAAAGGAACTCGTCCGGCTCCTTGTCCCACACGGAAGGTGGCAGTCCTGAAAGATGTTGCTGGTCTTCACCGTCCCCCTGCAGCCTATTCAGAGGCAGAACAGGATTCAGGATCCGGGCTTGCCCAGAGGAGGAACATCTCATGGCTCTCGTCCTCGGCAGAGCCTGATTCCGAAAAGGCGCACGTCCGGCTCCTTGTCCCACACGGAATGTGGCAGCCCGGAAAGCTGTTGCTGGTCTTCACCATCCCCCTGCAGCTTATTCACAGGTACAAGAGGATTTGGGACCAGGGATTGCCCAGAGGAGGAACATCTCATGGCTCTCGCCCTCGGCAGAGCCTGATTCCGAGAAGGCACACGTCCGGCTCCTTGTCCCAAACGGAAGGTGGCAGCCCTGAAAGCTGTTGCTGGTCTTCACCGTCCCCCTGCAGCCTATTCACAGGCACAACAGGATTCAGGACCCGGGCTTGCCCAGAGGAGGAACATCTCATGGCTCTCGTCCTCCGCAGAGCCTGTTTCCGAAAAGGCACACGTCCGGCTCCTTGTCCCACACGGAAGGTGGCAGCCCTGAAAGATGTTGCTGGTCTTCACCGTCCCCCTGCAGCCTATTCACAGGCACAAGGGGATTTGGGACCCAGGCCTGCCTAGAGGAGGAACATCTCATGGCTCTCGTCCTCGGCAGAGCCTGTTTCCGAAAAGGCACACGTCCGGCTCCTTGTCCCACACGTAAGGTGGCAGCCCTGAATGCTGTTGCTGGTCTTCACCGTCCCCCTGCAGCCTATTCACAGGCACAACACGATCTGGGACCCGGGCTTGTCCAGAGGAGGAACATCTCATGGCTCTCGTCCTCGGCAGGGCCTGTTTCCGAGAAGGCACACGACCGGCTCCTTGTCCCACACGGAAGGTGCGAGCCCGTCAAGCTGTTGATGGTCTTCACCGTCCACCTGCAGCCTATTCACAGGCACAACAGGATTCAGGAGCCGGGCTTGCCCAGAGGAGGAACATCTCATGGCTCTAATCCTCTGCAGAGCCTGATTCCGAAAAGGCACACGTCCACCTCATTGTCCCACACGGAAGGTGGCAGCCCTGAATGCAGTTGCTGGTCTTCACCGTCCCCCTGCAGCCTATTCACAGGCACAACACGATCTGGGTCCCGGGCTTGCCCAGAGGAGGAACATCTCATGGCTCTCGTCCTCGGCAGGGCCTGTTTCCGAGAAGGCACACTAACGGCTCCTTGTCCCACACGGAAGGTGCGAGCCCGAAAGCTGTTGCTGGTCTTCACCGTCCCCCTGCAGCCTATTCACAGGCTCAAGGGGATTTGGGACCCGGGCTTGCCCAGAGGAGGAACATCTCATGGCTCTCGTCCTCGGCAGAGCCTGTTTCCGAAAAGGCACACGTCCGGCTCCTTGTCCCACACGGAAGGTGGCAGCCCTGAAAGATGTTGCTGGTCTTCACCGTCCCCCTGCAGCCTATTCACAGGCACAACAGGATTCAGGACCCGGGCTTGCCCAGAGGAGGAACATCTCATGGCTCTCGTCCTCTGCAGAGCCTCATTCCGAAACGGCACACGTCCGGCTCCTTGTCCCACACGGAAGGTGGCAGCCCTGAAAGCTGTTGCTGATCTTTATCGTCCCCCTGCAGCCTATTCAGAGGCACAACAGGATTCAGGAGACGGTCTTGCCTTGAGAAGGAACATCTCATGGCTCTCTTCCTCGGCAGGGCCTGTTTCTGAAAACGCACACGTCCACCTCATTGTCCCACACGGAAGGTGGCAGCCCTGAAAGCTGTTGCTGATCTTTATCGTCCCCCTGCAGCCTATTCAGAGGCACAACAGGATTCAGGAGACGGTCTTGCCTTGAGGAGGAACATCTCATGGCTCTCGTCCTCCGCAGGGCCTGTTTCCAGAAAGGCACACGTCCGGCTCCTTGTCCAAAAGGAAAGGTGGCAGCCCTGAAAGATCTTGCTGGTCTTCACCGTCCCCCTGCAGCCTATTTACAGGCACAAGGGGATTTGGGACCCAGGCATGCCTAGAGGAGGAACATCTCATGGCTCTCGTCCTCGGCAGAGCCTGTTTCTAAAAACGCACACGTCCACCTCATTGTCCCACACGGAAGGTGGCAGCCCTGAAAGGTGTTGCTGGTCTTCACCGTCCACCTGCAGCCTATTCACAGGCACAACAGGATTCAGGAACCGGGCTTGCCCAGAGGAGGAACATCTCATGGCTCTCTTCCTCGGCAGGGCCTGTTTCTGAAAACGCACACGTCCACCTCATTGTCCCACACGGAAGGTGGCAGCCCTGAAAGGTGTTGCTGGTCTTCACCGTCCCCCTGCAGCCTATTCACAGGTACAAGAGGATCTGGGAACCGGGCTTGCCCAGAGGAGGAATATCTCATGGCTCTCGTCCTCCGCAGAGCCAGTTTCCGTACAGGCGCACGTCCGGCTCCTTGTCCCACACGGAATGTGGCAGCCCGGAAAGCTGTTGCTGGTCTTCACCATCCCCCTGCAGCTTATTCACAGGCATAAGAGGATTTGGGACCAGGGATTGCCCAGAGGAGGAACATCTCATGGCTCTCGTCCTCGGCAGAGACTGATTCCGAGAAGGCACACGTCCAGCTCCTTGTCCCACACGGAAGGTGGCAGCCCTGAAAGCTGTTGCTGGTCTTCACCATCCCCCTGCAGCCTATTCACAGGCACAACAGGATTCAGGACCCGGGCTTGCCCAGAGGAGGAACATCTCATGGCTCTCGTCCTCCGCAGGGCCTGTTTCCAGAAAGGAACTCGTCCGGCTCCTTGTCCCACACGGAAGGTGGCAGCCCTGAAAGATGTTGCTGGTCTTCACCGTCCCCCTGCAGCCTATTCAGAGGCACAACAGGATTCAGGAGCCAGGCTTGCCTAGCGGAGGAACATCACATGGCTGTCGTCCTCCGCAGGGCCTGTCTCCAGAAAGGCACACGTCCGGCTCCTTGTCCCAAACGGAAGGTGGCAGCCCTGAAAGATGTTGCTGGTCTTCACCGTCCCCCTGCAGCCTATTCAGAGGCACAACAGGATTCAGGACCCGGGCTTGCCCAGAGGATGAACATCTCATGGCTCTCGTCCTCGGTAGAGTCTGATTCCGAAAAGGCACACGTCCGGCTCCTTGTCCCACATGGAAGGTGGCAGCCCTGAAAGATGTTGCTGGTCTTCACCGTCCCCCTGCAGCCTATTCACAGGCACAACAGGATTCAGGACCCGGGCTTGCCCAGAGGAGGAACATCTCATGGCTCTCGTCCTCCGCAGGGCCTGTTTCCAGAAAGGCACACGTCCGGCTCCTTGTCCAAAAGGGAAGGTGGCAGCCCTGAAAGATCTTGCTGGTCTTCACCGTCCCCCTGCAGCCTATTTACAGGCACAAGGGGATTTGGGACCCAGGCATGCCTAGAGGAGGAACATCTCATGGCTCTCGTCCTCGGCAGAGCCCGTTTCCGAAAAGGCGCACGTCCGGCTCCTTGTCCCACACGGAAGGTGGCAGCCCTGAATGCTGTTGCTGGTCTTCACCGTCCCCCTGCAGCCTATTCACAGGCACAACACGATCTGGGACCCGGGCTTGTCCAGAGGAGGAACATCTCATGGCTCTCGTCCTCGGCAGGGCCTGTTTCCGAGAAGGCACACGACCGGCTCCTTGTCCCACACGGAAGGTGCGAGCCCGTCAAGCTGTTGATGGTCTTCACCGTCCACCTGCAGCCTATGCACAGGCACAACAGGATTCAGGAGCCGGGCTTGCCCAGAGGAGGAACATCTCATGGCTCTCATCCTCTGCAGAGCCTGATTCCGAAAAGGCACACCTCCACCTCATTGTCCCACACGGAAGGTGGCAGCCCTGAAAGCTGTTGCTGGTCTTCACCGTCCCCCTGCAGCTTATTCACAGGTACAAGAGGATCTGGGAACCGGGCTTGCCCAGTGGAGGAATATCTCATGGCTCTCGTCCTCGGCAGAGCCAGTTTCCGAACAGGCGCACGTCCGGCTCCTTGTCCCACACGGAAGGTGGCAGCCCTGAATGCTGTTGCTGGTCTTCACCGTCCCCCTGCAGCCTATTCACAGGCACAACACGATCTGGGTCCCGGGCTTGCCCAGAGGAGGAACATCTCATGGCTCTCGTCCTCGGCATGGCCTGTTTCCGAGAGGGCACACTAACGGCTCCGTGTCCCACACGGAAGGTGCAAGCCCGTCAAGCTATTGATGGTCTTCACCGTCCCCCTGCAGCCTATTCACAGGCACAACAGGATTCAGGACCCAGGCATGCCCAGAGGAGGAACATCTCATGGCTCTCTTCCTCGGCAGGGCCTGTTTCTGAAAACGCACACGTCGACCTCATTGTCCCACACGGAAGGTGGCAGCCCTGAAAGGTGTTGCTGGTCTTCACCGTCCCCCTGCAGCCTATTCACAGGCACAAGGGGATTTGGGACCCGGGCTTGCCCAGAGGAGGAACATCTCATGGCTCTCGTCCTCGGCAGAGCCTGTTTCCGAAAAGGCACACGTCCGGCTCCTTGTCCCACACGGAAGGTGGCAGCCCTGAAAGATGTTGCTGGTCTTCACCGTCCCCCTGCAGCCTATTCACAGGCACAAGGGGATTTGGGACCCAGGCCTGCCTAGAGGAGGAACATCTCATGGCTCTCGTCCTCGGCAGAGCCTGTTTCCGAAAAGGCACACGTCCGGCTCCTTGTCCCACACGTAAGGTGGCAGCCCTGAATGCTGTTGCTGGTCTTCACCGTCCCCCTGCAGCCTATTCACAGGCACAACACGATCTGGGACCCGGGCTTGTCCAGAGGAGGAACATCTCATGGCTCTCGTCCTCGGCAGGGCCTGTTTCCGAGAAGGCACACGACCGGCTCCTTGTCCCACACGGAAGGTGCGAGCCCGTCAAGCTGTTGATGGTCTTCACCGTCCACCTGCAGCCTATTCACAGGCACAACACGATCTGGGTCCCGGGCTTGCCCAGAGGAGGAACATCTCATGGCTCTCATCCTCTGCAGAGCCTGATTCCGAAAAGGCACACGTCCACCTCATTGTCCCACACGGAAGGTGGCAGCCCTGAATGCTGTTGCTGGTCTTCACCGTCCCCCTGCAGCCTATTCACAGGCACAACACGATCTGGGTCCCGGGCTTGCCCAGAGGAGGAACATCTCATGGCTCTCGTCCTCGGCAGGGCCTGTTTCCGAGAAGGCACACTAACGGCTCCTTGTCCCACACGGAAGGTGCGAGCCCGAAAGCTGTTGCTGGTCTTCACCGTCCCCCTGCAGCCTATTCACAGGCTCAAGGGGATTTGGGACCCGGGCTTGCCCAGAGGAGGAACATCTCATGGCTCTCGTCCTCGGCAGAGCCTGTTTCCGAAAAGGCACACGTCCGGCTCCTTGTCCCACACGGAAGGTGGCAGCCCTGAAAGATGTTGCTGGTCTTCACCGTCCCCCTGCAGCCTATTCACAGGCACAACAGGATTCAGGACCCGGGCTTGCCCAGAGGAGGAACATCTCATGGCTCTCGTCCTCTGCAGAGCCTCATTCCGAAACGGCACACGTCCGGCTCCTTGTCCCACACGGAAGGTGGCAGCCCTGAAAGCTGTTGCTGATCTTTATCGTCCCCCTGCAGCCTATTCAGAGGCACAACAGGATTCAGGAGACGGTCTTGCCTTGAGAAGGAACATCTCATGGCTCTCTTCCTCGGCAGGGCCTGTTTCTGAAAACGCACACGTCCACCTCATTGTCCCACACGGAAGGTGGCAGCCCTGAAAGCTGTTGCTGATCTTTATCGTCCCCCTGCAGCCTATTCAGAGGCACAACAGGATTCAGGAGACGGTCTTGCCTTGAGGAGGAACATCTCATGGCTCTCGTCCTCCGCAGGGCCTGTTTCCAGAAAGGCACACGTCCGGCTCCTTGTCCAAAAGGGAAGGTGGCAGCCCTGAAAGATCTTGCTGGTCTTCACCGTCCCCCTGCAGCCTATTTACAGGCACAAGGGGATTTGGGACCCAGGCATGCCTAGAGGAGGAACATCTCATGGCTCTCGTCCTCGGCAGAGCCTGTTTCTGAAAACGCACACGTCCACCTCATTGTCCCACACGGAAGGTGGCAGCCCTGAAAGGTGTTGCTGGTCTTCACCGTCCACCTGCAGCCTATTCACAGGCACAACAGGATTCAGGAACCGGGCTTGCCCAGAGGAGGAACATCTCATGGCTCTCTTCCTCGGCAGGGCCTGTTTCTGAAAACGCACACGTCCACCTCATTGTCCCACACGGAAGGTGGCAGCCCTGAAAGGTGTTGCTGGTCTTCACCGTCCCCCTGCAGCCTATTCACAGGTACAAGAGGATCTGGGAACCGGGCTTGCCCAGAGGAGGAATATCTCATGGCTCTCGTCCTCCGCAGAGCCAGTTTCCGTACAGGCGCACGTCCGGCTCCTTGTCCCACACGGAATGTGGCAGCCCGGAAAGCTGTTGCTGGTCTTCACCATCCCCCTGCAGCTTATTCACAGGCATAAGAGGATTTGGGACCAGGGATTGCCCAGAGGAGGAACATCTCATGGCTCTCGTCCTCGGCAGAGACTGATTCCGAGAAGGCACACGTCCAGCTCCTTGTCCCACACGGAAGGTGGCAGCCCTGAAAGCTGTTGCTGGTCTTCACCATCCCCCTGCAGCCTATTCACAGGCACAACAGGATTCAGGACCCGGGCTTGCCCAGAGGAGGAACATCTCATGGCTCTCGTCCACGGCAGGGCCTGTTTCTTAAAAAGCACACGTCCGGCTCCTTGTCCCACACGGAAGGTGGCAGCCCTGAAAGATGTTGCTGGTCTTCACCGTCCCCCTGCAGCCTATTCAGAGGCAGAACAGGATTCAGGATCCGGGCTTGCTTAGAGGAGGAACATCTCATGTCTCTCGCCCTCCGCAGGGCCTGTTTCCAGAAAGGAACTCGTCCGGCTCCTTGTCCCACACGGAAGGTGGCAGCCCTGAAAGATGTTGCTGGTCTTCACCGTCCCCCTGCAGCCTATTCAGAGGCACAACAGGATTCAGGAGCCAGGCTTGCCTAGCGGAGGAACATCACATGGCTCTCGTCCTCCGCAGGGCCTGTCTCCAGAAAGGCACACGTCCGGCTCCTTGTCCCAAACGGAAGGTGGCAGCCCTGAAAGATGTTGCTGGTCTTCACCGTCCCCCTGCAGCCTATTCAGAGGCACAACAGGATTCAGGACCCGGGCTTGCCCAGAGGATGAACAACTCATGGCTCTCGTCCTCGGTAGAGCCTGATTCCGAAAAGGCACACGTCCGGCTCCTTGTCCCACATGGAAGGTGGCAGCCCTGAAAGATGTTGCTGGTCTTCACCGTCCCCCTGCAGCCTATTCACAGGCACAAGGGGATTTGGGACCCGGGCTTGCCCAGAGGAGGAACATCTCATGGCTCTCGTCCTCCGCAGGGCCTGTTTCCAGAAAGGCACACGTCCGGCTCCTTGTCCAAAAGGGAAGGTGGCAGCCCTGAAAGATCTTGCTGGTCTTCACCGTCCCCCTGCAGCCTATTTACAGGCACAAGGGGATTTGGGACCCAGGCATGCCTAGAGGAGGAACATCTCATGGCTCTCGTCCTCGGCAGAGCCCGTTTCCGAAAAGGCGCACGTCCGGCTCCTTGTCCCACACGGAAGGTGGCAGCCCTGAATGCTGTTGCTGGTCTTCACCGTCCCCCTGCAGCCTATTCACAGGCACAACACGATCTGGGACCCGGGCTTGTCCAGAGGAGGAACATCTCATGGCTCTCGTCCTCGGCAGGGCCTGTTTCCGAGAAGGCACACGACCGGCTCCTTGTCCCACACGGAAGGTGCGAGCCCGTCAAGCTGTTGATGGTCTTCACCGTCCACCTGCAGCCTATGCACAGGCACAACAGGATTCAGGAGCCGGGCTTGCCCAGAGGAGGAACATCTCATGGCTCTCATCCTCTGCAGAGCCTGATTCCGAAAAGGCACACCTCCACCTCATTGTCCCACACGGAAGGTGGCAGCCCTGAAAGCTGTTGCTGGTCTTCACCGTCCCCCTGCAGCTTATTCACAGGTACAAGAGGATCTGGGAACCGGGCTTGCCCAGTGGAGGAATATCTCATGGCTCTCGTCCTCGGCAGAGCCAGTTTCCGAACAGGCGCACGTCCGGCTCCTTGTCCCACACGGAAGGTGGCAGCCCTGAATGCTGTTGCTGGTCTTCACCGTCCCCCTGCAGCCTATTCACAGGCAGAACACGATCTGGGTCCCGGGCTTGCCCAGAGGAGGAACATCTCATGGCTCTCGTCCTCGGCAGGGCCTGTTTCCGAGAGGGCACACTAACGGCTCCTTGTCCCACACGGAAGGTGCAAGCCCGTCAAGCTGTTGATGGTCTTCACCGTCCCCCTGCAGCCTATTCACAGGCACAACAGGATTCAGGACCCAGGCATGCCCAGAGGAGGAACATCTCATGGCTCTCTTCCTCGGCAGGGCCTGTTTCTGAAAACGCACACGTCGACCTCATTGTCCCACACGGAAGGTGGCAGCCCTGAAAGGTGTTGCTGGTCTTCACCGTCCCCCTGCAGCCTATTCACAGGCACAAGGGGATTTGGGACCCGGGCTTGCCCAGAGGAGGAACATCTCATGGCTCTCGTCCTCGGCAGAGCCTGTTTCCGAAAAGGCACACGTCCGGCTCCTTGTCCCACACGGAAGGTGGCAGCCCTGAAAGATGTTGCTGGTCTTCACCGTCCCCCTGCAGCCTATTCACAGGCACAAGGGGATTTGGGACCCAGGCCTGCCTAGAGGAGGAACATCTCATGGCTCTCGTCCTCGGCAGAGCCTGATTCCGAAAAGGCACACGTCCGGCTCCTTGTCCCACACGTAAGGTGGCAGCCCTGAATGCTGTTGCTGGTCTTCACCGTCCCCCTGCAGCCTATTCACAAGCACAACACGATCTGGGACCCGGGCTTGTCCAGAGGAGGAACATCTCATGGCTCTCGTCCTCGGCAGGGCCTGTTTCCGAGAAGGCACACGACCGGCTCCTTGTCCCACACGGAAGGTGCGAGCCCGTCAAGCTGTTGATGGTCTTCACCGTCCACCTGCAGCCTATTCACAGGCACAACAGGATTCAGGAGCCGGGCTTGCCCAGAGGAGGAACATCTCATGGCTCTCATCCTCTGCAGAGCCTGATTCCGAAAAGGCACACGTCCACCTCATTGTCCCACACGGAAGGTGGCAGCCCTGAATGCTGTTGCTGGTCTTCACCGTCCCCCTGCAGCCTATTCACAGGCACAACACGATCTGGGTCCCGGGCTTGCCCAGAGGAGGAACATCTCATGGCTCTCGTCCTCGGCAGGGCCTGTTTCCGAGAAGGCACACTAACGGCTCCTTGTCCCACACGGAAGGTGCGAGCCCGAAAGCTGTTGCTGGTCTTCACCGTCCCCCTGCAGCCTATTCACAGGCTCAAGGGGATTTGGGACCCGGGCTTGCCCAGAGGAGGAACATCTCATGGCTCTCGTCCTCGGCAGAGCCTGTTTCCGAAAAGGCACACGTCCGGCTCCTTGTCCCACACTGAAGGTGGCAGCCCTGAAAGATGTTGCTGGTCTTCACCGTCCCCCTGCAGCCTATTCACAGGCACAACAGGATTCAGGACCCGGGCTTGCCCAGAGGAGGAACATCTCATGGCTCTCGTCCTCTGCAGAGCCTCATTCCGAAACGGCACACGTCCGGCTCCTTGTCCCACACGGAAGGTGGCAGCCCTGAAAGCTGTTGCTGATCTTTATCGTCCCCCTGCAGCCTATTCAGAGGCACAACAGGATTCAGGAGACGGTCTTGCCTTGAGAAGGAACATCTCATGGCTCTCTTCCTCGGCAGGGCCTGTTTCTGAAAACGCACACGTCCACCTCATTGTCCCACACGGAAGGTGGCAGCCCTGAAAGCTGTTGCTGATCTTTATCGTCCCCCTGCAGCCTATTCACAGGCACAACAGGATTCAGGAGACGGTCTTGCCTTGAGGAGGAACATCTCATGGCTCTCGTCCTCCGCAGGGCCTGTTTCCAGAAAGGCACACGTCCGGCTCCTTGTCCAAAAGGGAAGGTGGCAGCCCTGAAAGATCTTGCTGGTCTTCACCGTCCCCCTGCAGCCTATTTACAGGCACAAGGGGATTTGGGACCCAGGCATGCCTAGAGGAGGAACATCTCATGGCTCTCGTCCTCGGCAGAGCCTGTTTCTGAAAACGCACACGTCCACCTAATTGTCCCACACGGAAGGTGGCAGCCCTGAAAGGTGTTGCTGGTCTTCACCGTCCACCTGCAGCCTATTCACAGGCACAACAGGATTCAGGAACCGGGCTTGCCCAGAGGAGGAACATCTCATGGCTCTCTTCCTCGGCAGGGCCTGTTTCTGAAAACGCACACGTCCACCTCATTGTCCCACACGGAAGGTGGCAGCCCTGAAAGGTGTTGCTGGTCTTCACCGTCCCCCTGCAGCCTATTCACAGGTACAAGAGGATCTGGGAACCGGGCTTGCCCAGAGGAGGAATATCTCATGGCTCTCGTCCTCCGCAGAGCCAGTTTCCGTACAGGCGCACGTCCGGCTCCTTGTCCCACACGGAATGTGGCAGCCCGGAAAGCTGTTGCTGGTCTTCACCATCCCCCTGCAGCTTATTCACACGCATAAGAGGATTTGGGACCAGGGATTGCCCAGAGGAGGAACATCTCATGGCTCTCGTCCTCGGCAGAGACTGATTCCGAGAAGGCACACGTCCAGCTCCTTGTCCCACACGGAAGGTGGCAGCCCTGAAAGCTGTTGCTGGTCTTCACCATCCCCCTGCAGCCTATTCACAGGCACAACAGGATTCAGGAGCCGGGCTTGCCCAGAGGAGGAACATCTCATGGCTCTCGTCCTTGGCAGGGCCTGTTTCTTAAAAAGCACACGTCCGGCTCCTTGTCCCACACGGAAGGTGGCAGCCCTGAAAGATGTTGCTGGTCTTCACCGTCCCCCTGCAGCCTATTCAGAGGCAGAACAGGATTCAGGATCCGGGCTTGCTTAGAGGAGGAACATCTCATGGCTCTCGTCCTCCGCAGGGCCTGTTTCCAGAAAGGAACTCGTCCGGCTCCTTGTCCCACACGGAAGGTGGCAGCCCTGAAAGATGTTGCTGGTCTTCACCGTCCCCCTGCAGCCTATTCAGAGGCACAACAGGATTCAGGAGCCAGGCTTGCCTAGCGGAGGAACATCACATGGCTCTCGTCCTCCGCAGGGCCTGTCTCCAGAAAGGCACACGTCCGGCTCCTTGTCCCAAACGGAAGGTGGCAGCCCTGAAAGATGTTGCTGGTCTTCACCGTCCCCCTGCAGCCTATTCAGAGGCACAACAGGATTCAGGACCCGGGCTTGCCCAGAGGATGAACATCTCATGGCTCTCGTCCTCGGTAGAGCCTGATTCCGAAAAGGCACACGTCCGGCTCCTTGTCCCACACGGAAGGTGGCAGCCCTGAAAGATGTTGCTGGTCTTCACCGTCCCCCTGCAGCCTATTCACAGGCACAACAGGATTCAGGACCCGGGCTTGCCCAGAGGAGGAACATCTCATGGCTCTCGTCCTCCGCAGGGCCTGTTTCCAGAAAGGCACACGTCCGGCTCCTTGTCCAAAAGGGAAGGTGGCAGCCCTGAAAGATCTTGCTGGTCTTCACCGTCCCCCTGCAGCCTATTTACAGGCACAAGGGGATTTGGGACCCAGGCATGCCTAGAGGAGGAACATCTCATGGCTCTCGTCCTCGGCAGAGCCCGTTTCCGAAAAGGCGCACGTCCGGCTCCTTGTCCCACACGGAAGGTGGCAGCCCTGAATGCTGTTGCTGGTCTTCACCGTCCCCCTGCAGCCTATTCACAGGCACAACACGATCTGGGACCCGGGCTTGTCCAGAGGAGGAACATCTCATGGCTCTCGTCCTCGGCAGGGCCTGTTTCCGAGAAGGCACACGACCGGCTCCTTGTCCCACACGGAAGGTGCGAGCCCGTCAAGCTGTTGATGGTCTTCACCGTCCACCTGCAGCCTATGCACAGGCACAACAGGATTCAGGAGCCGGGCTTGCCCAGAGGAGGAACATCTCATGGCTCTCATCCTCTGCAGAGCCTGATTCCGAAAAGGCACACCTCCACCTCATTGTCCCACACGGAAGGTGGCAGCCCTGAAAGCTGTTGCTGGTCTTCACCGTCCCCCTGCAGCTTATTCACAGGTACAAGAGGATCTGGGAACCGGGCTTGCCCAGTGGAGGAATATCTCATGGCTCTCGTCCTCGGCAGAGCCAGTTTCCGAACAGGCGCACGTCCGGCTCCTTGTCCCACACGGAAGGTGGCAGCCCTGAATGCTGTTGCTGGTCTTCACCGTCCCCCTGCAGCCTATTCACAGGCACAACACGATCTGGGTCCCGGGCTTGCCCAGAGGAGGAACATCTCATGGCTCTCGTCCTCGGCAGGGCCTGTTTCCGAGAGGGCACACTAACGGCTCCTTGTCCCACACGGAAGGTGCAAGCCCGTCAAGCTGTTGATGGTCTTCACCGTCCCCCTGCAGCCTATTCACAGGCACAACAGGATTCAGGACCCAGGCATGCCCAGAGGAGGAACATCTCATGGCTCTCTTCCTCGGCAGGGCCTGTTTCTGAAAACGCACACGTCGACCTCATTGTCCCACACGGAAGGTGGCAGCCCTGAAAGGTGTTGCTGGTCTTCACCGTCCCCCTGCAGCCTATTCACAGGCACAAGGGGATTTGGGACCCGGGCTTGCCCAGAGGAGGAACATCTCATGGCTCTCGTCCTCGGCAGAGCCTGTTTCCGAAAAGGCACACGTCCGGCTCCTTGTCCCACACGGAAGGTGGCAGCCCTGAAAGATGTTGCTGGTCTTCACCGTCCCCCTGCAGCCTATTCACAGGCACAACAGGATTCAGGAGCCGGGCTTGCCCAGAGGAGGAATATCTCATGGCTCTCGTCCTCCGCAGGGCCAGTTTCCGAAAAGGCGCACGTCCGGCTCCTTGTCCCACACGGAATGTGGCAGCCCGGAAAGCTGTTGCTGGTCTTCACCATCCCCCTGCAGCTTATTCACAGGCATAAGAGGATTTGGGACCAGGGATTGCCCAGAGGAGGAACATCTCATGGCTCTCGTCCTCGGCAGAGACTGATTCCGAGAAGGCACACGTCCAGCTCCTTGTCCCACACGGAAGGTGGCAGCCCTGAAAGCTGTTGCTGGTCTTCACCATCCCCCTGCAGCCTATTCACAGGCACAACAGGATTCAGGACCCGGGCTTGCCCAGAGGAGGAACATCTCATGGCTCTCGTCCTCGGCAGGGCCTGTTTCTTAAAAAGCACACGTCCGGCTCCTTGTCCCACACGGAAGGTGGCAGCCCTGAAAGATGTTGCTGGTCTTCACCGTCCCCCTGCAGCCTATTCAGAGGCAGAACAGGATTCAGGATCCGGGCTTGCTTAGAGGAGGAACATCTCATGTCTCTCGCCCTCCGCAGGGCCTGTTTCCAGAAAGGAACTCGTCCGGCTCCTTGTCCCACACGGAAGGTGGCAGCCCTGAAAGATGTTGCTGGTCTTCACCGTCCCCCTGCAGCCTATTCAGAGGCACAACAGGATTCAGGAGCCAGGCTTGCCTAGCGGAGGAACATCACATGGCTCTCGTCCTCCGCAGGGCCTGTCTCCAGAAAGGCACACGTCCGGCTCCTTGTCCCAAACGGAAGGTGGCAGCCCTGAAAGATGTTGCTGGTCTTCACCGTCCCCCTGCAGCCTATTCAGAGGCACAACAGGATTCAGGACCCGGGCTTGCCCAGAGGATGAACATCTCATGGCTCTCGTCCTCGGTAGAGCCTGATTCCGAAAAGGCACACGTCCGGCTCCTTGTCCCACATGGAAGGTGGCAGCCCTGAAAGATGTTGCTGGTCTTCACCGTCCCCCTGCAGCCTATTCACAGGCACAAGGGGATTTGGGACCCGGGCTTGCCCAGAGGAGGAACATCTCATGGCTCTCGTCCTCCGCAGGGCCTGTTTCCAGAAAGGCACACGTCCGGCTCCTTGTCCAAAAGGGAAGGTGGCAGCCCTGAAAGATCTTGCTGGTCTTCACCGTCCCCCTGCAGCCTATTTACAGGCACAAGGGGATTTGGGACCCAGGCATGCCTAGAGGAGGAACATCTCATGGCTCTCGTCCTCGGCAGAGCCCGTTTCCGAAAAGGCGCACGTCCGGCTCCTTGTCCCACACGGAAGGTGGCAGCCCTGAATGCTGTTGCTGGTCTTCACCGTCCCCCTGCAGCCTATTCACAGGCACAACACGATCTGGGACCCGGGCTTGTCCAGAGGAGGAACATCTCATGGCTCTCGTCCTCGGCAGGGCCTGTTTCCGAGAAGGCACACGACCGGCTCCTTGTCCCACACGGAAGGTGCGAGCCCGTCAAGCTGTTGATGGTCTTCACCGTCCACCTGCAGCCTATGCACAGGCACAACAGGATTCAGGAGCCGGGCTTGCCCAGAGGAGGAACATCTCATGGCTCTCATCCTCTGCAGAGCCTGATTCCGAAAAGGCACACCTCCACCTCATTGTCCCACACGGAAGGTGGCAGCCCTGAAAGCTGTTGCTGGTCTTCACCGTCCCCCTGCAGCTTATTCACAGGTACAAGAGGATCTGGGAACCGGGCTTGCCCAGTGGAGGAATATCTCATGGCTCTCGTCCTCGGCAGAGCCAGTTTCCGAACAGGCGCACGTCCGGCTCCTTGTCCCACACGGAAGGTGGCAGCCCTGAATGCTGTTGCTGGTCTTCACCGTCCCCCTGCAGCCTATTCACAGGCACAACACGATCTGGGTCCCGGGCTTGCCCAGAGGAGGAACATCTCATGGCTCTCGTCCTCGGCAGGGCCTGTTTCCGAGAGGGCACACTAACGGCTCCTTGTCCCACACGGAAGGTGCAAGCCCGTCAAGCTGTTGATGGTCTTCACCGTCCCCCTGCAGCCTATTCACAGGCACAACAGGATTCAGGACCCAGGCATGCCCAGAGGAGGAACATCTCATGGCTCTCTTCCTCGGCAGGGCCTGTTTCTGAAAACGCACACGTCGACCTCATTGTCCCACACGGAAGGTGGCAGCCCTGAAAGGTGTTGCTGGTCTTCACCGTCCCCCTGCAGCCTATTCACAGGCACAAGGGGATTTGGGACCCGGGCTTGCCCAGAGGAGGAACATCTCATGGCTCTCGTCCTCGGCAGAGCCTGTTTCCGAAAAGGCACACGTCCGGCTCCTTGTCCCACACGGAAGGTGGCAGCCCTGAAAGATGTTGCTGGTCTTCACCGTCCACCTGCAGCCTATTCACAGGCACAAGGGGATTTGGGACCCAGGCCTGCCTAGAGGAGGAACATCTCATGGCTCTCGTCCTCGGCAGAGCCTGATTCCGAAAAGGCACACGTCCGGCTCCTTGTCCCACACGTAAGGTGGCAGCCCTGAATGCTGTTGCTGGTCTTCACCGTCCCCCTGCAGCCTATTCACAGGCACAACACGATCTGGGACCCGGGCTTGTCCAGAGGAGGAACATCTCATGGCTCTCGTCCTCGGCAGGGCCTGTTTCCGAGAAGGCACACGACCGGCTCCTTGTCCCACACGGAAGGTGCGAGCCCGTCAAGCTGTTGATGGTCTTCACCGTCCACCTGCAGCCTATTCACAGGCACAACAGGATTCAGGAGCCGGGCTTGCCCAGAGGAGGAACATCTCATGGCTCTCATCCTCTGCAGAGCCTGATTCCGAAAAGGCACACGTCCACCTCATTGTCCCACACGGAAGGTGGCAGCCCTGAATGCTGTTGCTGGTCTTCACCGTCCCCCTGCAGCCTATTCACAGGCACAACACGATCTGGGTCCCGGGCTTGCCCAGAGGAGGAACATCTCATGGCTCTCGTCCTCGGCAGGGCCTGTTTCCGAGAAGGCACACTAACGGCTCCTTGTCCCACACGGAAGGTGCGAGCCCGAAAGCTGTTGCTGGTCTTCACCGTCCCCCTGCAGCCTATTCACAGGCTCAAGGGGATTTGGGACCCGGGCTTGCCCAGAGGAGGAACATCTCATGGCTCTCGTCCTCGGCAGAGCCAGTTTCCGAAAAGGCACACGTCCGGCTCCTTGTCCCACACGGAAGGTGGCAGCCCTGAAAGATGTTGCTGGTCTTCACCGTCCCCCTGCAGCCTATTCACAGGCACAACAGGATTCAGGACCCGGGCTTGCCCAGAGGAGGAACATCTCATGGCTCTCGTCCTCTGCAGAGCCTCATTCCGAAACGGCACACGTCCGGCTCCTTGTCCCACACGGAAGGTGGCAGCCCTGAAAGCTGTTGCTGATCTTTATCGTCCCCCTGCAGCCTATTCAGAGGCACAACAGGATTCAGGAGACGGTCTTGCCTTGAGAAGGAACATCTCATGGCTCTCTTCCTCGGCAGGGCCTTTTTCTGAAAACGCACACGTCCACCTCATTGTCCCACACGGAAGGTGGCAGCCCTGAAAGCTGTTGCTGATCTTTATCGTCCCCCTGCAGCCTATTCACAGGCACAACAGGATTCAGGAGACGGTCTTGCCTTGAGGAGGAACATCTCATGGCTCTCGTCCTCCGCAGGGCCTGTTTCCAGAAAGGCACACGTCCGGCTCCTTGTCCAAAAGGGAAGGTGGCAGCCCTGAAAGATCTTGCTGGTCTTCACCGTCCCCCTGCAGCCTATTTACAGGCACAAGGGGATTTGGGACCCAGGGATGCCTAGAGGAGGAACATCTCATGGCTCTCGTCCTCGGCAGAGCCTGTTTCTGAAAACGCACACGTCCACCTAATTGTCCCACACGGAAGGTGGCAGCCCTGAAAGGTGTTGCTGGTCTTCACCGTCCACCTGCAGCCTATTCACAGGCACAACAGGATTCAGGAACCGGGCTTGCCCAGAGGAGGAACATCTCATGGCTCTCTTCCTCGGCAGGGCCTGTTTCTGAAAACGCACACGTCCACCTCATTGTCCCACACGGAAGGTGGCAGCCCTGAAAGGTGTTGCTGGTCTTCACCGTCCCCCTGCAGCCTATTCACAGGTACAAGAGGATCTGGGAACCGGGCTTGCCCAGAGGAGGAATATCTCATGGCTCTCGTCCTCCGCAGAGCCAGTTTCCGTACAGGCGCACGTCCGGCTCCTTGTCCCACACGGAATGTGGCAGCCCGGAAAGCTGTTGCTGGTCTTCACCTTCCCCCTGCAGCTTATTCACAGGCATAAGTGGATTTGGGACCAGGGATTGCCCAGAGGAGGAACATCTCATGGCTCTCGTCCTCGGCAGAGACTGATTCCGAGAAGGCACACGTCCAGCTCCTTGTCCCACACGGAAGGTGGCAGCCCTGAAAGCTGTTGCTGGTCTTCACCATCCCCCTGCAGCCTATTCACAGGCACAACAGGATTCAGGACCCGGGCTTGCCCAGAGGAGGAACATCTCATGGCTCTCGTCCTCGGCAGGGCCTGTTTCTTAAAAAGCACACGTCCGGCTCCTTGTCCCACACGGAAGGTGGCAGCCCTGAAAGATGTTGCTGGTCTTCACCGTCCCCCTGCAGCCTATTCAGAGGCAGAACAGGATTCAGGATCCGGGCTTGCTTAGAGGAGGAACATCTCATGGCTCTCGTCCTCCGCAGGGCCTGTTTCCAGAAAGGAACTCGTCCGGCTCCTTGTCCCACACGGAAGGTGGCAGCCCTGAAAGATGTTGCTGGTCTTCACCGTCCCCCTGCAGCCTATTCAGAGGCACAACAGGATTCAGGAGCCAGGCTTGCCTAGCGGAGGAACATCACATGGCTCTCGTCCTCCGCAGGGCCTGTCTCCAGAAAGGCACACGTCCGGCTCCTTGTCCCAAACGGAAGGTGGCAGCCCTGAAAGATGTTGCTGGTCTTCACCGTCCCCCTGCAGCCTATTCAGAGGCACAACAGGATTCAGGACCCGGGCTTGCCCAGAGGATGAACATCTCATGGCTCTCGTCCTCGGTAGAGCCTGATTCCGAAAAGGCACACGTCCGGCTCCTTGTCCCACACGGAAGGTGGCAGCCCTGAAAGATGTCGCTGGTCTTCACCGTCCCCCTGCAGCCTATTCACAGGCACAACAGGATTCAGGACCCGGGCTTGCCCAGAGGAGGAACATCTCATGGCTCTCGTCCTCCGCAGGGCCTGTTTCCAGAAAGGCACACGTCCGGCTCCTTGTCCAAAAGGGAAGGTGGCAGCCCTGAAAGATCTTGCTGGTCTTCACCGTCCCCCTGCAGCCTATTTACAGGCACAAGGGGATTTGGGACCCAGGCATGCCTAGAGGAGGAACATCTCATGGCTCTCGTCCTCGGCAGAGCCCGTTTCCGAAAAGGCGCACGTCCGGCTCCTTGTCCCACACGGAAGGTGGCAGCCCTGAATGCTGTTGCTGGTCTTCACCGTCCCCCTGCAGCCTATTCACAGGCACAACACGATCTGGGACCCGGGCTTGTCCAGAGGAGGAACATCTCATGGCTCTCGTCCTCGGCAGGGCCTGTTTCCGAGAAGGCACACGACCGGCTCCTTGTCCCACACGGAAGGTGCGAGCCCGTCAAGCTGTTGATGGTCTTCACCGTCCACCTGCAGCCTATGCACAGGCACAACAGGATTCAGGAGCCGGGCTTGCCCAGAGGAGGAACATCTCATGGCTCTCATCCTCTGCAGAGCCTGATTCCGAAAAGGCACACCTCCACCTCATTGTCCCACACGGAAGGTGGCAGCCCTGAAAGCTGTTGCTGGTCTTCACCGTCCCCCTGCAGCTTATTCACAGGTACAAGAGGATCTGGGAACCGGGCTTGCCCAGTGGAGGAATATCTCATGGCTCTCGTCCTCGGCAGAGCCAGTTTCCGAACAGGCGCACGTCCGGCTCCTTGTCCCACACGGAAGGTGGCAGCCCTGAATGCTGTTGCTGGTCTTCACCGTCCCCCTGCAGCCTATTCACAGGCACAACACGATCTGGGTCCCGGGCTTGCCCAGAGGAGGAACATCTCATGGCTCTCGTCCTCGGCAGGGCCTGTTTCCGAGAGGGCACACTAACGGCTCCTTGTCCCACACGGAAGGTGCAAGCCCGTCAAGCTGTTGATGGTCTTCAGCGTCCCCCTGCAGCCTATTCACAGGCACAACAGGATTCAGGACCCAGGCATGCCCAGAGGAGGAACATCTCATGGCTCTCTTCCTCGGCAGGGCCTGTTTCTGAAAACGCACACGTCGACCTCATTGTCCCACACGGAAGGTGGCAGCCCTGAAAGGTGTTGCTGGTCTTCACCGTCCCCCTGCAGCCTATTCACAGGCACAAGGGGATTTGGGACCCGGGCTTGCCCAGAGGAGGAACATCTCATGGCTCTCGTCCTCGGCAGAGCCTGTTTCCGAAAAGGCACACGTCCGGCTCCTTGTCCCACACGGAAGGTGGCAGCCCTGAAAGATGTTGCTGGTCTTCACCGTCCCCCTGCAGCCTATTCACAGGCACAACAGGATTCAGGAGCCGGGCTTGCCCAGAGGAGGAATATCTCATGGCTCTCGTCCTCCGCAGGGCCAGTTTCCGAAAAGGCGCACGTCCGGCTCCTTGTCCCACACGGAATGTGGCAGCCCGGAAAGCTGTTGCTGGTCTTCACCATCCCCCTGCAGCTTATTCACAGGCATAAGAGGATTTGGGGCCAGGGATTGCCCAGAGGAGGAACATCTCATGGCTCTCGTCCTCGGCAGAGACTGATTCCGAGAAGGCACACGTCCAGCTCCTTGTCCCACACGGAAGGTGGCAGCCCTGAAAGCTGTTGCTGGTCTTCACCATCCCCCTGCAGCCTATTCACAGGCACAACAGGATTCAGGACCCGGGCTTGCCCAGAGGAGGAACATCTCATGGCTCTCGTCCTCGGCAGGGCCTGTTTCTTAAAAAGCACACGTCCGGCTCCTTGTCCCACACGGAAGGTGGCAGCCCTGAAAGATGTTGCTGGTCTTCACCGTCCCCCTGCAGCCTATTCAGAGGCAGAACAGGATTCACGATCCGGGCTTGCCTAGAGGAGGAACATCTCATGGCTCTCGTCCTCCGCAGGGCCTGTTTCCAGAAAGGAACTCGTCCGGCTCCTTGTCCCACACGGAAGGTGGCAGCCCTGAAAGATGTTGCTGGTCTTCACCGTCCCCCTGCAGCCTATTCAGAGGCACAACAGGATTCAGGAGCCAGGCTTGCCTAGCGGAGGAACATCACATGGCTCTCGTCCTCCGCAGGGCCTGTCTCCAGAAAGGCACACGTCCGGCTCCTTGTCCCAAACGGAAGGTGGCAGCCCTGAAAGATGTTGCTGGTCTTCACCGTCCCCCTGCAGCCTATTCAGAGGCACAACAGGATTCAGGACCCGGGCTTGCCCAGAGGATGAACATCTCATGGCTCTCGTCCTCGGTAGAGCCTGATTCCGAAAAGGCACACGTCCGGCTCCTTGTCCCACACGGAAGGTGGCAGCCCTGAAAGATGTTGCTGGTCTTCACCGTCCCCCTGCAGCCTATTCACAGGCACAACAGGATTCAGGACCCGGGCTTGCCCAGAGGAGGAACATCTCATGGCTCTCGTCCTCCGCAGGGCCTGTTTCCAGAAAGGCACACGTCCGGCTCCTTGTCCAAAAGGGAAGGTGGCAGCCCTGAAAGATCTTGCTGGTCTTCACCGTCCCCCTGCAGCCTATTTACAGGCACAAGGGGATTTGGGACCCAGGCATGCCTAGAGGAGGAACATCTCATGGCTCTCGTCCTCGGCAGAGCCCGTTTCCGAAAAGGCGCACGTCCGGCTCCTTGTCCCACACGGAAGGTGGCAGCCCTGAATGCTGTTGCTGGTCTTCACCGTCCCCCTGCAGCCTATTCACAGGCACAACACGATCTGGGACCCGGGCTTGTCCAGAGGAGGAACATCTCATGGCTCTCGTCCTCGGCAGGGCCTGTTTCCGAGAAGGCACACGACCGGCTCCTTGTCCCACACGGAAGGTGCGAGCCCGTCAAGCTGTTGATGGTCTTCACCGTCCACCTGCAGCCTATGCACAGGCACAACAGGATTCAGGAGCCGGGCTTGCCCAGAGGAGGAACATCTCATGGCTCTCATCCTCTGCAGAGCCTGATTCCGAAAAGGCACACCTCCACCTCATTGTCCCACACGGAAGGTGGCAGCCCTGAAAGCTGTTGCTGGTCTTCACCGTCCCCCTGCAGCTTATTCACAGGTACAAGAGGATCTGGGAACCGGGCTTGCCCAGTGGAGGAATATCTCATGGCTCTCGTCCTCGGCAGAGCCAGTTTCCGAACAGGCGCACGTCCGGCTCCTTGTCCCACACGGAAGGTGGCAGCCCTGAATGCTGTTGCTGGTCTTCACCGTCCCCCTGCAGCCTATTCACAGGCACAACACGATCTGGGTCCCGGGCTTGCCCAGAGGAGGAACATCTCATGGCTCTCGTCCTCGGCAGGGCCTGTTTCCGAGAGGGCACACTAACGGCTCCTTGTCCCACACGGAAGGTGCAAGCCCGTCAAGCTGTTGATGGTCTTCACCGTCCCCCTGCAGCCTATTCACAGGCACAACAGGATTCAGGACCCAGGCATGCCCAGAGGAGGAACATCTCATGGCTCTCTTCCTCGGCAGGGCCTGTTTCTGAAAACGCACACGTCGACCTCATTGTCCCACACGGAAGGTGGCAGCCCTGAAAGGTGTTGCTGGTCTTCACCGTCCCCCTGCAGCCTATTCACAGGCACAAGGGGATTTGGGACCCGGGCTTGCCCAGAGGAGGAACATCTCATGGCTCTCGTCCTCGGCAGAGCCTGTTTCCGAAAAGGCACACGTCCGGCTCCTTGTCCCACACGGAAGGTGGCAGCCCTGAAAGATGTTGCTGGTCTTCACCGTCCCCCTGCAGCCTATTCACAGGCACAACAGGATTCAGGAGCCGGGCTTGCCCAGAGGAGGAATATCTCATGGCTCTCGTCCTCCGCAGGGCCAGTTTCCGAAAAGGCGCACGTCCGGCTCCTTGTCCCACACGGAATGTGGCAGCCCGGAAAGCTGTTGCTGGTCTTCACCATCCCCCTGCAGCTTATTCACAGGCATAAGAGGATTTGGGGCCAGGGATTGCCCAGAGGAGGAACATCTCATGGCTCTCGTCCTCGGCAGAGACTGATTCCGAGAAGGCACACGTCCAGCTCCTTGTCCCACACGGAAGGTGGCAGCCCTGAAAGCTGTTGCTGGTCTTCACCATCCCCCTGCAGCCTATTCACAGGCACAACAGGATTCAGGACCCGGGCTTGCCCAGAGGAGGAACATCTCATGGCTCTCGTCCTCGGCAGGGCCTGTTTCTTAAAAAGCACACGTCCGGCTCCTTGTCCCACACGGAAGGTGGCAGCCCTGAAAGATGTTGCTGGTCTTCACCGTCCCCCTGCAGCCTATTCAGAGGCAGAACAGGATTCACGATCCGGGCTTGCTTAGAGGAGGAACATCTCATGGCTCTCGTCCTCCGCAGGGCCTGTTTCCAGAAAGGAACTCGTCCGGCTCCTTGTCCCACACGGAAGGTGGCAGCCCTGAAAGATGTTGCTGGTCTTCACCGTCCCCCTGCAGCCTATTCAGAGGCACAACAGGATTCAGGAGCCAGGCTTGCCTAGCGGAGGAACATCTCATGGCTCTCGTCCTCCGCAGGGCCTGTCTCCAGAAAGGCACACGTCCGGCTCCTTGTCCCAAACGGAAGGTGGCAGCCCTGAAAGATGTTGCTGGTCTTCACCATCCCCCTGCAGCCTATTCACAGGCACAACAGGATTCAGGACCCCGGCTTGCCCAGAGGATGAACATCTCATGGCTCTCGTCCTCGGTAGAGCCTGATTCCGAAAAGGCACACGTCCGGCTCCTTGTCCCACACGGAAGGTGGCAGCCCTGAAAGATGTTGCTGGTCTTCACCGTCCCCCTGCAGCCTATTCACAGGCACAACAGGATTCAGGACCCGGGCTTGCCCAGAGGAGGAACATCTCATGGCTCTCGTCCTCCGCAGGGCCTTTTTCCAGAAAGGCACACGTCCGGCTCCTGGTCCAAAAGGGAAGGTGGCAGCCCTGAAAGATCTTGCTGGTCTTCACCATCCCCCTGCAGCCTATTTACAGGCACAAGGGCATTTGGGACCCAGGCATGCCTAGAGGAGGAACATCTCATGGCTCTCGTCCTCGGCAGAGCCCGTTTCCGAAAAGGCGCACGTCCGGCTCCTTGTCCCACACGGAAGGTGGCAGCCCTGAATGCTGTTGCTGGTCTTCACCGTCCCCCTGCAGCCTATTCACAGGCACAACACGATCTGGGACCCGGGCTTGTCCAGAGGAGGAACATCTCATGGCTCTCGTCCTCGGCAGGGCCTGTTTCCGAGAAGGCACACGTCCGGCTCCTTGTCCCACACGGAAGGTGCGAGCCCGTCAAGCTGTTGCTGGTCTTCACCGTCCCCCTGCAGCCTATTCAGAGGCACAACAGGATTCAGGAGCCGGGCTTGCCCAGAGGAGGAACATCTCATGGCTCTCTTCCTCGGCAGGGCCTGTTTCTGAAAACGCACACGTCGACCTCATTGTCCCACACGGAAGGTGGCAGCCCTGAAAGGTGTTGCTGGTCTTCACCGTCCCCCTGCAGCCTATTCACAGACACAAGGGGATTTGGGCCCGGGCTTGCCCAGAGGAGGAACATCTCATGGCTCTCGTCCTCGGCAGAGCCTGTTTCCGTAAAGGCACACGTCCGGCTCCTTGTCCCACACGGAAGGTGGCAGCCCTGAAAGATGTTGCTGGTCTTCACCGTCCCCCTGCAGCCTATTCACAGGCACAACAGGATTCAGGAGCCGGGCTTGCCCAGAGGAGGAACATCTCATGGCTCTCGTCCTCTGCAGAGCCTCATTCAGAAACGGCACACGTCCGGCTCCTTGTCCCACACGGAAGGTGGCAGCCCTGAAAGCTGTTGCTGATCTTTATCGTCCCCCTGCAGCCTATTCAGAGGCACAACAGGATTCAGGAGACGGTCTTGCCTTGAGGAGGAACATCTCATGGCTCTCTTCCTCGGCAGGGCCTGTTTCTGAAAACGCACACGTCCACCTCATTGTCACACACGGAAGGTGGCAGCCCTGAAAGCTGTTGCTGGTCTTCACCGTCCCCCTGCAGCCTATTCACAGGTACAAGAGGATCTGGGAACCGGGCTTGCCCAGAGGAGGAATATCTCATGGCTCTCGTCCTCCGCAGGGCCAGTTTCCGAAAAGGCGCACGTCCGGCTCCTTGTCCCACACGGAATGTGGCAGCCCGGAAAGCTGTTGCTGGTCTTCACCATCCCCCTGCAGCTTATTCACAGGCATAAGAGGATTTGGGACCAGGGATTGCCCAGAGGAGGAACATCTCATGGCTCTCGTCCTCGGCAGAGACTGATTCCGAGAAGGCACACGTCCAGCTCCTTGTCCCACACGGAAGGTGGCAGCCCTGAAAGCTGTTGCTGGTCTTCACCATCCCCCTGCAGCCTATTCACAGGCAAAACAGGATTCAGGACCCGGGCTTGCCCAGAGGAGGAACATCTCATGGCTCTCGTCCTCGGCAGGGCCTGTTTCTTAAAAAGCACACGTCCGGCCCCTTGTCCCACACGGAAGGTGGCAGCCCTGAAAGATGTTGCTGGTCTTCACCGTCCCCCTGCAGCCTATTCAGAGGCAGAACAGGATTCACGATCCGGGCTTGCTTAGAGGAGGAACATCTCATGGCTCTCGTCCTCCGCAGGGCCTGTTTCCAGAAAGGAACTCGTCCGGCTCCTTGTCCCACACGGAAGGTGGCAGCCCTGAAAGATGTTGCTGGTCTTCACCGTCCCCCTGCAGCCTATTCAGAGGCACAACAGGATTCAGGAGCCAGGCTTGCCTAGCGGAGGAACATCTCATGGCTCTCGTCCTCCGCAGGGCCTGTCTCCAGAAAGGCACACGTCCGGCTCCTTGTCCCAAACGGAAGGTGGCAGCCCTGAAAGATGTTGCTGGTCTTCACCATCCCCCTGCAGCCTATTCACAGGCACAACAGGATTCAGGACCCCGGCTTGCCCAGAGGATGAACATCTCATGGCTCTCGTCCTCGGTAGAGCCTGATTCCGAAAAGGCACACGTCCGGCTCCTTGTCCCACACGGAAGGTGGCAGCCCTGAAAGATGTTGCTGGTCTTCACCGTCCCCCTGCAGCCTATTCACAGGCACAACAGGATTCAGGACCCGGGCTTGCCCAGAGGAGGAACATCTCATGGCTCTCGTCCTCCGCAGGGCCTGTTTCCAGAAAGGCACACGTCCGGCTCCTGGTCCAAAAGGGAAGGTGGCAGCCCTGAAAGATGTTGCTGGTCTTCACCGTCCCCCTGCAGCCTATTCACAGGCACAAGGGGATTTGGGACCCGGGCTTGCCCAGAGGAGGAACATCTCATGGCTCTCGTCCTCGGCAGAGCCTGTTTCCGAAAAGGCACACGTCCGGCTCCTTTTCCCACACGGAAGTTGCGAGCCCGTCAAGCTGTTGATGGTCTTCACCGTCCACCTGCAGCCTATTCACAGGCACAACAGGATTCAGGAGCCGGGCTTGCCCAGAGGAGGAACATCTCATGGCTCTCATCCTCTGCAGAGCCTGATTCCGAAAAGGCACATGTCCACCTCATTGTCCCACACGGAAGGTGGCAGCCCTGAAAGCTGTTGCTGGTCTTCACCGTCCCCCTGCAGCTTATTCACAGGTACAAGAGGATCTGGGAACCGGGCTTGCCCAGTGGAGGAATATCTCATGGCTCTCGTCCTCGGCAGAGCCAGTTTCCGAACAGGCGCACGTCCGGCTCCTTGTCCCACACGGAAGGTGGCAGCCCTGAATGCTGTTGCTGGTCTTCACCGTCCCCCTGCAGCCTATTCACAGGCACAACACGATCTGGGTCCCGGGCTTGCCCAGAGGAGGAACATCTCATGGCTCTCGTCCTCGGCAGGGCCTGTTTACGAGAAGGCACACTAACGGCTCCTTGTCCCACACGGAAGGTGCAAGCCCGTCAAGCTGTTGATGGTCTTCACCGTCCCCCTGCAGCCTATTCACAGGCACAACAGGATTCAGGACCCAAGCATGCCCAGAGGAGGAATATCTCATGGCTCTCTTCCTCGGCAGGGCCTGTTTCTGAAAACGCACACGTCCACCTCATTGTCCCACACGGAAGGTGGCAGCCCTGAAAGCTGTTGCTGGTCTTCACCGTCCCCCTGCAGCCTATTCACAGGCACAAGGGGATTTGGGACCCGGGCTTGCCCAGAGGAGGAACATCTCATGGCTCTCGTCCTCGGCAGAGCCTGTTTCCGAAAAGGCACACGTCCGGCTCCTTGTCCCAAACGGAAGGTGGCAGCCCTGAAAGCTGTTGCTGGTCTTCACCGTCCCCCTGCAGCCTATTCACAGGCACAACAGGATTCAGGACCCGGGCTTGCCCAGAGGGGGAACATCTCATGGCTCTCGTCCTCTGCAGAGCCTCATTCCGAAACGGCACACGTCCGGCTCCTTGTCCCAAACGGAAGGTGGCAGCCCTGAAAGCTGTTGCTGATCTTTACCGTCCCCCTGCAGCCTATTCACAGGCACAACTGGATTCAGGACCCGGGCTTGCCTTGAGGAGGAACATCTCATGGCTCTCGTCCTCCGCAGGGCCTGTTTCCAGAAAGGCACACGTCCGGCTCCTTGTCCCAAACGGAAGGTGGCAGCCCTGAAAGATCTTGCTGGTCTTCACCATCCCTCTGCAGCCTATTCACAGGCACAACAGGAATCAGGACCCGGGCTTGCCCAGGGGAGGAACATCTCATGGCTCTCGTCTTCGGCAGATCCTGTTTCCGAAAAGGCACACGTCCGGCTCCTTGTCCCAAACGGAAGGTGGCAGCCCTGAAAGCTGTTGCTGGTCTTCACCGTCCCCCTGCAGCCTATTCAGAGGCACAACAGGATTCAGGACCCGGGCTTGCCCAGAGGAGGAACATCTCATGGCTCTCGTCCTCCGCAGAGCCTCATTCCGAAACGGCACACGTCCGGCTCCTTGTCCCAAACGGAAGGTGGCAGCCCTGAAAGATGTTGCTGGTCTTCACCGTCCCCCTGCAGCCTATTCACAGGCACAAGGGGATTTGGGACCCGGGCTTGCCCAGAGAAGTAACATCTCATGGCTCTCGTCATCGGCAGAGCCTCATTCCGAAACGGCACACGTCCGGCTCCTTGTCCCAAACGGAAGGTGGCAGCCCTGAAAGCTGTTGCTGATTTTTACCGTCCCCCTGCAGCCTATTCAGAGGTACAACAGGATTCAGGAGACGGTCTTGCCTTGAGGAGGAACATCTCAGGCTCTCGTCCTCCGCAGGGCCTGTTTCCAGAAAGGCACACATCCGGCTCCTTGTCCCAAACGGAAGGTGGCAGCCCTGAAAGATCTTGCTGGTCTTCACCATCCCTCTGCAGCCTATTCAGAGACACAACAGGATTCAGGACCCGGGCTTGCCCAGAGGAGGAACATCTCATGGCTCTCGTCCTCCGCAGAGCCTCATTCCGAAACGTCACACGTCCGGCTCATTGTCCCAAACGGAAGGTGGCATCACTGAAAGCTGTTGCTGGTCTTCACCGTCCCCCTGCAGCCTATTCACAGGCACAACAGGATTCAGGAGCCGGGCTTGCCCAGAGGAGGAACATCTCATGGCTCTCGTCCTCTGCAGGGCCTGTTTCCAGAAAGGCACACTTCCGGCTCCTTGTCCCACACGGAATGTGGCAGCCCTGAAAGCTGTTGCTGGTCTTCACCGTCCCCCTGCAGCCTATTCACAGGCACAACACAATCTGGGACCCGGGCTTGTGCATTTGAGGAACATCTCATGGCTCTCGTCCTCGGCAGGGCCTGTTTCCGAGAAGGCACACGACCGGCTCCTTGTCCCACACGGAAGGTGCGAGCCCGGAAAGCTGTTGATGGTCTTCACCGTCCACCTGCAGCCTATTCACAGGCACAACAGGATTCAGGAGCCGGGCTTGCCCAGAGGAGGAACATCTCATGGCTCTCTTCCTCGGCAGGGCCTGTTTCTGAAAACGCACACGTCCACCTCATTGTCCCACACGGAAGGTGGCAGCCCTGAAAGCTGTTGCTGGTCTTCACCGTCCCCCTGCAGCCTATTCACAGGTACAAGAGGATCTGGGAACCGGGCTTGCCCAGAGGAGGAATATCTCATGGCTCTCGTCCTCGGCAGAGCCAGTTTCCGAAAAGGCGCATGTCCGGCTCCTTGTCCCACACGGAATGTGGCAGCCCGGAAAGCTGTTGCTGGTCTTCACCAGCCCCCTGCAGCTTATTCACAGGCATAAGAGGATTTGGGACCAGGGATTGCCCAGAGGAGGAACATCTCATGGCTCTCGTCCTCGGCAGAGCCTGATTCCGAGAAGGCACACGTCCGGCTCCTTGTCCCACACGGAAGGTGGCAGCCCTGAAAGCTGTTGCTGGTCTTCACCATCCCCCTGCAGCCTATTCAGAGGCAGAACAGGATTCAGGATCCGGGCTTGCCTAGAGGAGGAATATCTCATGGCTCTCGTCCTCCGCAGGGCCTGTTTCCAGAAAGGCACACGTCTGGCTCCTTGTCCCACACGGAAGGTGTCAGCCCTGAAAGCTGTTGCTGGTCTTCACCATCCCCCTGCAGCCTATTCACAGGCACAACAGGATTCAGGAGCCGGGCTTGCCCAGAGGAGGAACATCTCATGGCTCTCGTCCTCGGCAGGGCCTGTTTCTTAAAAAGCACACTTCCGGCTCCTTGTCCCACACGGAAGGTGGCAGCCCTGAAAGATGTTGCTGGTCTTCACCGTCCCCCTGCAGCCTATTCAACTGCAGAACAGGATTCAGGAGCCGGGCTTGCCTAGAGGAGGAACATCTCATGGCTCTCGCCCTCCGCAGGGCCTGTTTCCAGAAAGGAACTCGTCCGGCTCCTTGTCCCACATGGAAGGTGGCAGCCCTGAAAGATGTTGCTGGTCTTCACCGTCCCCCTGCAGCCTATTCAGAGGCACAACAGGATTCAGGAGCCAGGCTTGCCTAGCGGAGGAACATCTCATGGCTCTCATCCTCTGCAGAGCCTGATTCCGAAAAGGCACATGTCCACCTCATTGTCCCACACGGAAGGTGGCAGCCCTGAAAGCTGTTGCTGGTCTTCACCGTCCCCCTGCAGCTTATTCACAGGTACAAGAGGATCTGGGAACCGGGCTTGCCCAGTGGAGGAATATCTCATGGCTCTCGTCCTCGGCAGAGCCAGTTTCCGAACAGGCGCACGTCCGGCTCCTTGTCCCACACGGAAGGTGGCAGCCCTGAATGCTGTTGCTGGTCTTCACCGTCCCCCTGCAGCCTATTCACAGGCACAACACGATCTGGGTCCCGGGCTTGCCCAGAGGAGGAACATCTCATGGCTCTCGTCCTCGGCAGGGCCTGTTTACGAGAAGGCACACTAATGGCTCCTTGTCCCACACGGAAGGTGCAAGCCCGTCAAGCTGTTGATGGTCTTCACCGTCCCCCTGCAGCCTATTCACAGGCACAACAGGATTCAGGACCCAAGCATGCCCAGAGGAGGAATATCTCATGGCTCTCTTCCTCGGCAGGGCCTGTTTCTGAAAACGCACACGTCCACCTCATTGTCCCACACGGAAGGTGGCAGCCCTGAAAGCTGTTGCTGGTCTTCACCGTCCCCCTGCAGCCTATTCACAGGCACAAGGGGATTTGGGACCCGGGCTTGCCCAGAGGAGGAACATCTCATGGCTCTCGTCCTCGGCAGAGCCTGTTTCCGAAAAGGCACACGTCCGGCTCCTTGTCCCAAACGGAAGGTGGCAGCCCTGAAAGCTGTTGCTGGTCTTCACCGTCCCCCTGCAGCCTATTCACAGGCACAACAGGATTCAAGAGCCGGGCTTGCCCAGAGGGGGAACATCTCATGGCTCTCGTCCTCTGCAGAGCCTCATTCCGAAACGGCACACGTCCGGCTCCTTGTCCCAAACGGAAGGTGGCAGCCCTGAAAGCTGTTGCTGATCTTTACCGTCCCCCTGCAGCCTATTCACAGGCACAACTGGATTCAGGACCCGGGCTTGCCTTGAGGAGGAACATCTCATGGCTCTCGTCCTCCGCAGGGCCTGTTTCCAGAAAGGCACACGTCCGGCTCCTTGTCCCAAACGGAAGGTGGCAGCCCTGAAAGATCTTGCTGGTCTTCACCATCCCTCTGCAGCCTATTCAGAGGCACAACAGGATTCAGGACCCGCGCTTGCACAGAGGAGGAACATCTCATGGCTCTCGTCCTCCGCAGAGCCTCATTCCGAAACGGCACACGTCCGGCTCCTTGTCCCAAACGGAAGGTGGCAGCCCTGAAAGATGTTGCTGGTCTTCACCGTCCCCCTGCAGCCTATTCACAGGCACAAGGGGATTTGGGACCCGGGCTTGCCCACAGGAGGAACATCTCATGGCTCTCGTCCTCGGCAGAGCCTCATTCCGAAACGGCACACGTCCGGCTCCTTGTCCCAAACGGAAGGTGGCAGCCCTGAAAGCTGTTGCTGATTTTTACCGTCCCCCTGCAGCCTATTCAGAGGTACAACAGGATTCAGGAGACGGTCTTGCCTTGAGGAGGAACATCTCATGGCTCTCGTCCTCCGCAGGGCCTGTTTCCAGAAAGGCACACATCCGGCTCCTTGTCCCAAACGGAAGGTGGCAGCCCTGAAAGATCTTGCTGGTCTTCACCATCCCTCTGCAGCCTATTCAGAGGCACAACAGGATTCAGGACCCGGGCTTGCCCAGAGGAGGAACATCTCATGGCTCTCGTCCTCCGCAGAGCCTCATTCCGAAACGGCACACGTCCGGCTCATTGTCCCAAACGGAAGGTGGCATCACTGAAAGCTGTTGCTGGTCTTCACCATCCCCCTGCAGCCTATTCACAGGCACAACAGGATTCAGGAGCCGGGCTTGCCCAGAGGAGGAACATCTCATGGCTCTCGTCCTCTGCAGGGCCTGTTTCCAGAAAGGCACACTTCCGGCTCCTTGTCCCACACGGAAGTTGGCAGCCCTGAAAGCTGTTGCTGGTCTTCACCGTCCCCCTGCAGCCTATTCACAGGCACAACACAATCTGGGACCCGGGCTTGTCCATTTGAAGAACATCTCATGGCTCTCGTACTCGGCAGGGCCTGTTTCCGAGAAGGCACACGACCGGCTCCTTGTCCCACACGGAAGGTGCGAGCCCGGAAAGCTGTTGATGGTCTTCACCGTCCACCTGCAGCCTATTCACAGGCACAACAGGATTCAGGACCCGGGCTTGCCCAGAGGAGGAACATCTCATGGCTCTCGCCCTCCGCAGGGCCTGTTTCTGAAAACGCACACGTCCACCTCATTGTCCCACACGGAAGGTGGCAGCCCTGAAAGCTGTTGCTGGTCTTCACCGTCCCCCTGCAGCCTATTCACAGGTACAAGAGGATCTGGGAACCGGGCTTGCCCAGAGGAGGAATATCTCATGGCTCTCGTCCTCGGCAGAGCCAGTTTCCGAAAAGGCGCATGTCCGGCTCCTTGTCCCACACGGAATGTGGCAGCCCGGAAAGCTGTTGCTGGTCTTCACCATCCCCCTGCAGCCTATTCAGAGGCAGAACAGGATTCAGGAGCCGGGCTTGCCTAGAGGAGGAACATCTCATGGCTCTCGCCCTCCGCAGGGCCTGTGTTCAAAAAAGAACTCGTCCGGCTCCTTGTCCCACACGGAAGGTGGCAGCCCTGAAAGATGTTGCTGGTCTTCACCGTCCCCCTGCAGCCTATTCAGAGGCACAACAGGATTCAGGAGCCAGGCTTGCCTAGCGGAGGAACATCTCATGGCTCTCGTCCTCCGCAGGGCCTGTTTCCAGAAAGGCACACGTCCGGCTCCATGTCCCACACGGAAGGTGGCAGCCCTGAAAGATGTTGCTGGTCTTCACCGTCCCCCTGCAGCCTATTCACAGGCACAACAGGATTCAGGAGCCGGGCTTGCCCAGAGGAGGAACATCTCATGGCTCTCGTCCTCCGCAGGGCCTGTTTCCAGAAAGGCACACGTCCGGCTCCTTGTCCCACACGGAAGGTGGCAGCCCTGAAAGATGTTGCTGGTCTTCACCGTCCCCCTGCAGCCTATTCACAGGCACAACAGGATTCAGGACCCGGGCTTGCCCAGAGGAGGAACATCTCATGGCTCTCGTCCTCCGCAGGGCCTGTTTCTTAAAAGGCACAAGTCCGGCTCCTTGTCCCACACGGAAGGTGGCAGCCCTGAAAGATGTTGCTGGTCTTCACCGTCCCCCTGCATCCTATTTACAGGCATAAGGGGATTTGGGACCCAGGCATGCCCAGAGGAGGAACATCTCATGGCTCTCGTCCTCGGCAGGGCCTGTTTCCAGAAAGGCACACTAACGGCTCCTTGTCCCACACAGAAGGTGCGAGCCCGAAAGCTGTTGATGGTCTTCACCGTCCCCCTGCAGCCTATTCACAGGCACAAAAGGATTCAGGACCCAGGCATGCCCAGAGGAGGAACATCTCATGGCTCTCTTCCTCGGCAGGGCCTGTTTCTGAAAACGCACACGTCCACTTCATTGTCCCACACGGAAGGTGGCAGCCCTGAAAGCTGTTGCTGGTCTTCACCGTCCCCCTGCAGCCTATTCACAGGCACAACAGGATTCAGGACCCGGGCTTGCCTAGAGGAGGAACATCTCATGGCTCTCGTCCTCGGCAGGGCCTGTTTCTTAAAAAGCACACGTCCGGCTCCTTGTCCCACACGGAAGGTGGCAGCCCTGAAAGATGTTGCTGGTCTTCACCGTCCCCCTGCAGCCTATTCAGAGGCAGAACAGGATTCAGGATCCGGGCTTGCCTAGAGGAGGAACATCTCATGGCTCTCGTCCTCCGCAGGGCCTGTTTCCAGAAAGGCACTCGTCCGGCTCCTTGTCCCACACGGAAGGTGGCAGCCCTGAAAGATGTTGCTGGTCTTCACCGTCCCCCTGCAGCCTATTCACAGGCACAACAGGATTCAGGAGCCGGGCTTGCCTAGCGGAGGAACATCTCATGGCTCTCGTCCTCGGCAGAGCCTGATTTCGAAAAGGCACACGTCCGGCTCCTTGTCCCACACGGAAGGTGGCAGCCCTGAAAGATGTTGCTGGTCTTCACCGTCCCCCTGCAGCTTATTCACAGGCACAACAGGATTCAGGACCCGGGCTTGCCCAGAGGAGGAACATCTCATGGCTCTCGTCCTCCGCAGGGCCTGTTTCCAGAAAGGCACACGTCCGGCTCCTTGTCCCAAACGCAAGGTAGCAGCCCTGAAAGATCTTGCTGGTCTTCACCGTCCCCCTGCAGCCTATTTACAGGCACAAGGGGATTTGGGACCCAGGCATGCCCAGAGGAGGAACATCTCAAGGCTCTCGTCCTCGGCAGAGCCTCTTTCCGAAAAGGCACTCGTCCGGCTCCTTGTCCCACACGGAAGGTGGCAGCCCTGAATGCTGTTGCTGGTCTTCACCGTCCCCCTGCAGACTATTCACAGGCACAACACAATGTGGGACCCGGGCTTGTCCAGAGGAGGAACATCTCATAGCTCTCATCCTCGGCAGGGCCTGTTTCCGAGAAGGCACACGACCGGCTCCTTGTCCCAAACGGAAGGTGGCAGCCCTGAAAGATCTTGCTGGTCTTCACCATCCCCCTGCAGCTTATTCACAGGCAAAAGAGGATTTGGGTATGGGATTGCCCAGAGGAGGAACATCTCATGGCTCTCGTCCTGGGCAGAGCCTGATTCCGAGAAGGCACACGTCCGGCTCCTTTTCCCACACGGAATGTTTCAGCCCTGAAAGCTGTTGCTGGTCTTCACCGTCCCCCTGCAGCCTATTCACAGGCACAACAGGATTCAGGAGCCAGGCTTGCCTAGCGGAGGAACATCTCATGGCTCTCGTCCTCCGCAGGGCCTGTTTCCAGAAAGGCACTCGTCCGGCTCCTTGTCACAAACGGAAGGTGGCAGCCCTGAAAGATGTTGCTGGTCTTCACCGTCCCCCTGCAGCCTATTCACAGGCACAACACGATCTGGGACCCGGGCTTGTCCATTTGAGGAACATCTCATGGCTCTCGTCCCCGGCAGGGCCTGTTTCCGAGAAGGTACACGACCGGCTCCTTGTCCCACACGGAAGGTGCGAGCCCGTCAAGCTGTTGCTGGTCTTCACCGTCCCCCTGCAGCCTATTCAGAGGCACAACAGGATTCAGGAGCCGGGCTTGTCTAGAGGAGGAACATCTCATGGCTCTCTTCCTCAGCAGGGCCTGTTTCTGAAAACGCACATGTCCACCTCATTGTCCCACACGGAAGGTGGCAGCCCTGAAAGCTGTTGCTGGTCTTCACCGTCCCCCTGCAGCCTATTCACAGGTACAAGACGATCTGGGAACCGGGCTTGCCCAGAGGAGGAATATCTCATGGCTCTCGTCCTCGGCAGAGCCAGTTTCCGAACAGGTGCACATCCGGCTCCTTGTCCCACACGGAATGTGGCAGCCCGGAAAGCTGTTGCTGGTCTTCACCATCCCCCTGCAGCTTATTCACAGGCATAAGAGGATTTGGGACAAGGGATTGCCCAGAGGAGGAACATCTCATGGCTCTCGTCCTCGGCAGAGCCTGATTCCGAGAAGGCACACGTCCGGCTCCTGGTCCCACACGGAACGTGGCAGACCTGAAAGATGTTGCTGGTCTTCACCGTCCCCCTGCAGCCTATTCACAGGCACAACAGGATTCAGGACCCGGGCTTGTCCAGAGGAGGAACATCTCATGGCTCTCGACCTCCGCAGGGCCTCTTTCCAGAAAGGCACACGTCCGGCTCCTTTTCCCAAACAGAAGGTGGCAGCCCTGAATGCTGTTGCTGGTCTTCACCGTCCCCCTGCAGCCTATTCACAGACACAACAGGATTCAGGACCCGGGCTTGCCCAGAGGAGGAACATCTCATGGCTCTCGTCCTCGTCAGGGCCTGTTTCTTAGAAGGCACAAGTCCGGATCCTTGTCCCACACGGAAGGTGGCAGCCCTGAAAGATGTTGCTGGTCTTCACCGTCCCCCTGCAGCCTATTCACAGGCACAAGGGGATTTGGGACCCAGGCATGCCCAGAGGAGGAACATCTCATGGCTCTCGTCCTCGGCAGAGCCTGTTTCCGAAAAGGCACATGTCCGGCTCCTTGTCCCACACGGAAGGTGGCAGCCCTGAATGCTGTTGCTGGTCTTCACCGTCCCCCTGCAGCCTATTCACAGGCACAACACGATCTGGGACCCGGGCTTGCCCAGAGGAGGAACATCTCATGTCTCTCGTCCTCGGCAGGGCCTGTTTCTTAAAAAGCACACGTCCGGCTCCTTGTCCCACACGGAAGGTGGCAGCCCTGAAAGATGTTGCTGGTCTTCACCGTCCCCCTGCAGCCTATTCAGAGGCACAACAGGATTCAGGACCCAGGCATGCCCAGAGGAGGAACATCTCATGGCTCTCGTACTCCGCAGCGCCTGTTTCTGAAAACGCACACGTCGACCTCATTGTCCCACACGGAAGGTGGCAGCCCTGAAAGCTGTTGCTGGTGTTCACCGTCCCACTGCAGCCTATTCACAGGCACAAGGGGATTTGGGACCCGGGCTTGCCCAGAGGAGTAACATCTCATGGCTCTCGTGCTCGGCAGAGCCTGTTTCCGAAAAGGCACATGTCCGGCTCCTTGTCCCAAACGGAAGGTGGCAGCCCGGAAAGCTGTTGCTGGTCTTCACCGTCCCCCTGCAGCCTATTCACAGGCACAAGACAATCTGGGACCCGGGTTTGTCCAGAGGAGGAACATCTCAAGGCTCTCGTCCTCGGCAGAGCCTCTTTCCGAAAAGGCACACGTCCGGCTCCTTGTCCCACACGGAAGGTGGCAGCCCTGAATGCTGTTGCTGGTCTTCACCGTCCCCCTGCAGCCTATTCACAGGCACAACACAATCTGGGACCCGGGCTTGTCCAGAGGAGGAACATCTCATGGCTCTCGTCCTCGGCAGGGCCTGTTTCCGAGAAGGCACACGACCGGCTCCTTGTCCCAAACGGAAGGTGGCAGCCCTGAAAGATCTTGCTGGTCTTCACCGTCCCCCTGCAGCCTATTTACAGGCACAAGGGGATTTCGGACCCAGGCATGCCTAGAGGAGGAACATCTCATGGCTCTCGTCCTCCACAGGGCCTGTTTCCAGAAAGGCACACGTCCGGCTCCTTGTCCCACACGGAAGGTGGCAGCCCTGAAAGCTGTTGCTGGTCTTCACCATCCCCCTGCAGCCTATTCACAGGCACAACAGGATTCAGGACCCGGGCTTGCCCAGAGGAGGAACATCTCATGGCTCTCGTCCTCGGCAGGGCCTGTTTCTTAAAAAGCACACGTCCGGCTCCTAGTCCCACACGGAAGGTGGCACCCCTGTAAGATGTTGCTGGTCTTCACCGTCCCCCTGCAGCCTATTCAGAGGCAGAACAGGATTCAGGATCCGGGCTTGCCCAGAGGAGGAACATCTCATGGCTCTCGTCCTCGGCAGGGCCTGTTTCCAGAAAGGCACTCGTCCGGCTCCTTGTACCACACGGAATGTGGCAGCCCGGAAAGCTTTTGCTGGTCTTCACCATCCCCCTGCAGCTTATTCACAGGCAAAAGAGGATTTGGGTATGGGATTGCCCAGAGGAGGAACATCTCATGGCTCTCGTCCTGGGCAGAGCCTGATTCCGAGAAGGCACACATCCGGCTCCTTGTCCCACACGGAAGGTTTCAGCCCTGAAAGCTGTTGCTGGTCTTCACCGTCCCCCTGCAGCCTATTCACAGGCACAAGGGGATTTGGGACCCGGGCTTGCCTAGAGGAGGAACATCTCATGGCTCTCGCCCTCCGCAGGGCCTGTTTCCAGAAAGGGACTCGTCCGGCTCCTTGTCCCACACGGAAGGTGGCAGCCCTGAAAGATGTTGCTGGTCTTCACCGTCCCCCTGCAGCCTATTCAGAGGCACAACAGGATTCAGGAGCCAGGCTTGCCTAGCGGAGGAACATCTCATGGCTCTCGTCCTCCGCAGGGCCTGTTTCCAGAAAGGCACTCGTCCGGCTCCTTGTCACAAACGGAAGGTGGCAGCCCTGAAAGATGTTGCTGGTCTTCACCGTCCCCCTGCAGCCTATTCACAGGCACAACACGATCTGGGACCCGGGCCTATCAAAAGGAGGAACATCTCATGGCTCTCGTCCTCGGCAGGGCCTGTTTCCGAGAAGGTACACGACCGGCTCCTTGTCCCACACGGAAGGTGCGAGCCCGGAAAGCTGTTGCTGGTCTTCACCGTCCCCCTGCAGCCTATTCAGAGGCACAACAGGATTCAGGAGCCGGGCTTGTCTAGAGGAGGAACATCTCATGGCTCTCTTCCTCGGCAGGGCCTGTTTCTGAAAACGCACACGTCCACCTCATTGTCCCACACGGAAGGTGGCAGCCCTGAAAGCTGTTGCTGGTGTTCACCGTCCCCCTGCAGCCTATTCACAGGTACAAGACGATCTGGGAACCGGGCTTGCCCAGAGGAGGAATATCTCATGGCTCTCGTCCTCGGCAGAGCCAGTTTCCGAACAGGTGCACATCCGGCTCCTTGTCCCACACGGAATGTGGCAGCCCGGAAAGCTGTTGCTGGTCTTCACCATCCCCCTGCAGCTTATTCACAGGCATAAGAGGATTTGGGACAAGGGATTGCCCAGAGGAGGAACATCTCATGGCTCTCGTCCTCGGCAGAGCCTGATTCCGAGAAGGCACACGTCCGGCTCCTGGTCCCACACGGAACGTGGCAGACCTGAAAGATGTTGCTGGTCTTCACCGTCCCCCTGCAGCCTATTCACAGGCACAACAGGATTCAGGACCCGGGCTTGCCCAGAGGAGGAACATCTCATGGCTCTCGACCTCCGCAGGGCCTCTTTCCAGAAAGGCACACGTCCGGCTCCTTTTCCCAAACAGAAGGTGGCAGCCCTGAATGCTGTTGCTGGTCTTCACCGTCCCCCTGCAGCCTATTCACAGGCACAACAGGATTCAGGACCCGGGCTTGCCCAGAGGAGGAACATCTCATGTCTCTCGTCCTCGGCAGAGCCTCATTCCGAAACGGCACACGTCCGGATCCTTGTCCCACACGGAAGGTGGCAGCCCTGAAAGCTGTTGCTGGTCTTCACCGTCCCCCTGCAGCCTATTCAGAGGCACAACAGGATTCAGGAGCCGGGCTTGCCTAGAGGAGGAACATCTCATGGCTCTCGTCCTCGGCAGGCCCTGTTTCAGAAATGCACTCGTCCGGCTCCTTGTCCCACACGGAAGGTGGCAGCCCTGAAAGATGTTGCTGGTCTTCACCGTCCCCCTGCAGCCTATTCAGAGGCACAACAGGATTCAGGACCCGGGCTTGCCTAGAGAAGGAACATCTCATGGCTCTCGTCCTCCGCATGGCCTGTTTCCAGAAAGGCACACGTCCGGCTCCTTGTCCCAAACGGAATGTGGCAGCCCTGAAAGCTGTTGCTGGTCTTCACCATCCCCCTGCAGCCTATTCACAGACACAACAGGATTCAGGACCCGGGCTTGCCCAGAGGAGGAACATCTCATGGCTCTCGTCCTCGTCAGGGCCTGTTTCTTAAAAGGCACAAGTCCGGATCCTTGTCCCACACGGAAGGTGGCAGCCCTGAAAGATGTTGCTGGTCTTCACCGTCCCCCTGCAGCCTATTCAGAGGCAGAACAGGATTCAGGAGCCGGGCTTGCCTAGAGGAGGAACATCTCATGGCTCTCGCCCTCCGCAGGGCCTGTTTCCAGAAAGGAACTCGTCCGGCTCCTTGTCCCACACGGAAGGTGGCAGCCCTGAAAGATGTTGCTGGTCTTCACCGTCCCCCTGCAGCCTGTTCAGAGGCACAACAGGATTCAGGACCCGGGCTTGCCCAGAGGAGGAACATCTCATGGCTCTCGTCCTCCGCAGGGCCTGTTTCCAGAAAGGCACACGTCCGGCTCCTTGTCCCACACGGAAGGTGGCAGCCCTGAAAGATGTTGCTGGTCTTCACCGTCCCCCTGCAGCCTATTCAGAGGCACAACAGGATTCAGGACCCAGGCATGCCCAGAGGAGGAACATCTCATTGCTCTCGTCCTCCGCAGCGCCTGTTTCTGAAAACGCACCCGTCTACCTCATTGTCCCACACGGAAAGCGGCAGCCCTGAAAGCTGTTGCTGGTCTTCACCGTCCCCCTGCAGCCTATTCACAGGCACAAGGGGATTTGGGACCCGGGCTTGCCCAGAGGAGTAACATCTCATGGCTCTCGTCCTCGGCAGAGCCTGTTTCCGAAAAGGCACATGTCCGGCTCCTTGTCCCAAACGGATGGTGGCAGCCCTGAAAGCTGTTGCTGGTCTTCACCGTCCCCCTGCAGCCTATTCACAGGCACAACAGGATTCAGGAGCCGGGCTTGCCTAGAGGAGGAACATCTCATGGCTCTCGTCCTCTGCAGAGCCTCATTCCGAAACGGCACACGTCCGGCTCCTTGTCCCAAACGGAAGGTGGCAGCCCTGAAAGCTGTTGCTGATCTTTACCGTCCCCCTGCAGCCTATTCAGAGGCACAACAGGATTCAGGAGATGGTCTTGCCTTGAGGAGGAACATCTCATGGCTCTCGTCCTCCGCAGGGCCTGTTTCCAGAAAGGCACACGTCTGGATCCTTGTCCCAAACGGAAGGTGGCAGCCCTGAAAGATCTTGCTGGTCTTCACCATCCCTCTGCAGCCTATTCAGAGGCACAACAGGATTCAGGACCCGGGCTTGCCCAGAGGAGGAACATCTCATGGCTCTCGTCTTCGGCAGATCCTGTTTCCGAAAAGGCACACGTCCGGCTCCTTGTCCCACACGGAAGGTGGCAGCCCTGAAAGCTGTTGCTGGTCTTCACCGTCCCCCTGCAGCCTGTTCAGAGGCACAACAGGATTCAGGACCCGGGCTTGCCCAGAGGAGGAACATCTCATGGCTCTCGTCCTCCGCAGAGCCTCATTCCGAAACGGCACACGTCCGACTCCTTGTCCCAAACGGAAGGTGGCAGCCCTGAAAGCTGTTGCTGGTCTTCACCGTCCCCCTGCAGCCTATTCACAGGCACAACAGGATTCAGGAGCCGGGCTTGCCCAGAGGAGGAACATCTCATGGCTCTTGTCCTCCGCAGGGCCTGTTTCCAGAAAGGCACACGTCCGGCTCCTTGTCCCAAACGGAAGGTGGCAGCCCTGAAAGATGTTGCTGGTCTTCACCGTCCCCCTGCAGCCTATTCACAGGCACAAGGGGATTTGGGACCCGGGCTTGCCCAGAGGAGGAACATCTCATGGCTCTCGTCCTCGGCAGAGCCTCATTCCGAAACGGCACACGTCCGGCTCCTTGTCCCAAACGGAAGGTGGCAGCCCTGAATGCTGTTGCTGATCTTTACCGTCCCCCTGCAGCCTATTCAGAGGCACAACAGGATTCAGGAGACGGTCTTGCCTTGAGGAGGAACATCTCATGGCTCTCGTCCTCCGCTGGGCCTGTTTCCAGAAAGGCACACGTCCGGCTCCTTGTCCCAAACGGAAGGTGGCAGCCCTGAAAGATGTTGCTGGTCTTCACCGTCCCCCTGCAGCCTATTCACAGGCACAAGGGGATTTGGGACCCGGGCTTGCCCAGAGGAGGAACATCTCATGGCTCTCGTCCTCCGCTGGGCCTTTTTCCAGAAAGGCACTCGTCCGGCTCCTTGTCCCAAACGGAAGGTGGCAGCCCTGAAAGATGTTGCTGGTCTTCACCATCCCCCTGCAGCCTATTCACAGGCACAAGGGGATTTGGGACCCGGGCTTGCCCAGAGGAGGAACATCTCATGGCTCTCTTCCTCGGCAGGGCCTGTTTCTGAAAACGCACACGTCCGGCTCCTTGTCCCACACGTAAGGTGGCAGCCCTGAATGCTGTTGCTGGTCTTCACCGTCCCCCTGCAGCCTATTCACAGGCACAACACGATCTGGGACCCGGGCTTGTCCAGAGGAGGAACATCTCATGGCTCTTGGCCTCGGCAGGGCCTGTTTCCGAGAAGGCACACGACCGGCTCCTTTTCCCACACGGAAGGTGCGAGCCCGTCAAGCTGTTCATGGTGTTCACCGTCCACCTGCAGCCTATTCACAGGCACAAAAGGATACAGGAGCCGGGCTTGCCCAGAGGAGGAACATCTCATGGCTCTCATCCTCTGCAGAGCCTGATTCCGAAAAGGCACACGTCCACATCATTGTCCCACACGGAAGGTGGCAGACCTGAAAGCTGTTGCTGGTCTTCACCGTCCCCCTGCAGCTTATTCACAGGTACAAGAGGATCTGGGAACCGGGTTTGCCCAGTGGAGGAATATCTCATGGCTCTCGTCCTCGGCAGAGCAAGTTTCCGAATAGGCGCACGTCCGGCTCCTTGTCCCACACGTAATGTGGCAGCCCGGAAAGCTGTTGCTGGTCTTTACCGTCCCCCTGCAGCCTATTCACAGGCACAACAGGATTCAGGACCCGGGCTTGCCCAGAGGAGGAACATCTCATGGCTCTCGTCCTCGGCAGGGCCTGTTTCTTAAAAAGCACACGTCCGGCTCCTTGTCCCACACGGAAGGTGGCACCCCTGAAAGATGTTGCTGGTCTTCACCGTCCCCCTGCAGCCTATTCACAGGCAGAACAGGATTCAGGAGCCGGGCTTGCCTAGAGGAGGAACATCTCATGGCTCTCGCCCTCCGCAGGGCCTGTTTCCAGAAAGGAACTTGTCCGGCTCCTTGTCCCACACGGAAGGTGGCAGCCCTGAAAGATGTTGCTGGTCTTCACCGTCCCCCTGCAGCCTATTCACAGGCACAACAGGATTCAGGACGCGGGCTTGCCCAGAGGAGGAACATCTCATGGCTCTCGTCCTCCGCAGGGCCTGTTTCCAGAAAGGCACACGTCCGGCTCCTTGTCCCACACGGAAGGTGGCAGCCCTGAAAGATGTTGCTGGTCTTCACCGTCCCCCTGCAGCCTATTCAGAGGCACAACAGGATTCAGGACCCAGGCATGCCTAGAGGAGGAACATCTCATGGCTCTCGTCCTCCGCAGCGCCTGTTTCTGAAAACGCACCCGTCGACCTCATTGTCCCACACGGAAGGTGGCAGCCCTGAAAGCTGTTGCTGGTCTTCACCGTCCCCCTGCAGCCTATTCACAGGCACAAGGGGATTTGGGACCCGGGCTTGCCCAGAGGAGTAACATCTCATGGCTCTCGTCCTCGGCAGAGCCTGTTTCCGAAAAGGCACATGTCCGGCTCCTTGTCCCAAACGGAAGGTGGCAGCCCTGAAAGCTGTTGCTGGTCTTCACCGTCCCCCTGCAGCCTATTCACAGGCACAACAGGATTCAGGAGCCGGGCTTGCCTAGAGGAGGAACATCTCATGGCTCTCGTCCTCGGCAGAGCCTCATTCCGAAACGGCACACGTCCGGCTCCTTGTCCCAAACGGAAGGTGGCAGCCCTGAAAGCTGTTGCTGATCTTTACCGTCCCCCTGCAGCCTATTCACAGGCACAACAGGATTCAGGAGCCGGGCTTGCCTAGAGGAGGAACATCTCATGGCTCTCGTCCTCCGCAGGGCCTGTTTCCAGAAAGGCACACGTCTGGATCCTTGTCCCAAACGGAAGGTGGCAGCCCTGAAAGATCTTGCTGGTCTTCACCATCCCTCTGCAGCCTATTCAGAGGCACAACAGGATTCAGGACCCGGGCTTGCCCAGAGGAGGAACATCTCATGGCTCTCGTCTTCGGCAGATCCTGTTTCCGAAAAGGCACACGTCCGGCTCCTTGTCCCACACGGAAGGTGGCAGCCCTGAAAGCTGTTGCTGGTCTTCACCGTCCCCCTGCAGCCTATTCAGAGGCACAACAGGATTCAGGACCCAGGCTTGCCCAGAGGAGGAACATCTCATGGCTCTCGTCCTCCGCAGAGCCTCATTCCGAAACGGCACACGTCCGGCTCCTTGTCCCAAACGGAAGGTGGCAGCCCTGAAAGCTGTTGCTGGTCTTCACCGTCCCCCTGCAGCCTATTCACAGGCACAACAGGATTCAGGAGACGGTCTTGCCTTGAGGAGGAACATCTCATGGCTCTCGCCCTCCGCTGGGCCGGTTTCCAGAAAGGCACTCGTCCGGCTCCTTGTCCCAAACGGAAGGTGGCAGCCCTGAAAGATGTTGCTGGTCTTCACCGTCCCCCTGCAGCCTATTCACAGGCACAAGGGGATTTGGGACCCGGGCTTGCCCAGAGGAGGAACATCTCATGGCTCTCGTCCTCCGCTGGGCCTTTTTCCAGAAAGGCACTCGTCCGGCTCCTTGTCCCAAACGGAAGGTGGCAGCCCTGAAAGATGTTGCTGGTCTTCACCATCCCCCTGCAGCCTATTCACAGGCACAAGGGGATTTGGGACCCGGGCTTGCCCAGAGGAGGAACATCTCATGGCTCTCTTCCTCGGCAGGGCCTGTTTCTGAAAACGCACACGTCCACCTCATTGTCCCACACGGAAGGTGGCAGCCCTGAAAGCTGTTGCTGGTCTTCACCGTCCCCCTGCAGCCTATTCACAGGTACAAGAGGATCTGGGAACCGGGCTTGCCCAGAGGAGGAATATCTCATGGCTCTCGTCCTCGGCAGAGCCAGTTTCCGAACAGGCGCTCGTCCGGATCCTTGTCCCACACGGAATGTGGCAGCCCGGAAAGCTGTTGCTGGTCTTCACCATCCCCCTGCAGCTTATTCACAGGCACAAGGGGATTTGGGACCCGGGCTTGCCCAGAGGAGGAACATCTCATGGGTCTCGTCCTCCGCTGGGCCTGTTTCCAGAAAGGCACTCGTCCGGCTCCTTGTCCCAAACGGAAGGTGGCAGCCCTGAAAGATGTTGCTGGTCTTCACCGTCCCCCTGCAGCCTGTTCACAGGCAGAACACAATCTGGGACCCGGGCTTGTCCAGAGAAGGAACATCTCATGGCTCTCGTACTCGGCAGGGCCTGTTTCCGAGAAGGCACACGACCGGCTCCTTGTCCCACACGGAAGGTGCGAGCCCGGAAAGCTGTTGATGGTCTTCACCGTCCACCTGCAGCCTATTCACAGGCACAACAGGATTCAGGACCCGGGCTTGCCCAGAGGAGGAACATGTCATGGCGCTCTTCCTCGGCAGGGCCTGTTTCTGAAAACGCACACGTCCACCTCATTGTCCCACACGGAAGGTGGCAGCCCTGAAAGCTGTTGCTGGTCTTCACCGTCCCCCTGCAGCCTATTCACAGGTACAAGAGGATCTGGGAACCGGGCTTGCCCAGAGGAGGAATATCTTATGGCTCTCGTCCTCGGCAGAGGCAGTTTCCGAACAGGCGCACGTCCGGCTCCTTGTCCCACACGGAATGTGGCAGCCCGGAAAGCTGTTGCTGGTCTTCACCATCCCCCTGCAGCTTATTCACAGGCATAAGAGGATTTGGGACCAGGGATTGCCCAGAGGAGTAACATCTCATGGCTCTCGTCCTCGGCAGAGCCTGATTCCGAGAAGGCACACGTCCGGCTCCTTGTCCCACACGGAAGGTGGCAGCCCTGAAAGCTGTTGCTGGTCTTCACCGTCCCCCTGCAGCCTATTCACAGGCACAACAGGATTCAGGATCCGGGCTTGCCTAGAGGAGGAACATCTCACGGCTCTCGTCCTCCGCAGGGCCTGTTTCCAGAAAGGCACACGTCCGGCTCCTTGTCCCACACGTAAGGTGGCAGCCCTGAAAGCTGTTCCTGGTCTTCACCATCCCCCTGCAGCCTAGTCACAGGCACAACAGGATTCAGGACCCGGGCTTGCCCAGAGGAGGAACATCTCATGGCTCTCGTCCTCGGCAGGGCCTGTTTCTTAAAAAGCACACGTCCGGCTCCTTGTCCCACACGGAAGGTGGCACCCCTGAAAGATGTTGCTGGTCTTCACCGTCCCCCTGCAGCCTATTCAGAGGCAGAACAGGATTCAGGAGCCGGGCTTGCCTAGAGGAGGAACATCTCATGTCTCTCGCCCTCCGCAGGGCCTGTTTCCAGAAAGGAACTTGTCCGGCTCCTTGTCCCGCACGGAAGGTGGCAGCCCTGAAAGATGTTGATGGTCTTCACCGTCCCCCTGCAGCCTATTCACAGGCACAACAGGATTCAGGACCCAGGCTTGCCCAGAGGAGGAACATCTCATGGCTCTCGTCCTCCGCAGAGCCTCATTCCGAAACGGCACACGTCCGGCTCCTTGTCCCAAACGGAAGGTGGCAGCCCTGAAAGCTGTTGCTGGTCTTCACCGTCCCCCTGCAGCCTATTAACAGGCACAACAGGATTCAGGAGACGGTCTTGCCTTGAGGAGGAACATCTCATGGCTCTCGCCCTCCGCTGGGCCTGTTTCCAGAAAGGCACTCGTCCGGCTCCTTGTCCCAAACGGAAGGTGGCAGCCCTGAAAGATGTTGCTGGTCTTCACCGTCCCCCTGCAGCCTATTCACAGGCACAAGGGGATTTGGGACCCGGGCTTGCCCACAGGAGGAACATCTCATGGCTCTCGTCCTCCGCTGGGCCTTTTTCCAGAAAGGCACTCGTCCGGCTCCTTGTCCCAAACGGAAGGTGGCAGCCCTGAAAGATGTTGCTGGTCTTCACCATCCCCCTGCAGCCTATTCACAGGCACAAGGGGATTTGGGACCCGGGCTTGCCCAGAGGAGGAACATCTCATGGCTCTCTTCCTCGGCAGGGCCTGTTTCTGAAAACGCACACGTCCACCTCATTGTCCCACACGGAAGGTGGCAGCCCTGAAAGCTGTTGCTGGTCTTCACCGTCCCCCTGCAGCCTATTCACAGGTACAAGAGGATCTGGGAACCGGGCTTGCCCAGAGGAGGAATATCTCATGGCTCTCGTCCTCGGCAGAGCCAGTTTCCGAACAGGCGCTCGTCCGGATCCTTGTCCCACACGGAATGTGGCAGCCCGGAAAGCTGTTGCTGGTCTTCACCATCCCCCTGCAGCTTTTTCACAGGCACAAGGGGATTTGGGACCCGGGCTTGCCCAGAGGAGGAACATCTCATGGGTCTCGTCCTCCGCTGGGCCTGTTTCCAGAAAGGCACTCGTCCGGCTCCTTGTCCCAAACGGAAGGTGGCAGCCCTGAAAGATGTTGCTGGTCTTCACCGTCCCCCTGCAGCCTGTTCACAGGCAGAACACAATCTGGGACCCGGGCTTGTCCAGAGAAGGAACATCTCATGGCTCTCGTACTCGGCAGGGCCTGTTTCCGAGAAGGCACACGACCGGCTCCTTGTCCCACACGGAAGGTGCGAGCCCGGAAAGCTGTTGATGGTCTTCACCGTCCACCTGCAGCCTATTCACAGGCACAACAGGATTCAGGACCCGGGCTTGCCCAGAGGAGGAACATGTCATGGCGCTCTTCCTCGGCAGGGCCTGTTTCTGAAAACGCACACGTCCACCTCATTGTCCCACACGGAAGGTGGCAGCCCTGAAAGCTGTTGCTGGTCTTCACCGTCCCCCTGCAGCCTATTCACAGGTACAAGAGGATCTGGGAACCGGGCTTGCCCAGAGGAGGAATATCTTATGGCTCTCGTCCTCGGCAGAGGCAGTTTCCGAACAGGCGCACGTCCGGCTCCTTGTCCCACACGGAATGTGGCAGCCCGGAAAGCTGTTGCTGGTCTTCACCGTCCCCCTGCAGCTTATTCACAGGCATAAGAGCATTTGGGACCAGGGATTGCCCAGAGGAGTAACATCTCATGGCTCTCGTCCTCGGCAGAGCCTGATTCCGAGAAGGCACACGTCCGGCTCCTTGTCCCACACGGAAGGTGGCAGCCCTGAAAGCTGTTGCTGGTCTTCACCGTCCCCCTGCAGCCTATTCACAGGCACAACAGGATTCAGGATCCGGGCTTGCCTAGAGGAGGAACATCTCACGGCTCTCGTCCTCCGCAGGGCCTGTTTCCAGAAAGGCACACGTCCGGCTCCTTGTCCCACACGTAAGGTGGCAGCCCTGAAAGCTGTTGCTGGTCTTCACCATCCCCCTGCAGCCTAGTCACAGGCACAACAGGATTCAGGACCCGGGCTTGCCCAGAGGAGGAACATCTCATGGCTCTCGTCCTCGGCAGGGCCTGTTTCTTAAAAAGCACACGTCCGGCTCCTTGTCCCACACGGAAGGTGGCACCCCTGAAAGATGTTGCTGGTCTTCACCGTCCCCCTGCTGCCTATTCAGAGGCAGAACAGGATTCAGGAGCCGGGCTTGCCTAGAGGAGGAACATCTCATGGCTCTCGCCCTCCGCAGGGCCTGTTTCCAGAAAGGAACTTGTCCGGCTCCTTGTCCCGCACGGAAGGTGGCAGCCCTGAAAGATGTTGCTGGTCTTCACCGTCCCCCTGCAGCCTATTCACAGGCACAACAGGATTCAGGACCCGGGCTTGCCCAGAGGAGGAACATCTCATGGCTCTCGTCCTCCGCAGGGCCTGTTTCCAGAAAGGCACACGTCCGGCTCCTTGTCCCACACGGAAGGTGGCAGCCCTGAAAGATGTTGCTGGTCTTCACCGTCCCCCTGCAGCCTATTCAGAGGCACAACAGGATTCAGGACCCAGGCATGCCCAGAGGAGGAACATCTCATGGCTCTCGTCCTCCGTAGCGCCTGTTTCTGAAAACGCACACGTCGACCTCATTGTCCCACACGGAAGGTGGCAGCCCTGAAAGCTGTTGCTGGTCTTCACCGTCCCCCTGCAGCCTATTCACAGGCACAAGGGGATTTGGGACCCGGGCTTGCCCAGAGGAGTAACATCTCATGGCTCTCGTCCTCGGCAGAGCCTGTTTCCGAAAAGGCACATGTCCGGCTCCTTGTCCCAAACGGAAGGTGGCAGACCTGAAAGCTGTTGCTGGTCTTCACCGTCCCCCTGCAGCCTATTCACAGGCACAACAGGATTCAGGAGCCGGGCTTGCCTAGAGGAGGAACATCTCATGGCTCTCGTCCTCTGCAGAGCCTCATTCCGAAACGGCACACGTCCGGCTCCTTGTCCCAAACGGAAGGTGGCAGCCCTGAAAGCTGTTGCTGATCTTTACCGTCCCCCTGCAGCCTATTCAGAGGCACAACAGGATTCAGGAGATGGTCTTGCCTTGAGGAGGAACATCTCATGGCTCTCGTCCTCCGCAGGGCCTGTTTCCAGAAAGGCACACGTCTGGATCCTTGTCCCAAACGGAAGGTGGCAGCCCTGAAAGATCTTGCTGGTCTTCACCATCCCTCTGCAGCCTATTCAGAGGCACAACAGGATTCAGGACCCGGGCTTGCCCAGTTGAGGAACATCTCATGGCTCTCGTCTTCGGCAGATCCTGTTTCCGAAAAGGCACACGTCCGGCTCCTTGTCCCACACGGAAGGTTACAGCCCTGAAAGCTGTTGCTGGTCTTCACCGTCCCCCTGCAGCCTGTTCAGAGGCACAACAGGATTCAGGACCCGGGCTTGCCCAGAGGAGGAACATCTCATGGCTCTCGTCCTCCGCAGAGCCTCATTCCGAAACGGCACACGTCCGGCTCCTTGTCCCAAACGGAAGGTGGCAGCCCTGAAAGCTGTTGCTGGTCTTCACCGTCCCCCTGCAGCCTATTCACAGGCACAACAGGATTCAGGAGCCGGGCTTGCCCAGAGGAGGAACATCTCATGGCTCTTGTCCTCCGCAGGGCCTGTTTCCAGAAAGGCACACGTCCGGCTCCTTGTCCCAAACGGAAGGTGGCAGCCCTGAAAGATGTTGCTGGTCTTCACCGTCCCCCTGCAGCCTATTCACAGGCACAAGGGGATTTGGGACCCGGGCTTGCCCAGAGGAGGAACATCTCATGGCTCTCGTCCTCGGCAGAGCCTCATTCCGAAACGGCACACGTCCGGCTCCTTGTCCCAAACGGAAGGTGGAAGCCCTGAAAGCTGTTGCTGATCTTTACCGTCCCCCTGCAGCCTATTCAGAGGCACAACAGGATTCAGGAGCCGGGCTTGCCCAGAGGAGGAACATCTCATGGCTCTCGTCCTCCGCTGGGCCTGTTTCCAGAAAGGCACTCGTCCGGCTCCTTGTCCCAAACGGAAGGTGGCAGCCCTGAAAGATGTTGCTGGTCTTCACCGTCCCCCTGCAGCCTATTCACAGGCACAAGGGGATTTGGGACCCGGGCTTGCCCAGAGGAGGAACATCTCATGGCTCTCGTCCTCGGCAGGGCCTGTTTCTTAAAAAGCACACGTCCGGCTCCTTGTCCCACACGGAAGGTGGCACCCCTGAAAGATGTTGCTGGTCTTCACCGTCCCCCTGCAGCCTATTCACAGGCACAACAGGATTCAGGAGCCGGGCTTGCCTAGAGGAGGAACATCTCATGGCTCTCGCCCTCCGCAGGGCCTGTTTCCAGAAAGGAACTTGTCCGGCTCCTTGTCCCACACGGAAGGTGGCAGCCCTGAAAGATGTTGCTGGTCTTCACCGTCCCCCTGCAGCCTATTCACAGGCACAACAGTATTCAGGACCCAGGCTTGCCCAGAGGAGGAACATCTCATGGCTCTCGTCCTCCGCAGGGCCTGTTTCCAGAAAGGCACACGTCCGGCTCCTTGTCCCACACGGAAGGTGGCAGCCCTGAAAGATGTTGCTGGTCTTCACCGTCCCCCTGCAGCCTATTCAGAGGCACAACAGGATTCAGGACCCAGGCATGCCTAGAGGAGGAACATCTCATGGCTCTCGTCCTCCGCAGCGCCTGTTTCTGAAAACGCACCCGTCGACCTCATTGTCCCACACGGAAGGTGGCAGCCCTGAAAGCTGTTGCTGGTCTTCACCATCCCCCTGCAGCCTATTCACAGGCACAAGGGGATTTGGGACCCGGGCTTGCCCAGAGGAGGAACATCTCATGGCTCTCTTCCTCGGCAGGGCCTGTTTCTGAAAACGCACACGTCCATCTCATTGTCCCACACGGAAGGTGGCATCCCTGAAAGATCTTGCTGGTCTTCACCGTCCCCCTGCAGCCAATTCACAGGTACAAGAGGATCTGGGAACCGGGCTTGCCCAGAGGAGGAATATCTCATGGCTCTCGTCCTCGGCAGAGCCAGTTTCCGAACAGGCGCTCGTCCGGCTCCTTGTCCCACACGGAATGTGGCAGCCCGGAAAGCTGTTGCTGGTCTTCACCATCCCCCTGCAGCTTATTCACAGGCACAAGGGGATTTGGGATCCGGGCTTGCCCAGAGGAGGAACATCTCATGGCTCTCGTCCTCCGCTGGGCCTGTTTCCAGAAAGGCACACATCCGGCTCCTTGTCCCACACGGAAGGTGGCAGCCCTGAAAGATGTTGCTGGTCTTCACGGTCCCCCTGCAGCCTGTTCACAGGCAGAACACAATCTGGGACCTGGGCTTGTCCAGAGAAGGAACATCTCATGGCTCTCGTACTCGGCAGGGCCTGTTTCCGAGAAGGCACACGACCGGCTCCTTGTCCCACACGGAAGGTGCGAGCCCGGAAAGCTGTTGATGGTCTTCACCGTCCACCTGCAGCCTATTCACAGGCACAACAGGATTCAGGACCCGGGCTTGCCCAGAGGAGGAACATGTCATGGCGCTCTTCCTCGGCAGGGCCTGTTTCTGAAAACGCACACGTCCACCTCATTGTCCCACACGGAAGGTGGCAGCCCTGAAAGCTGTTGCTGGTCTTCACCGTCCCCCTGCAGCCTATTCACAGGTACAAGAGGATCTGGGAACCGGGCTTGCCCAGAGGAGGAATATCTTATGGCTCTCGTCCTCGGCAGAGGCAGTTTCCGAACAGGCGCACATCCGGCTCCTTGTCCCACACGGAATGTGGCAGCCCGGAAAGCTGTTGCTGGTCTTCACCATCCCCCTGCAGCTTATTCACAGGCATAAGAGGATTTGGGACCAGGGATTGCCCAGAGGAGGAACATCTCATGGCTCTCGTCCTCGGCAGAGCCTGATTCCGAGAAGGCACACTTCCTGCTCCTTGTCCCACACGTAAGGTGGCAGCCCTGAAAGCTGTTGCTGGTCTTCACCATCCCCCTGCAGCCTATTCACAGGCACAACAGGATTCAGGACCCGGGCTTGCCCAGAGGAGGAACATCTCATGGCTCTCGTCCTCGGCAGAGTCTCATTCCGAAACGGCACACGTCCGGCTCCTTGTCCCAAACGGAAGGTGGCAGCCCTGAAAGCTGTTGCTGATCTTTACCGTCCCCCTGCAGCCTATTCACAGGCACAACAGGATTCAGGAGACGGTCTTGCCTTGAGGAGGAACATCTCATGGCTCTCGACCTCCGCTGGGCCTGTTTCCAAAAAGGCACTCGTCCGGCTCCTTGTCCCAAACGGAAGGTGGCAGCCCTGAAAGATGTTGCTGGTCTTCACCATTCCCCTGCAGCCTATTCACAGGCACAAGGGGATTTGGGACCCGGGCTTGCCCAGAGGAGGAACATCTCATGGCTCTCTTCCTCGGCAGGGCCTGTTTCTGAAAACGCACACGTCCACCTCATTGTCCCACACGGAAGGTGGCAGCCCTGAAAGCTGTTGCTGGTCTTCACCGTCCCCCTGCAGCCTATTCACAGGTAGAAGAGGATCTAGGAACCGGGCTTGCCCAGAGGAGGAATATCTCATGGCTCTCGTCCTCGGCAGAGCCAGTTTCCGAACAGGCGCACGTCCGGCTCCTTGTCCCGTCCCACACGGAATGTGGCAGCCCGGAAAGCTGTTGCTGGTCTTCACCATCCTCCTGCAGCTTATTCAGAGGCATAAGAGGATTTGGGACCAGGGATTGCCCAGAGGAGGGACATCTCATGGCTCTCGTCCTCGGCAGAGCCTGATTCCGAAAAGGCACACGTCCGGCTCCTTGTCCCACACGGAAGGTGGCAGCCCTGAAAGCTGTTGCTGGTCTTCACCGTCCCTCTGCAGCCTATTCACAGGCACAACAGGATTCAGGACCCGGGCTTGCCCAGAGGAGGAACATCTCATGGCTCTCGTCCTCCGCAGGGCCTGTTTCCAGAAAGGCACACGTCCGGCTCCTTGTCCCAAAGGGAAGTTGGCAGCCCTGAAAGATCTTGCTGGTCTTCACCGTCCCCCTGCAGCCTATTTACAGGCACAAGGGGATTTGGGACCCAGGCATGCCCAGAGGAGGAACATCTCATGGCTCTCGTCCTCGGCATAGCCTCATTCCGAAACGGCACACGTCCGGCTCCTTGTCCCAAACGGAAGGTGGCAGCCCTGAAAGATGTTGCTGGTCTTCACCGTCCCCCTGCAGCCTATTGACAGGCAAAACAGGATTCAGGAACCGGGCTTGCCTAGAGGAGGAACATCTCATGGCTCTCGTCCTCCACAGGGCCTGTTTCAGAAAGGCACTCGTCCGGCTCCTTGTCCCACACGGAAGCTGGCAGCCCTGAAAGATGTTGCTGGTCTTCACCGTCCCCCTGCAGCCTATTCACAGGCACAACAGGATTCAGGACCCGGGCTTGCCTAGAGAAGGAACATCTCATGGCTCTCGTCCTCCGCATGGCCTGTTTCCAGAAAGGCACACGTCCGGCTCCTTGTCCCAAACGGAAGGTGGCAGCCCTGAAAGCTGTTGCTGGTCTTCACCATCCCCCTGCAGCCTATTCACAGGCACAACAGGATTCAGGACCCTGCTTGCCCAGAGGAGGAACATCTCATGGCTCTCTTCCTCGGCAGGGCCTGTTTCTGAAAAGGCACACGTCCGGCTCCTTGTCCCACACGGAAGGTGGCAGCCCTGAAAGCTGTTGCTGGTCTTCACCGTCCCCCTGCAGCCTATTTACAGGCACAAGGGGATTTGGGACCCAGGCATGCCCAGAGGAGGAACATCTCATGGCTCTCGTCCTCGGCAGAGCCTGATTCCAGAAAGGCACACGTCCGGCTCCTTGTCCCAAACGGAAGGTGGCAGCCCTGAAAGATCTTGCTGGTCTTCACCGTCCCCCTGCAGCCTATTTACAGGCACAAGGGGATTTGGGACCCAGGCATGCCCAGAGGAGGAACATCTCAAGGCTCTCATCCTCGGCAGATCCTGTTTCCGAAAAGGCACTCGTCCGGCTCCTTGTCCCACACGGAAGGTGGCAGCCCTGAATGCTGTTGCTGGTCTTCACCGTCCCCCTGCAGCCTATTCACAGGCACAACACAATCTGGGACCCGGGCTTGTCCAGAGGAGGAACATCTATGGCTCTCGTCCTCGGCAGGGCCTGTTTCCGAGAAGGCACACGACCGGCTCCTTGTCCCAAACGGAAGGTGGCAGCCCTGAAAGATCTTGCTGGTCTTCACCGTCCCCCTGCAGCCTATTTACAGGCACAACAGGATTCAGGACCCGGGCATGCCCAGGGGAGGAACATCTCATGGCTCTCGTCCTCGGCAGAGCCTGTTTCCGAAAAGGCACACGTCCGGCTCCTTGTCCCACACGGAAGGTGGCAGCCCTGAAAGATGTTGCTGGTCTTCACCGTTCCCCTGCAGCCTATTCACAGGGACAACAGGATCTAGGACCCGGGCTTGTCCAGAGGAGGAACATCTCATGGCTCTCGTCCTCGACAGGGCCTGTTTCCGAGAAGGCACACGTCAGGCTCCTTGTCCCAAACGGAAGGTGGCAGCCCTGAACGGTCTTGCTGGTCTTCACCGTCCCACTGCAGCCTATTTACAGGCACAAGGGAATTTGGGACCCAGGCATGCCCAGAGGAGGAACATCTCATGGCTCTCATCCTCGGCAGAGCCCTTTTCCGAAAAGGCACACGTCCGGCTCCTTGTCCCACACGGAATGTGGCAGCCCGGAAAGCTTTTGCTGGTCTTCACCGTTCCCCTGCAGCCTATTCACAGGCACAACACGATCTGGGACCCGGGCTTGTCCAGAGGACGAACATCTCATGTCTCTCGTCCTCGGCAGGGCCTGTTTCCGATAAGGCACACGACCGGCTCCTTGTCCCACACGGAATGTGGCAGCCCGGAAAGCTTTTGCTGGTCTTCACCATCCCGCTGCAGCTGATTCACAGGCAAAAGAGGATTTGGGTATGGGATTGCCCAGAGGAGGAACATCTCATGGCTCTCGTCCTCAGCAGAGCCTGATTCCGAGAGGGCACACGTCCGGCTCCTTGTCCCACACGGAATGTTTCAGCCCTGAAAGCTGTTGCTGGTCTTCACCGTCCCCCTGCAGCTTATTCACAGGCACAACAGGATTCAGGACCCGGGCTTGCCCAGAGGAGGAACATCTCATGGCTCTCCTCCTCCGCAGGGCCTGTTTCCAGAAAGGCACACGTCCGGCTCCTTGTCCCACACGGAAGGTGGCAGCCCTGAATGCTGTTGCTGGTCTTCACCGTCCCCCTGCAGCCTATTCACAGGCACAACACAATCTGGGACCCGGGCTTGTCCAGAGGAGGAACATCTATGGCTCTCGTCCTCGGCAGGGCCTGTTTCCGAGAAGGCACACGACCGGCTCCTTGTCCCAAACGGAAGGTGGCAGCCCTGAAAGATCTTGCTGGTCTTCACCGTCCCCCTGCAGCCTATTTACAGGCACAACAGGATTCAGGACCCGGGCATGCCCAGGGGAGGAACATCTCATGGCTCTCGTCCTCGGCAGAGCCTGTTTCCGAAAAGGCACACGTCCGGCTCCTTGTCCCACACGGAAGGTGGCAGCCCTGAAAGATGTTGCTGGTCTTCACCGTTCCCCTGCAGCCTATTCACAGGCACAACAGGATCTAGGACCCGGGCTTGTCCAGAGGAGGAACATCTCATGGCTCTCGTCCTCGACAGGGCCTGTTTCCGAGAAGGCACACGTCAGGCTCCTTGTCCCAAACGGAAGGTGGCAGCCCTGAACGGTCTTGCTGGTCTTCACCGTCCCACTGCAGCCTATTTACAGGCACAAGGGGATTTGGGACCCAGGCATGCCCAGAGGAGGAACATCTCATGGCTCTCATCCTCGGCAGAGCCCTTTTCCGAAAAGGCACACGTCCGGCTCCTTGTCCCACACGGAATGTGGCAGCCCGGAAAGCTTTTGCTGGTCTTCACCGTTCCCCTGCAGCCTATTCACAGGCACAACACGATCTGGGACCCGGGCTTGTCCAGAGGACGAACATCTCATGTCTCTCGTCCTCGGCAGGGCCTGTTTCCGATAAGGCACACGACCGGCTCCTTGTCCCACACGGAATGTGGCAGCCCGGAAAGCTTTTGCTGGTCTTCACCATCCCGCTGCAGCTGATTCACAGGCAAAAGAGGATTTGGGTATGGGATTGCCCAGAGGAGGAACATCTCATGGCTCTCGTCCTCAGCAGAGCCTGATTCCGAGAGGGCACACGTCCGGCTCCTTGTCCCACACGGAATGTTTCAGCCCTGAAAGCTGTTGCTGGTCTTCACCGTCCCCCTGCAGCTTATTCACAGGCACAACAGGATTCAGGACCCAGGCTTGCCCAGAGGAGGAACATCTCATGGCTCTCCTCCTCCGCAGGGCCTGTTTCCAGAAAGGCACACGTCCGGCTCCTTGTCCCACACGGAAGGTGGCAGCCCTGAATGCTGTTGCTGGTCTTCACCGTCCCCCTGCAGCCTATTCACAGGCACAACACAATCTGGGACCCGGGCTTGTCCAGAGGAGGAACATCTATGGCTCTCGTCCTCGGCAGGGCCTGTTTCCGAGAAGGCACACGACCGGCTCCTTGTCCCAAACGGAAGGTGGCAGCCCTGAAAGATCTTGCTGGTCTTAACCGTCCCCCTGCAGCCTATTTACAGGCACAAGGGGATTTGGGACCCAGGCATGCCCAGAGGAGGAACATCTCATGGCTCTCGTCCTCGGCCGAGCCTGATTCCGAAAAGGCACACATCCGGCTCCTTGTCCCACACGGAAGGTGGCAGCCCTGAAAGCTGTTGCTGGTCTTCACCGTCCCCCTGCAGCCTATTCAGAGGCACAAAAGCATTCAGGAGCCGGGCTTGCCTAGAGGAGGAACATCTCATGGCTCTCGTCCTCCGCAGGGCCTGTTTCCAGAAAGGCACTCGTCCGGCTCCTTGTCCCACACGGAAGGTGGCAGCCCTGAAAGCTGTTGCTGGTCTTCACCATCCCCCTGCAGCCTATTCACAGGCACAACAGGATTCAGGACCCGGGCTTGCCCAGAGGAGGAACATCTCATGGCTCTCGTCCTCGGCAGGGCCTGTTTCTTAAAAAGCACACGTCCGGCTCCTTTTCCCACACGGAAGGTGGCAGCCCTGAAAGATGTTGCTGGTCTTCACTGTCCCCCTGCAGCCTATTCAGAGGCACAACAGGATTCAGGACCCGGGCTTGCCTAGAGGAGGAACATCTCATGGCTCTCGTCCTCGGCAGGGCCTGTTTCCAGAAAGGCACTCGTCCGGCTCCTTGTCCCACACGGAAGGTGGCAGCCCTGAAAGATGTTGCTGGTCTTCACCGTCCCCCTGCAGCCTATTCACAGGCACAACAGGATTCAGGACCCGGGCTTGCCCAGAGGAGGAACATCTCATGGCTCTCGTCCTCCGCAGGGCCTGTTTCCAGAAAGGCACTCGTCCGGCTCCTTGTCCCACACGGAAGGTGACAGCCCTGAAAGCTGTTGCTGGTCTTCACCATCCCCCTGCAGCCTATTCACAGGCACAACAGGATTCAGGACCCGGGCTTGCCCAGAGGAGGAACATCTCATGGCTCTCGTCCTCGGCAGGGCCTGTTTCTTAAAAAGCACACGTCCGGCTCCTTTTCCCACACGGAAGGTGGCAGCCCTGAAAGATGTTGCTGGTCTTCACCGTCCCCCTGCAGCCTATTCAGAGGCAGAACAGGATTCAGGATCCGGGCTTGCCTAGAGGAGGAACATCTCATGGCTCTCGTCCTCGGCAGGGCCTGTTTCCAGAAAGGCACTCGTCCGGCTCCTTGTCCCACACGGAAGGTGGCAGCCCTGAAAGATGTTGCTGGTCTTCACCGTCCCCCTGCAGCCTATTCACAGGCACAACAGGATTCAGGAGCCAGGTTTGCCTAGCGGAGGAACATCTCATGGCTCTCGTCCTCGGCAGAGCCTGATTCCGAAAAGGCACACGTCCGTCTCCTTGTCCCACACGGAAGGTGGCAGCCCTGAAAGCTGTTGCTGGTCTTCACCGTCCCCCTGCAGCCTATTCACAGGCACAACAGGATTCAGGAGCCGGGCTTGCCTAGAGGAGGAACATCTCACGTCTCTCGTCCTCCGCAGGGCCTGTTTCCAGAAAGGCACACGTCCGGCTCCTTGTCCCACACGGAAGGTGGGAGCCCTGAAAGATGTTGCTGGTCTTCACCGTCCCCCTGCAGCCTATTCAGAGGCACAACAGGATTCAGGACCCGGGCTTGCCCTGAGGAGGAACATCTCATGGCTCTCGTCCTCCGCAGGGCCTGTTTCTTAAAAAGCACAAGTCCAGCTCCTTGTCCCACACGGAAGGTGGCAGCCCTGAAAGATGTTGCTGGTCTTCACCGTCCCCCTGCAGCCTATTCAGAGGCAGAACAGGATTCAGGATCCGGGCTTACCTAGAGGAGGAACATCTCATGGCTCTCGTCCTCCGCAGGGCCTGTTTCCAGAAAGGCACTCGTCCGGCTCCTTGTCCCACACGGAAGGTGGCAGCCCTGAAAGATGTTGCTGGTCTTCACCATCCCCCTGCAGCCTATTCAGAGGCACAACAGGATTCAGGAGCCAGGCTTGCCTAGCGGAGGAACATCTCATGGCTCTCGTCCTCGGCAGGGCCTGTTTCTTAAAAGGCACACGTCCGGCTACTTGTCCCAAACGGATGGTGGCAGCCCTGAAAGATGTTGCTGGTCTTCACCGTCCCCCTGCAGCCTATTCAGAGGCACAACAGGATTCAGGACCCGGGCTTGCCCAGAGGAGGAACATCTCATGGCTCTCGTCCTCGGCAGAGCCTGATTCCGGAAAGGCACACGTCCGGCTCCTTGTCCCAAAGGGAAGGTGGCAGCCCTGAAAGATGTTGCTGGTCTTCACCGTCCCCCTGCAGCCTATTCACAGGTACAAGAGGATCTGGGAACCGGGCTTGCCCAGTGGAGGAATATCTCATGGCTCTCGTCCTCGGCAGAGCCAGTTTCCGAACAGGCGCACGTCCGGCTCCTTGTCCCACACGGAATGTGGCAGCCCGGAAAGCTGTTGCTGGTCTTCACCATCTCCCTGGAGCTTATTCACAGGCATAAGAGGATTTGGGACCAGGGCTTGAACAGAGGAGGAACATCTTATGGCTCTCGTCCTCGGCAGAGCCTGATTCCAAGAAGGCACACGTCCGGCTCCGTGTCCCACACGGAAGGTGGCAGCCCTGAATGCTGTTGCTGGTCTTCACCGTCCCCCTGCAGCCTATTCACAGGCACAACAGGATTCAGGAGCCGGGCGTGCCTAGAGGAGGAACATCTCATGGCTCTCGTCCTCCGCAGGGCCTGTTTCCGAAAAGGCACACGTCCGGCTCCTTGTCCCACACGGAAGGTGGCAGCCCTGAAAGATGTTGCTGGTCTTCACCGTCCCCCTGCAGCCTATTTACAGGCACAAGGGGATTTGGGACCCAGGCATGCCCAGAGGAGGAACATCTCATGGCTCTCGTCCTCGGCAGAGCCCGTTTCCGAAAAGGCACACGTCCGGCTCCTTGTCCCACACGGAAGGTGGCAGCCCTGAAAGCTGTTGCTGGTCTTCACCGTCCCCCTGCAGCCTATTCACAGGTATAAGAGGATCTGGGAACCGGGCTTGCCCAGTGGAGGAATATCTCATGGCTCTCGTCCTCGGCAGAGCCAGTTTCCGAACAGGCGCACGTCCGGCTCCTTGTCCCACACGGAATGTGGCAGCCCGGAAAGCTGTTGCTGGTCTTCACCATCCCCCTGCACCTTATTCACAGGCATAATAGGATTTTGGACCAGGGATTGCCCAGAGGAGGAACATCTCATGGTTCTCGTCCTCGGCAGAGCCTGATTCCGAGAAGGCACACGTCCGGCTCCTTGTCCCACACGGAAGGTGGCAGCCCTGAAAGCTGTTGCTGGTCTTCACCGTCCCCCTGCAGCCTATTTACAGGCACAAGGGGATTTAGGACCCAAGCATGCCCAGAGGAGGAACATCTCATGGCTCTCGTCCTCGGCAGAGCCTGTTTCCGAAAAGGCACACGTCAGGCTCCTTGTCCCAAACGGAAGGTGGCAGCCCTGAATGCTGTTGCTGGTCTTCACCGTCCCCCTGCAGCCTATTCACAGGCACAACACAATCTGGGACCCGGGCTTGTCCAGAGGAGGAACATCTCATGGCTCTCGTCCTCGGCAGAGCCTGTTTCCAGAAAGGCACACGTCAGGCTCCTTGTCCCACACGGAAGGTGGCAGCCCTGAAAGAATTTGCTGGTCTTCACCGTCCCCCTGCAGCCTATTTACAGGCACAAGGGGATTTGGGACCCAGGCATGCCCAGAGGAGGAACCTCTCATGGCTGTCATCCTCGGCAGAGCCTGTTTCCGAAAAGGCACACGTCCGGCTCCTTGTCCCACACGGAAGGTGGCAGCCCTGAATGCTGTTGCTGGTATTCACCGTCCCCCTGCAGCCTATTCACAGGCACAACACAATCTGGGACCCGGGCTTGCCCAGAGGAGGAACATCTCATGGCTCTCGTCCTCGGCAGGGCCTGTTTCCGAGAAGGCACACTACCGGCTCCTTGTCCCACACGGAAGGTGCGAGCCCGGAAAGCTGTTGATGGTCTTCACCGTCCACCTGCAGCCTATTCACAGGCACAACAGGATTCAGGACCCGGGCTTGCCCAGAGGAGGAACATCTCATGGCTCTCTTCCTCGGCATGGCCTCTTTTTGAAAACGCACACGTCAACCTCATTGTCCCACACAGAAGGTGGCAGCCCTGAAAGCTGTTGCTGGTCTTCACCGTCCCCCTGCAGCCTATTCACAGGTACAACAGGATCTGGGACCCGGGCTTGCCCAGAGGAGGAATATCTCATGTCTCTCGTCCTCGGCAGAGCCTCATTCCAAAACGGCACACGTCCGGCTCCTTGACCCACACGGAACGTGGCAGACCTGAAGGCTGTTGCTGGTCTTCACCGTCCCCCTGCAGCCTATTCACAGGCACAACAGGATTCAGGACACGGGCTTGCGTAGAGGAGGAACATCTCATGGCTCTCGTCCTCCGCAGGGCCTGTTTCCAGAAAGGCACACATCCGTGTCCTTGTCCCAAACGGAAGGTGGCAGCCCTGAAAGCTGTTGCTGGTCTTCACCGTCCCCCTGCAGCCTATTCACAGGCACAACAGGATTCAGGACCCTGCTTGCCCAGAGGAGGAACATCTCATGGCTCTCGTCCTCGGCAGGGCCTGTTTCTTAAAAGGCACACGTCCGGCTCCTTGTCCCAAACGGAAGGTGGCAGACCTGAATGCTGTTGCTGGTCTTCACCGTCCCCCTGCAGCCTATTCACAGGCACAACAGGATTCAGGACCCGGGCTTGCCCAGAGGAGGAACATCTCATGGCTCTCTTCCTAGGCAGGGCCTGTTTCTTAAAAGGAACACGTCCGGCTCCTTGTCCACACGGAAGGTGGCAGCCCTGAAAGATGTTGCTGGTCTTCAGCCTCCCCCTGCAGACTATTCAGAGACACAACAGCATTCAGGACCCGGGCTTGCCCAGAGGAGGAACATCTCATGGCTCTCGTCCTCGGCAGGGCCTGTTTCCAGAAAGGCACACGTCCGGCTCCTTGTCCCACACGGAAGGTGGCAGCCCTGAAAGATGTTGCTGGTCTTCACCGTCCCCCTGCAGGCTATTCACAGGCAGAAGGGGATTTGGGACCCAGGCATGCACAGAGGAGGAACATCTCATGGCTCTCGTCCTCGGCAGAGCCTGTTTCCGAAAAGGCACACGTCCGGCTCCTTGTCCCACACGGAAGGTGGCAGCCCTGAATACTGTTGCTGGTCTTCACCATCCCCCTGCAGCCTATTCACAGGCACAATACAATCTGGGACCCCGGCTTGTCCAGAGGAGGAACATCTCATGGCTCTCGTCCTCGGCAGGGCCTGTTTCCGAGAAGGCACACTACCGGCTCCTTGTCCCACACGGAAGGTGGCAGCCCTGAAAGATGTTGCTGGTCTTCACCGTCCCCCTGCAGCCTATTTACAGGCACAAGGGGATTTGGACCCAGGCATGCCCAGAGCAGGAACATCTCATGGCTCTTGTCCGCGGCAGAGCCCGTTTCCGAAAAGGCACACGTCCGGCTCCTTGTCCCACACGGAAGGTGGCAGCCCTGAATGCTGTTGCTGGTCTTCACCGTCCCCCTGCAGCCTATTCACAAGCACAAGGGGATTCAGGAGCCGGGCTTGCCCAGAGGAGGAACATCTCATGGCTCTCGTCATCGGCAGAGCCTGATTCCGAAAAGACACACGTCCGGCTCCTTGTACCACATGGAAGGTGGCAGCCCTGAATGCTGTTGCTGGTCTTCACCGTCCCCCTGCAGCCTATTCAGAGGCACAACAGGATTCAGGAGCCGGGCTTGCCCAGAGGAGGAACATCTCATGGCTCTCGTCCTCCGCAGGGCCTGTTTCTGAAAACGCACACGTCCACCTCATTGTCCCACACGGAAGGTGGCAGCCCTGAAAGCTGTTGCTGGTCTTCACCGTCCCCCTGCAGCCTATTCAGAGGCACAACAGGATTCAGGAGCCGGTCTTGCCTTGAGGAGGAACATCTCATGGCTCTCGTCCTCCGCAGGGCCTGTTTCCAGAAAGGCACACGTCCGGCTCCTTCTCCCAAACGGAAGGTGGCAGCCCTGAAAGATCTTGCTGGTCTTCACCATCCGTCTGCAGCCTATTCAGAGGCACAACAGGATTCAGGACCCGGGCTTGCCCAGAGGAGGAACATCTCATGGCTCTCGTCTTCGGCAGATCCTGTTTCCGAAGAGGCACACGTCCGGCTCCTTGTCCCACATGGAATGTGGCAGCCCTGAAAGCTGTTGCTGGTCTTCACTGTCCCCCTGCAGCCTATTCAGAGGCACAACAGGATTCAGGACCCGGGCTTGCCCAGAGGAGGAACATCTCATGGCTCTCGTCCTCGGCAGAGCCTCATTCCGAAACGGCACACGTCCGGCTCCTTGTCCCAAATGGAAGGTGGCAGCAATGAAAGCTGTTGCTGGTCTTCACCGTCCCCCTGCAGCCTATTCACAGGCACAACAGGATTCAGGAGCCGGGCTTGCCTAGAGGAGGAACATCTCATGGCTCTCGTCCTCCGCAGGGCCTGTTTCCAGAAATGCACACGTCCGGCTCCTTGTCCCAAACGGAAGGGGGCAGCCCTGAAAGATGTTGTGGTCTTCACCGTCCCCCTGCAGCCTATTCACAGGCACAACAGGATTTGGGACCCGGGCTTGCCCAGAGGAGGAACATCTCATGGCTCTCGTCCTCCGCAGGGCCTGTTTCCAGAAAGGCACACGTCCGGCTCCTTTTCCCAAACAGAAGGTGGCAGCCCTGAATGCTGTTGCTGGTCTTCACCGTCCCCCTGCAGCCTATTCAGAGGCACAACAGGATTCAGGACACGGGCTTGCCCAGAGGAGGAACATCTCATGGCTCTCGTCCTCGGCAGAGCCTCATTCCGAAACGGCACACGTCCGGCTCCTTGTCCCACACGGAAGGTGCGAGCCCGGAAAGCAGTTGATGGTCTTCACAGTCCACCTGCAGCCTATTCAGAGGCACAACAGGATTCAGGACCCGGGCTTGCCTAGAGGAGGAACATCTCATGGCTCTCGTCCTCCGCAGGGCCTGTTTCCAGAAAGGCACTCGTCCGGCTCCTTGTCCCACACGGAATGTGGAAGCCCTGAAAGATGTTGCTGGTCTTCACCGTCCCCCTGCAGCCTATTCAGAGGCACAAAAGGATTCAGGAGCCGGGCTTGCCCAGAGGAGGAACATCTCATGGCTCTCGTCCTCGGCAGGGCCTGTTTCTGAAAACGCACACGTCCACCTCATTGTCCCACACGGAAGCTGGCAGCCCTGAAAGCTGTTGCTGGTCTTCACCGTCCCCCTGCAGCCTATTTACAGGCACAACAGGATCTGGGACCCGGGCTTGCCCAGAGGAGGAACATCTCATGGCTCTCGTCATCGGCAGAGCCTGTTTCCGATAAGGCAAACGTCCGGCACCTTGTCCCACACGGAATGTGGCAGCCCTGAAAGCTGTTGCTGGTCTTCACCGTCCCCCTGCAGCCTATTCACAGGTACAACAGGATCTGGGACCCGGGCTTGCCCAGAGGAGGAATATCTCATGGCTCTCGTCCTCGGCAGAGCCTGTTTCCGAAAAGGCGAACGTCCGGCTCCTTGTCCCACACGTAATGTGGCAGCCCGGAAAGCTTTTGCTGGTATTCACCATCCCCCTGCAGCCTCATCTCAGGCGTAAGAGGATTTGGGACCCAGGCTTGCCCAGAGGAGGAACATCTCATGGCTCTCGTCCTCGGCAGAGCCTGATTCCGAAAAAGCACACGTCCGACTTGTTGTCCCACACGGAAGGTTGCAGCCCTGAATGCTGTTGCTGGTCTTCACCGTCCCCCTGCAGCCTATTCACAGGCACAACAGGATTCAGGACCCGGGCTTGCCCAGAGGAGGAACATCTCATGGCTCTCGTCCTCGGCAGGGCCTGTTTCGAGAAGGCACACGTCCGGCTCCTTGTCCCACACGGAAGGTGGCAGCCCTGAAAGCTGTTGCTGGTCTTCACCGTCCCCCTGCAGCCTATTTACAGGCACAAGGGGATTTAGGACCCAAGCATGCCCAGAGGAGGAACATCTCATGGCTCTCGTCCTCGGCAGAGCCTGTTTCCGAAAAGGCACACGTCAGGCTCCTTGTCCCAAACGGAAGGTGGCAGCCCTGAATGCTGTTGCTGGTCTTCACCGTCCCCCTGCAGCCTATTCACAGGCACAACACAATCTGGGACCCGGGCTTGTCCAGAGGAGGAACATCTCATGGCTCTCGTCCTCGGCAGAGCCTGTTTCCAGAAAGGCACACGTCAGGCTCCTTGTCCCACACGGAAGGTGGCAGCCCTGAAAGAATTTGCTGGTCTTCACCGTCCCCCTGCAGCCTATTTACAGGCACAAGGGGATTTGGGACCCAGGCATGCCCAGAGGAGGAACCTCTCATGGCTGTCATCCTCGGCAGAGCCTGTTTCCGAAAAGGCACACGTCCGGCTCCTTGTCCCACACGGAAGGTGGCAGCCCTGAATGCTGTTGCTGGTATTCACCGTCCCCCTGCAGCCTATTCACAGGCACAACACAATCTGGGACCCGGGCTTGCCCAGAGGAGGAACATCTCATGGCTCTCGTCCTCGGCAGGGCCTGTTTCCGAGAAGGCACACTACCGGCTCCTTGTCCCACACGGAAGGTGCGAGCCCGGAAAGCTGTTGATGGTCTTCACCGTCCACCTGCAGCCTATTCACAGGCACAACAGGATTCAGGACCCGGGCTTGCCCAGAGGAGGAACATCTCATGGCTCTCTTCCTCGGCATGGCCTCTTTTTGAAAACGCACACGTCAACCTCATTGTCCCACACGGAAGCTGGCAGCCCTGAAAGCTGTTGCTGGTCTTCACCGTCCCCCTGCAGCCTATTCACAGGTACAACAGGATCTGGGACCCGGGCTTGCCCAGAGGAGGAATATCTCATGTCTCTCGTCCTCGGCAGAGCCTGTTTCCGAAAAGGCACACGTCCGGCTCCTTGACCCACACGGAACGTGGCAGACCTGAAGGCTGTTGCTGGTCTTCACCGTCCCCCTGCAGCCTATTCACAGGCACAACAGGATTCAGGACACGGGCTTGCGTAGAGGAGGAACATCTCATGGCTCTCGTCCTCGGCAGGGCCTGTTTCTTAAAAGGCACACATCCGGCTCCTTGTCCCAAACGGAAGGTGGCAGACCTGAATGCTGTTGCTGGTCTTCACCGTCCCCCTGCAGCCTATTCACAGGCACAACAGGATTCAGGACCCGGGCTTGCCCAGAGGAGGAACATCTCATGGCTCTCTTCCTAGGCAGGGCCTGTTTCTTAAAAGGCACACGTCCGGCTCCTTGTCCACACGGAAGGTGGCAGCCCTGAAAGATGTTGCTGGTCTTCACCATCCCCCTGCAGCCTATTCAGAGACACAACAGCATTCAGGACCCGGGCTTGCCCAGAGGAGGAACATCTCATGGCTCTCGTCCTCGGCAGGGCCTGTTTCCAGAAAGGCACACGTCCGGCTCCTTGTCCCACACGGAAGGTGGCAGCCCTGAAAGATCTTGCTGGTCTTCACCGTCCCCCTGCAGGCTATTCACAGGCAGAAGGGGATTTGGGACCCAGGCATGCACAGAGGAGGAACATCTCATGGCTCTCGTCCTCGGCAGAGCCTGTTTCTGAAAAGGCACACGTCAGGCTCCTTGTCCCACACGGAAGGTGGCAGCCCTGAATACTGTTGCTGGTCTTCACCATCCCCCTGCAGCCTATTCACAGGCACAATACAATCTGGGACCCCGGCTTGTCCAGAGGAGGAACATCTCATGGCTCTCGTCCTCGGCAGGGCCTGTTTCCGAGAAGGCACACGTCCGGCTCCTTGTCCCACACGGAAGGTGGCAGCCCTGAAAGATGTTGCTGGTCTTCACCGTCCCCCTGCAGCCTATTTACAGGCACAAGGGGATTTGGACCCAGGCATGCCCAGAGCAGGAACATCTCATGGCTCTTGTCCGCGGCAGAGCCTGTTTCCGAAAAGGCACACGTCCGGCTCCTTGTCCCACACGGAAGGTGGCAGCCCTGATTGCTGTTGCTGGTCTTCACCGTCCCCCTGCAGCCTATTCACAAGCACAAGGGGATTCAGGAGCCGGGCTTGCCCAGAGGAGGAACATCTCATGGCTCTCGTCATCGGCAGAGCCTGATTCCGAAAAGACACACGTCCGGCTCCTTGTCCCACATGGAAGGTGGCAGCCCTGAATGCTGTTGCTGGTCTTCACCGTCCCCCTGCAGCCTATTCAGAGGCACAACAGGATTCAGGAGCCGGGCTTGCCCAGAGGAGGAACATCTCATGGCTCTCGTCCTCGGCAGAGCCTGATTCCGAAAAGGCACACGTCCGACTTCTTGTCCCACAAGGAAGGTTGCAGCCCTGAATGCTGTTGCTGGTCTTCACCGTCCCCCTGCAGCCTATTCACAGGCACAACAGGATTCAGGACCCGAGCTTGCCCAGAGGATGAACATCTCATGGCTCTCGTCCTCGGCAGGGCCTGTTTCGAGAAGGCACACGTCCGGCTCCTTGTCCCACACGGAAGGTGGTAGCCCTGAAAGCTGTTGCTGGTCTTCACCGTCCCCCTGCAGCCTATTTACAGGCACAAGGGGATTTAGGACCCAAGCATGCCCAGAGGAGGAACATCTCATGGCTCTCGTCCTCGGCAGAGCCTGTTTCCGAAAAGGCACACGTCAGGCTCCTTGTCCCAAACGGAAGGTGGCAGCCCTGAATGCTGTTGCTGGTCTTCACCGTCCCCCTGCAGCCTATTCACAGGCACAACAGGATTCAGGACCCGGGCTTGCCCAGAGGAGGAACATCTCATGGCTCTCTTCCTCGGCATGGCCTGTTTTTGAAAACGCACACATCAACCTCATTGTCCCACACGGAAGGTGGCAGCCCTGAAAGCTGTTGCTGGTCTTCACCGTCCCCCTGCAGCCTATTTACAGGTACAACAGGATCTGGGACCCGGGCTTGCCCAGAGGAGGAACATCTCATGGCTCTCGTCATCGGCAGAGCCTGTTTCCGATAAGGCAAACGTCCGGCACCTTGTCCCACACGGAAGGTGGCAGCCCTGAAAGCTGTTGCTGGTCTTCACCGTCCCCCTGCAGCCTATTCACAGGTACAACAGGATCTGGGACCCGGGCTTGCCCAGAGGAGGAATATCTCATGGCTCTCGTCCTCGGCAGAGCCTGTTTCCGAAAAGGCGAACGTCCGGCTCCTTGTCCCACACGTAATGTGGCAGCCCGGAAAGCTTTTGCTGGTATTCACCATCCCCCTGCAGCCTCATCTCAGGCGTAAGAGGATTTGGGACCCAGGCTTGCCCAGAGGAGGAACATCTCATGGCTCTCGTCCTCGGCAGAGCCTGATTCCGAAAAGGCACACGTCCGACTTCTTGTCCCACACGGAAGGTTGCAGCCCTGAATGCTGTTGCTGGTCTTCACCGTCCCCCTGCAGCCTATTCACAGGCACAACAGGATTCAGGACCCGGGCTTGCCCAGAGGAGGAACATCTCATGGCTCTCGTCCTCGGCAGGGCCTGTTTCGAGAAGGCACACGTCCGGCTCCTTGTCCCACACGGAAGGTGGCAGCCCTGAAAGCTGTTGCTGGTCTTCACCGTCCCCCTGCAGCCTATTTACAGGCACAAGGGGATTTAGGACCCAAGCATGCCCAGAGGAGGAACATCTCATGGCTCTCGTCCTCGGCAGAGCCTGTTTCCGAAAAGGCACACGTCAGGCTCCTTGTCCCAAACGGAAGGTGGCAGCCCTGAATGCTGTTGCTGGTCTTCACCGTCCCCCTGCAGCCTATTCACAGGCACAACACAATCTGGGACCCGGGCTTGTCCAGAGGAAGAACATCTCATGGCTCTCGTCCTCGGCAGAGCCTGTTTCCAGAAAGGCACACGTCAGGCTCCTTGTCCCACACGGAAGGTGGCAGCCCTGAAAGAATTTGTTGGTCTTCACCGTCCCCCTGCAGCCTATTTACAGGCACAAGGGGATTTGGGACCCAGGCATGCCCAGAGGAGGAACCTCTCATGGCTGTCATCCTCGGCAGAGCCTGTTTCCGAAAAGGCACACGTCCGGCTCCTTGTCCCACACGGAAGGTGGCAGCCCTGAATGCTGTTGCTGGTATTCACCGTCCCCCTGCAGCCTATTCACAGGCACAACACAATCTGGGACCCGGGCTTGCCCAGAGGAGGAACATCTCATGGCTCTCGTCCTCGGCAGGGCCTGTTTCCGAGAAGGCACACGTCCGGCTCCTTGACCCACACGGAACGTGGCAGACCTGAAGGCTGTTGCTGGTCTTCACCGTCCCCCTGCAGCCTATTCACAGGCACAACAGGATTCAAGACACGGGCTTGCGTAGAGGAGGAACATCTCATGGCTCTCGTCCTCCGCAGGGCCTGTTTCCAGAAAGGCACACATCCGTCTCCTTGTCCCAAACGGAAGGTGGCAGCCCTGAAAGCTGTTGCTGGTCTTCACCATCCCCCTGCAGCCTATTCACAGGCACAACAGGATTCAGGACCCTGCTTGCCCAGAGGAGGAACATCTCATGGCTCTCGTCCTCGGCAGGGCCTGTTTCTTAAAAGGCACACGTCCGGCTCCTTGTCCCAAACGGAAGGTGGCAGACCTGAATGCTGTTGCTGGTCTTCACCGTCCCCCTGCAGCCTATTCACAGGCACAACAGGATTCAGGACCCGGGCTTGCCCAGAGGAGGAACATCTCATGGCTCTCTTCCTAGGCAGGGCCTGTTTCTTAAAAGGCACACGTCCGGCTCCTTGTCCACACGGAAGGTGGCAGCCCTGAATACTGTTGCTGGTCTTCAGCGTCCCCCTGCAGCCTATTCAGAGACACAACAGCATTCAGGACCCGGGCTTGCCCAGAGGAGGAACATCTCATGGCTCTCGTCCTCGGCAGGGCCTGTTTCCAGAAAGGCACACGTCCGGCTCCTTGTCCCACACGGAAGGTGGCAGCCCTGAAAGATGTTGCTGGTCTTCACCGTCCCCCTGCAGGCTATTCACAGGCAGAAGGGGATTTGGGACCCAGGCATGCACAGAGGAGGAACATCTCATGGCTCTCGTCCTCGGCAGTGCCTGTTTCCTAAAAGGCACACGTCCGGCTCCTTGTCCCACACGGAAGGTGGCAGCCCTGAATACTGTTGCTGGTCTTCACCATCCCCCTGCAGCCTATTCACAGGCACAACACAATCTGGGACCCCGGCTTGTCCAGAGGAGGAACATCTCATGGCTCTCGTCCTCGGCAGGGCCAGTTTCCGAGATGGCACACGTCCGGCTCCTTGTCCCACACGGAAGGTGGCAGCCCTGAAAGATGTTGCTGGTCTTCACCGTCCCCCTGCAGCCTATTTACAGGCACAAGGGGATTTGGACCCAGGCATGCCCAGAGCAGGAACATCTCATGGCTCTTGTCCGCGGCAGAGCCCGTTTCCGAAAAGGCACACGTCCGGCTCCTTGTCCCACACGGAAGGTGGCAGCCCTGAATGCTGTTGCTGGTCTTCACCGTCCCCCTGCAGCCTATTCACAAGCACAAGGGGATTCAGGAGCCGGGCTTGCCCAGAGGAGGAACATCTCATGGCTCTCGTCATCGGCAGAGCCTGATTCCGAAAAGACACACGTCCGGCTCCTTGTCCCACATGGAAGGTGGCAGCCCTGAATGCTGTTGCTGGTCTTCACCGTCCCCCTGCAGCCTATTCAGAGGCACAACAGGATTCAGGAGCCGGGCTTGCCCAGAGGAGGAACATCTCATGGCTCTCGTCCTCGGCAGAGCCTGATTCCGAAAAGGCACACGTCCGACTTCTTGTCCCACACGGAAGGTTGCAGCCCTGAATGCTGTTGCTGGTCTTCACCGTCCCCCTGCAGCCTATTCACAGGCACAACAGGATTCAGGACCCGGGCTTGCCCAGAGGATGAACATCTCATGGCTCTCGTCCTCGGCAGGGCCTGTTTCGAGAAGGCACACGTCCGGCTCCTTGTCCCACACGGAAGGTGGCAGCCCTGAAAGCTGTTGCTGGTCTTCACCGTCCCCCTGCAGCCTATTTACACGCACAAGGGGATTTAGGACCCAAGCATGCCCAGAGGAGGAACATCTCATGGCTCTCGTCCTCGGCAGAGCCTGTTTCCGAAAAGGCACACGTCAGGCTCCTTGTCCCAAACGGAAGGTGGCAGCCCTGAATGCTGTTGCTGGTCTTCACCGTCCCCCTGCAGCCTATTCACAGGCACAACACAATCTGGGACCCGGGCTTGTCCAGAGGAAGAACATCTCATGGCTCTCGTCCTCGGCAGAGCCTGTTTCCAGAAAGGCACACGTCAGGCTCCTTGTCCCACACGGAAGGTGGCAGCCCTGAAAGATGTTGCTGGTCTTCACCGTCCCCCTGCAGGCTATTCACAGGCAGAAGGGGATTTGGGACCCAGGCATGCACAGAGGAGGAACATCTCATGGCTCTCGTCCTCGGCAGAGCCTGTTTCCGAAAAGGCACACGTCCGGCTCCTTGTCCCACACGGAAGGTGGCAGCCCTGAATACTGTTGCTGGTCTTCACCATCCCCCTGCAGCCTATTCACAGGCACAACACAATCTGGGACCCCGGCTTGTCCAGAGGAGGAACATCTCATGGCTCTCGTCCTCGGCAGGGCCTGTTTCCGAGAAGGCACACGTCCGGCTCCTTGTCCCACACGGAAGGTGGCAGCCCTGAAAGATGTTGCTGGTCTTCACCGTCCCCCTGCAGCCTATTTACAGGCACAAGGGGATTTGGACCCAGGCATGCCCAGAGCAGGAACATCTCATGGCTCTTGTCCGCGGCAGAGCCCGTTTCCGAAAAGGCACACGTCCGGCTCCTTGTCCCACACGGAAGGTGCGAGCCCGGAAAGCTGTTGATGGTCTTCACCGTCCACCTGCAGCCTATTCACAGGCACAACAGGATTCAGGACCCGGGCTTGCCCAGAGGAGGAACATCTCATGGCTCTCTTCCTCCGCATGGCCTCTTTTTGAAAACGCACACGTCAACCTCATTGTCCCACACGGAAGGTGGCAGCCCTGAAAGCTGTTGCTGGTCTTCACCGTCCCCCTGCAGCCTATTCACAGGTACAACAGGATCTGGGACCCGGGCTTGCCCAGAGGAGGAATATCTCATGTCTCTCGTCCTCGGCAGAGCCTGTTTCCGAAAAGGCACACGTCCGGCTCCTTGACCCACACGGAACGTGGCAGACCTGAAGGCTGTTGCTGGTCTTCACCGTCCCCCTGCAGGCTATTCACAGGCACAACAGGATTCAGGACACGGGCTTGCGTAGAGGAGGAACATCTCATGGCTCTCGTCCTCCGCAGGGCCTGTTTCTAGAAAGGCACACATCCGTCTCCTTGTCCCAAACGGAAGGTGGCAGCCCTGAAAGCTGTTGCTGGTCTTCACCATCCCCCTGCAGTCTATTCACAGGCACAACAGGATTCAGGACCCTGCTTGCCCAGAGGAGGAACATCTCATGGCTCTCGTCCTCGGCAGGGCCTGTTTCTTAAAAGGCACACGTCCGGCTCCTTGTCCCAAACGGAAGGTGGCAGACCTGAATGCTGTTGCTGGTCTTCACCGTCCCCCTGCAGCCTATTCACAGGCACAACAGGATTCAGGACCCGGACTTGCCCAGAGGAGGAACATCTCATGGCTCTCTTCCTAGGCAGGGCCTGTTTCTTAAAAGGCACACGTCCGGCTCCTTGTCCACACGGAAGGTGGCAGCCCTGAAAGATGTTGCTGGTCTTCAGCGTCCCCCTGCAGCCTATTCAGAGACACAACACATTCAGGACCCGGGCTTGCCCAGAGGAGGAACATCTCATGGCTCTCGTCCTCGGCAGGGCCTGTTTCCAGAAAGGCACACGTCCGGCTCCTTGTCCCACACGGAAGGTGGCAGCCCTGAAAGATGTTGCTGGTCTTCACCGTCCCCCTGCAGGCTATTCACAGGCAGAAGGGGATTTGGGACCCAGGCATGCACAGAGGAGGAACATCTCATGGCTCTCGTCCTCGGCAGAGCCTGTTTCCGAAAAGGCACACGTCCGGCTCCTTGTCCCACACGGAAGGTGGCAGCCCTGAATACTGTTGCTGGTCTTCACCATCCCCCTGCAGCCTATTCACAGGCACAACACAATCTGGGACCCCGGCTTGTCCAGAGGAGGAACATCTCATGGCTCTCGTCCTCGGCAGGGCCTGTTTCCGAGAAGGCACACGTCCGGCTCCTTGTCCCACACGGAAGGTGGCAGCCCTGAAAGATGTTGCTGGTCTTCACCGTCCCCCTGCAGCCTATTTACAGGCACAAGGGGATTTGGACCCAGGCATGCCCAGAGCAGGAACATCTCATGGCTCTTGTCCGCGGCAGAGCCCGTTTCCGAAAAGGCACACGTCCGGCTCCTTGTCCCACACGGAAGGTGGCAGCCCTGAATGCTGTTGCTGGTCTTCACAGTCCCCCTGCAGCCTATTCACAAGCACAAGGGGATTCAGGAGCCGGGCTTGCCCAGAGGAGGAACATCTCATGGCTCTCGTCATCGGCAGAGCCTGATTCCGAAAAGACACACGTCCGGCTCCTTGTCCCACATGGAAGGTGGCAGCCCTGAATGCTGTTGCTGGTCTTCACCGTCCCCCTGCAGCCTATTCACAGGCACAACAGGATTCAGGAGCCGGGCTTGCCCAGAGGAGGAACATCTCATGGCTCTCGTCCTCGGCAGAGCCTGATTCCGAAAAGGCACACGTCCGACTTCTTGTCCCACACGGAAGGTTGCAGCCCTGAATGCTGTTGCTGGTCTTCACCGTCCCCCTGCAGCCTATTCACAGGCACAACAGGATTCAGGACCCGGGCTTGCCCAGAGGATGAACATCTCATGGCTCTCGTCCTCGGCAGGGCCTGTTTCGAGAAGGCACACGTCCGGCTCCTTGTCCCACACGGAAGGTGGCAGCCCTGAAAGCTGTTGCTGGTCTTCACCGTCCCCCTGCAGCCTATTTACAGGCACAAGGGGATTTAGGACCCAAGCATGCCCAGAGGAGGAACATCTCATGGCTCTCGTCCTCGGCAGAGCCTGTTTCCGAAAAGGCACACGTCAGGCTCCTTGTCCCAAACGGAAGGTGGCAGCCCTGAATGCTGTTGCTGGTCTTCACCGTCCCCCTGCAGCCTATTCACAGGCACAACAGGATTCAGGACCCGGGCTTGTCCAGAGGAGGAACATCTCATGGCTCTCGTCCTCGGCAGAGCCTGTTTCCAGAAAGGCACACGTCAGGCTCCTTGTCCCACACGGAAGGTGGCAGCCCTGAAAGAATTTGCTGGTCTTCACCGTCCCCCTGCAGCCTATTCACAGGCACAAGGGGATTTGGGACCCAGGCATGCCCAGAGGAGGAACCTCTCATGGCTCTCATCCTCGGCAGAGCCTGTTTCCGAAAAGGCACACGTCCGGCTCCTTGTCCCACACGGAAGGTGGCAGCCCTGAATGCTGTTGCTGTTATTCACCGTCCCCCTGCAGCCTATTCACAGGCACAACACAATCTGGGACCCGGGCTTGCCCAGAGGAGGAACATCTCATGGCTCTCGTCCTCGGCAGGGCCTGTTTCCGAGAAGGCACACGTCCGGCTCCTTGTCCCACACGGAAGGTGCGAGCCCGGAAAGCTGTTGATGGTCTTCACCGTCCACCTGCAGCCTATTCACAGGCACAACAGGATTCAGGACCCGGGCTTGCCCAGAGGAGGAACATCTCATGGCTCTCTTCCTCGGCATGGCCTGTTTTTGAAAACGCACACATCAACCTCATTGTCCCACACGGAAGGTGGCAGCCCTGAAAGCTGTTGCTGGTCTTCACCGTCCCCCTGCAGCCTATTTACAGGTACAACAGGATCTGGGACCCGGGCTTGCCCAGAGGAGGAACATCTCATGGCTCTCGTCATCGGCAGAGCCTGTTTCCGATAAGACAAACGTCCGGCACCTTGTCCCACAAGGAAGGTGGCAGCCCTGAAAGCTGTTGCTGTTCTTCACCGTCCCCCTGCAGCCCATTCACAGGTACAACAGGATCTGGGACCCGGGCTTGCCCAGAGGAGGAATATCTCATGGCTCTCGTCCTCGGCAGAGCCTCATTCTGAAAAGGCGAACGTCCGGCTCCTTGTCCCACACGTAATGTGGCAGCCCGGAAAGCTTTTGCTGGTATTCACCATCCCCCTGCAGCCTCATCTCAGGCGTAAGAGGATTTGGGACCCAGGCTTGCCCAGAGGAGGAACATCTCATGGCTCTCGTCCTCGGCAGAGCCTGATTCCGAAAAGGCACACGTCCGACTTCTTGTCCCACACGGAAGGTTGCAGCCCTGAATGCTGTTGCTGGTCTTCACCGTCCCCCTGCAGCCTATTTACAGGCACAAGGGGATTTAGGACCCAAGCATGCCCAGAGGAGGAACATCTCATGGCTCTCGTCCTCGGCAGAGCCTGTTTCCGAAAAGGCACACGTCAGGCTCCTTGTCCCAAACGGAAGGTGGCAGCCCTGAATGCTGTTGCTGGTCTTCACCGTCCCCCTGCAGCCTATTCACAGGCACAACACAATCTGGGACCCGGGCTTGTCCAGAGGAGGAACATCTCATGGCTCTCGTCCTCGGCAGAGCCTGTTTCCAGAAAGGCACACGTCAGGCTCCTTGTCCCACACGGAAGGTGGCAGCCCTGAAAGAATTTGCTGGTCTTCACCGTCCCCCTGCAGCCTATTTACAGGCACAAGGGGATTTGGGACCCAGGCATGCCCAGAGGAGGAACCTCTCATGGCTGTCATCCTCGGCAGAGCCTGTTTCCGAAAAGGCACACGTCCGGCTCCTTGTCCCACACGGAAGGTGGCAGCCCTGAATGCTGTTGCTGGTATTCACCGTCCCCCTGCAGCCTATTCACAGGCACAACACAATCTGGGACCCGGGCTTGCCCAGAGGAGGAACATCTCATGGCTCTCGTCCTCGGCAGGGCCTGTTTCCGAGAAGGCACACTACCGGCTCCTTGTCCCACACGGAAGGTGCGAGCCCGGAAAGCTGTTGATGGTCTTCACCGTCCACCTGCAGCCTATTCACAGGCACAACAGGATTCAGGACCCGGGCTTGCCCAGAGGAGGAACATCTCATGGCTCTCTTCCTCGGCATGGCCTGTTTTTGAAAACGCACACGTCAACCTCATTGTCCCACACGGAAGGTGGCAGCCCTGAAAGCTGTTGCTGGTCTTCACCGTCCCCCTGCAGCCTATTCACAGGCACAACAGGATTTGGGACCCGGGCTTGCCCAGAGGAGGAATATCTCATGTCTCTCGTCCTCGGCAGTGCCTGTTTCCGAAAAGGCACACGTCCGGCTCCTTGACCCACACAGAACGTGGCAGACCTGAAGGCTGTTGCTGGTCTTCACCGTCCCCCTGCAGCCTATTCACAGGCACAACAGGATTCAGGACACGGGCTTGCGTAGAGGAGGAACATCTCATGGCTCTCGTCCTCCGCAGGCCCTGTTTCCAGAAAGGCACACATCCGTCTCCTTGTCCCAAACGGAAGGTGGCAGCCCTGAAAGCTGTTGCTGGTCTTCACCATCCCCCTGCAGCCTATTCACAGGCACAACAGGATTCAGGACCCTGCTTGCCCAGAGGAGGAACATCTCATGGCTCTCGTCCTCGGCAGGGCCTGTTTCTTAAAAGGCACACGTCCGGCTCCTTGTCCCAAACGGAAGGTGGCAGACCTGAATGCTGTTGCTGGTCTTCACCGTCCCCCTGCAGCCTATTCACAGGCACAACAGGATTCAGGACCCGGGCTTGCCCAGAGGAGGAACATCTCATGGCTCTCGTCATCGGCAGGGCCTGTTTCTTAAAAGGCACACGTCCGGCTCCTTGTCCACACGGAAGGTGGCAGCCCTGAAAGATGTTGCTGGTCTTCAGCGTCCCCCTGCAGCCTATTCAGAGACACAACAGCATTCAGGACCCGGGCTTGCCCAGAGGAGGAACATCTCATGGCTCTCGTCCTCGGCAGGGCCTGTTTCCGAAAAGGCACACGTCCGGCTCCTTGTCCCACACGGAAGGTGGCAGCCCTGAAAGATGTTGCTGGTCTTCACCGTCCCCCTGCAGCCTATTTACAGGCACAAGGGGATTTGGACCCAGGCATGCCCAGAGCAGGAACATCTCATGGCTCTTGTCCGCGGCAGAGCCCGTTTCCGAAAAGGCACACGTCCGGCTCCTTGTCCCACACGGAAGGTGGCAGCCCTGAATGCTGTTGCTGGTCTTCACCGTCCCCCTGCAGCCTATTCACAAACACAAGGGGATTCATGAGCCGGGCTTGCCCAGAGGAGGAACATCTCATGGCTCTCGTCCTCGGCAGAGCCTGATTCCGAAAAGACACACGTCCGGCTCCTCGTCCCACATGGAAGGTGGCAGCCCTGAATGCTGTTGCTGGTCTTCACCGTCCCCCTGCAGCCTATTCAGAGGCACAACAGGATTCAGGAGCCGGGCTTGCCCAGAGGAGGAACATCTCATGGCTCTCGTCCTCGGCAGAGCCTGATTCCGAAAAGGCACACGTCCGGCTTCTTGTCCCACACGGAAGGTTGCAGCCCTGAATGCTGTTGCTGGTCTTCACCGTCCCCCTGCAGCCTATTCACAGGCACAACAGGATTCAGGACCCGGGCTTGCCCAGAGGAGGAACATCTCATGGCTCTCGTCCTCGGCAGGGCCTGTTTCGAGAAGGCACACGTCCGGCTCCTTGTCCCACACGGAAGGTGGCAGCCCTGAAAGCTGTTGCTGGTCTTCACCGTCCCCCTGCAGCCTATTTACAGGCACAAGGGGATTTAGGACCCAAGCATGCCCAGAGGAGGAACATCTCATGGCTCTCGTCCTCGGCAGAGCCTGTTTCCGAAAAGGCACACGTCAGGCTCCTTGTCCCAAACGGAAGGTGGCAGCCCTGAATGCTGTTGCTGGTCTTCACCGTCCCCCTGCAGCCTATTCACAGGCACAACACAATCTGGGACCCGGGCTTGTCCAGAGGAGGAACATCTCATGGCTCTCGTCCTCGGCAGAGCCTGTTTCCAGAAAGGCACACGTCAGGCTCCTTGTCCCACACGGAAGGTGGCAGCCCTGAAAGAATTTGCTGGTCTTCACCATCCCCCTGCAGCCTATTCACAGGCACAAGGGGATTTGGGACCCAGGCATGCCCAGAGGAGCAACCTCTCATGGCTGTCATCCTCGGCAGAGCCTGTTTCCGAAAAGGCACACGTCCGGCTCCTTGTCCCACACGGAAGGTGGCAGCCCTGAATGCTGTTGCTGGTATTCACCGTCCCCCTGCAGCCTATTCACAGGCACAACACAATCTGGGACCCGGGCTTGCCCAGAGGAGGAACATCTCATGGCTCTCGTCCTCGGCAGGGCCTGTTTCCGAGAAGGCACACTACCGGCTCCTTGTCCCACACGGAAGGTGCGAGCCCGGAAAGCTGTTGATGGTCTTCACCGTCCACCTGCAGCCTATTCACAGGCACAACAGGATTCAGGACCCGGGCTTGCCCAGAGGAGGAACATCTCATGGCTCTCTTCCTCGGCATGGCCTGTTTTTGAAAACGCACACATCAACCTCATTGTCCCAAACGGAAGGTGGCAGCCCTGAAAGCTGTTGCTGGTCTTCACCGTCCCCCTGCAGCCTATTCACAGGTACAACAGGATCTGGGACCCGGGCTTGCCCAGAGGAGGAACATCTCATGGCTCTCGTCATCGGCAGAGCCTGTTTCCGATAAGACAAACGTCCGGCACCTTGTCCCACACGGAAGGTGGCAGCCCTGAAAGCTGTTGCTGTTCTTCACCGTCCCCCTGCAGCCCATTCACAGGTACAACAGGATCTGGGACCCGGGCTTGCCCAGAGGAGGAATATCTCATGGCTCTCGTCCTCGGCAGAGCCTGTTTCCGAAAAGGCGAACGTCCGGCTCCTTGTCCCACACGTAATGTGGCAGCCCGGAAAGCTTTTGCTGGTATTCACCATCCCCCTGCAGCCTCATCTCAGGCGTAAGAGGATTTGGGACCCAGGCTTGCCCAGAGGAGGAACATCTCATGGCTCTCGTCCTCGGCAGAGCCTGATTCCGAAAAGGCACACGTCCGACTTCTTGTCCCACACGGAAGGTTGCAGCCCTGAAAGCTGTTGCTGGTCTTCACCGTCCCCCTGCAGCCTATTCACAGGTACAACAGGATCTGGGACCCGGGCTTGCCCAGAGGAGGAATATCTCATGTCTCTCGTCCTCGGCAGTGCCTGATTCCGAAAAGGCACACGTCCGGCTCCTTGACCCACACGGAACGTGGCAGACCTGAAGGCTGTTGCTGGTCTTCACCGTCCCCCTGCAGCCTATTCACAGGCACAACAGGATTCAGGACACGGGCTTGCGTAGAGGAGGAACATCTCATGGCTCTCGTCCTCCGCAGGCCCTGTTTCCAGAAAGGCACACATCCGTCTCCTTGTCCCAAACGGAAGGTGGCAGCCCTGAAAGCTGTTGCTGGTCTTCACCATCCCCCTGCAGCCTATTCACAGGCACAACAGGATTCAGGACCCTGCTTGCCCAGAGGAGGAACATCTCATGGCTCTCGTCCTCGGCAGGGCCTGTTTCTTAAAAGGCACACGTCCGGCTCCTTGTCCCAAACGGAAGGTGGCAGACCTGAATGCTGTTGCTGGTCTTCACCGTCCCCCTGCAGCCTATTCACAGGCACAACAGGATTCAGGACCCGGGCTTGCCCAGAGGAGGAACATCTCATGGCTCTCTTCCTAGGCAGGGCCTGTTTCTTAAAAGGCACACGTCCGGCTCCTTGTCCACACGGAAGGTGGCAGCCCTGAAAGATGTTGCTGGTCTTCAGCGTCCCCCTGCAGCCTATTCAGAGACACAACAGCATTCAGGACCCGGGCTTGCCCAGAGGAGGAACATCTCATGGCTCTCGTCCTCGGCAGGGCCTGTTTCCGAGAAGGCACACGTCCGGCTCCTTGTCCCACACGGAAGGTGGCAGCCCTGAAAGATGTTGCTGGTCTTCACCGTCCCCCTGCAGCCTATTTACAGGCACAAGGGGATTTGGACCCAGGCATGCCCAGAGCAGGAACATCTCATGGCTCTTGTCCGCGGCAGAGCCCGTTTCCGAAAAGGCACACGTCCGGCTCCTTGTCCCACACGGAAGGTGGCAGCCCTGAATGCTGTTGCTGGTCTTCACCGTCCCCCTGCAGCCTATTCACAAACACAAGGGGATTCATGAGCCGGGCTTGCCCAGAGGAGGAACATCTCATGGCTCTCGTCCTCGGCAGAGCCTGATTCCGAAAAGACACACGTCCGGCTCCTCGTCCCACATGGAAGGTGGCAGCCCTGAATGCTGTTGCTGGTCTTCACCGTCCCCCTGCAGCCTATTCAGAGGCACAACAGGATTCAGGAGCCGGGCTTGCCCAGAGGAGGAACATCTCATGGCTCTCGTCCTCGGCAGAGCCTGATTCCGAAAAGGCACACGTCCGACTTCTTGTCCCACACGGAAGGTTGCAGCCCTGAATGCTGTTGCTGGTCTTCACCGTCCCCCTGCAGCCTATTCACAGGCACAACAGGATTCAGGACCCGGGCTTGCCCAGAGGAGGAACAACTCATGGCTCTCGTCCTCGGCAGGGCCTGTTTCGAGAAGGCACACGTCCGGCTCCTTGTCCCACACGGAAGGTGGCAGCCCTGAAAGCTGTTGCTGGTCTTCACCGTCCCCCTGCAGCCTATTTACAGGCACAAGGGGATTTAGGACCCAAGCATGCCCAGAGGAGGAACATCTCATGGCTCTCGTCCTCGGCAGAGCCTGTTTCCGAAAAGGCACACGTCAGGCTCCTTGTCCCAAACGGAAGGTGGCAGCCCTGAATGCTGTTGCTGGTCTTCACCGTCCCCCTGCAGCCTATTCACAGGCACAACACAATCTGGGACCCGGGCTTGTCCAGAGGAGGAACATCTCATGGCTCTCGTCCTCGGCAGAGCCTGTTTCCAGAAAGGCACACGTCAGGCTCCTTGTCCCACACGGAAGGTGGCAGCCCTGAAAGAATTTGCTGGTCTTCACCGTCCCCCTGCAGCCTATTCACAGGCACAACAGGATTCAGGACCCAGGCATGCCCAGAGGAGGAACCTCTCATGGCTGTCATCCTCGGCAGAGCCTGTTTCCGAAAAGGCACACGTCCGGCTCCTTGTCCCACACGGAAGGTGGCAGCCCTGAATGCTGTTGCTGGTATTCACCGTCCCCCTGCAGCCTATTCACAGGCACAACACAATCTGGGACCCGGGCTTGCCCAGAGGAGGAACATCTCATGGCTCTCGTCCTCGGCAGGGCCTGTTTCCGAGAAGGCACACTACCGGCTCCTTGTCCCACACGGAAGGTGCGAGCCCGGAAAGCTGTTGATGGTCTTCACCGTCCACCTGCAGCCTATTCACAGGCACAACAGGATTCAGGACCCGGGCTTGCCCAGAGGAGGAACATCTCATGGCTCTCTTCCTCGGCATGGCCTGTTTTTGAAAACGCACACGTCAACCTCATTGTCCCACACGGAAGGTGGCAGCCCTGAAAGCTGTTGCTGGTCTTCACCGTCCCCCTGCAGCCTATTCACAGGTACAACAGGATCTGGGACCCGGGCTTGCCCAGAGGAGGAATATCTCATGTCTCTCGTCCTCGGCAGAGCCTGTTTCCGAAAAGGCACACGTCCGGCTCCTTGACCCACACGGAACGTGGCAGACCTGAAGGCTGTTGCTGGTCTTCACCGTCCCCCTGCAGCCTATTCACAGGCACAACAGGATTCAGGACACGGGCTTGCGTAGAGGAGGAACATCTCATGGCTCTCGTCCTCCGCAGGGCCTGTTTCCAGAAAGGCACACATCCGTCTCCTTGTCCCAAACGGAAGGTGGCAGCCCTGAAAGCTGTTGCTGGTCTTCACCGTCCCCCTGCAGCCTATTCACAGGCACAACAGGATTCAGGACCCTGCTTGCCCAGAGGAGGAACATCTCATGGCTCTCGTCCTCGGCAGGGCCTGTTTCTTAAAAGGCACACGTCCGGCTCCTTGTCCCAAACGGAAGGTGGCAGACCTGAATGCTGTTGCTGGTCTTCACCGTCCCCCTGCAGCCTATTCACAGGCACAACAGGATTCAGGACCCGGGCTTGCCCAGAGGAGGAACATCTCATGGCTCTCTTCCTAGGCAGGGCCTGTTTCTTAAAAGGCACACGTCCGGCTCCTTGTCCACACGGAAGGTGGCAGCCCTGAAAGATGTTGCTGGTCTTCAGCGTCCCCCTGCAGCCTATTCAGAGACACAACAGCATTCAGGACCCGGGCTTGCCCAGAGGAGGAACATCTCATGGCTCTCGTCCTCGGCAGGGCCTGTTTCCAGAAAGGCACACGTCCGGCTCCTTGTCCCACACGGAAGGTGGCAGCCCTAAAATCTGTTGCTGGTCTTCACAATCCCCCTGCAGCCTATGCACAGGCACAACAGGATTCAGGACCCTGGCTTGCCCAGTAGAGGAACATATCATGGCTCACGTCCCCGGCAGAGCCTGTTTCCGAGATGGCACACGTCCGGCTCATTGTCCCACAGGGAAGGTCGCACCTGTGAAAGCTGTTGCTGGTCTTCACCATCCCCCTGCAGCCTATTCACAGGCACAACACAATCTGGGACCCCGGCTTGTCCAGAGGAGGAACATCTCATGGCTCTCGTCCTCGGCAGGGCCTGTTTCCGAGAAGGCACACGTCCGGCTCCTTGTCCCACACGGAAGGTGGCAGCCCTGAAAGATGTTGCTGGTCTTCACCGTCCCCCTGCAGCCTATTTACAGGCACAACACAATCTGGGACCCGGGCTTGCCCAGAGGAGGAACATCTCATGGCTCTCGTCCTCGGCAGGGCCTGTTTCCGAGAAGGCACACGTCCGGCTCCTTGTCCCACACGGAAGGTGGCAGCCCTGAAAGATGTTGCTGGTCTTCACCGTCCCCCTGCAGCCTATTTACAGGCACAAGGGGATTTGGACCCAGGCATGCCCAGAGCAGGAACATCTCATGGCTCTTGTCCGCGGCAGAGCCCGTTTCCGAAAAGGCACACGTCCGGCTCCTTGTCCCACACGGAAGGTGGCAGCCCTGAATGCTGTTGCTGGTCTTCACAGTCCCCCTGCAGCCTATTCACAAGCACAAGGGGATTCAGGAGCCGGGCTTGCCCAGAGGAGGAACATCTCATGGCTCTCGTCATCGGCAGAGCCTGATTCCGAAAAGACACACGTCCGGCTCCTTGTCCCACATGGAAGGTGGCAGCCCTGAATGCTGTTGCTGGTCTTCACCGTCCCCCTGCAGCCTATTCACAGGCACAACAGGATTCAGGAGCCGGGCTTGCCCAGAGGAGGAACATCTCATGGCTCTCGTCCTCGGCAGAGCCTGATTCCGAAAAGGCACACGTCCGACTTCTTGTCCCACACGGAAGGTTGCAGCCCTGAATGCTGTTGCTGGTCTTCACCGTCCCCCTGCAGCCTATTCACAGGCACAACAGGATTCAGGACCCGGGCTTGCCCAGAGGATGAACATCTCATGGCTCTCGTCCTCGGCAGGGCCTGTTTCGAGAAGGCACACGTCCGGCTCCTTGTCCCACACGGAAGGTGGCAGCCCTGAAAGCTGTTGCTGGTCTTCACCGTCCCCCTGCAGCCTATTTACAGGCACAAGGGGATTTAGGACCCAAGCATGCCCAGAGGAGGAACATCTCATGGCTCTCGTCCTCGGCAGAGCCTGTTTCCGAAAAGGCACACGTCAGGCTCCTTGTCCCAAACGGAAGGTGGCAGCCCTGAATGCTGTTGCTGGTCTTCACCGTCCCCCTGCAGCCTATTCACAGGCACAACAGGATTCAGGACCCGGGCTTGACCAGAGGAGGAACATCTCATGGCTCTCGTCCTCGGCAGAGCCTGTTTCCAGAAAGGCACACGTCAGGCTCCTTGTCCCACACGGAAGGTGGCAGCCCTGAAAGAATTTGCTGGTCTTCACCGTCCCCCTGCAGCCTATTCACAGGCACAAGGGGATTTGGGACCCAGGCATGCCCAGAGGAGGAACCTCTCATGGCTCTCATCCTCGGCAGAGCCTGTTTCCGAAAAGGCACACGTCCGGCTCCTTGTCCCACACGGAAGGTGGCAGCCCTGAATGCTGTTGCTGGTATTCACCGTCCCCCTGCAGCCTATTCACAGGCACAACACAATCTGGGACCCGGGCTTGCCCAGAGGAGGAACATCTCATGGCTCTCGTCCTCGGCAGGGCCTGTTTCCGAGAAGGCACACTACCGGCTCCTTGTCCCACACGGAAGGTGCGAGCCCGGAAAGCTGTTGATGGTCTTCACCGTCCACCTGCAGCCTATTCACAGGCACAACAGGATTCAGGACCCGGGCTTGCCCAGAGGAGGAACATCTCATGGCTCTCTTCCTCGGCATGGCCTGTTTTTGAAAACGCACACATCAACCTCATTGTCCCACACGGAAGGTGGCAGCCCTGAAAGCTGTTGCTGGTCTTCACCGTCCCCCTGCAGCCTATTTACAGGTACAACAGGATCTGGGACCCGGGCTTGCCCAGAGGAGGAACATCTCATGGCTCTCGTCATCGGCAGAGCCTGTTTCCGATAAGACAAACGTCCGGCACCTTGTCCCACACGGAAGGTGGCAGCCCTGAAAGCTGTTGCTGTTCTTCACCGTCCCCCTGCAGCCCATTCACAGGTACAACAGGATCTGGGACCCGGGCTTGCCCAGAGGAGGAATATCTCATGGCTCTCGTCCTCGGCAGAGCCTCATTCCGAAAAGGCGAACGTCCGGCTCCTTGTCCCACACGTAATGTGGCAGCCCGGAAAGCTTTTGCTGGTATTCACCATCCCCCTGCAGCCTCATCTCAGGCGTAAGAGGATTTGGGACCCAGGCTTGCCCAGAGGAGGAACATCTCATGGCTCTCGTCCTCGGCAGAGCCTGATTCCGAAAAGGCACACGTCCGACTTCTTGTCCCACACGGAAGGTTGCAGCCCTGAATGCTGTTGCTGGTCTTCACCGTCCCCCTGCAGCCTATTTACAGGCACAAGGGGATTTAGGACCCAAGCATGCCCAGAGGAGGAACATCTCATGGCTCTCGTCCTCGGCAGAGCCTGTTTCCGAAAAGGCACACGTCAGGCTCCTTGTCCCAAACGGAAGGTGGCAGCCCTGAATGCTGTTGCTGGTCTTCACCGTCCCCCTGCAGCCTATTCACAGGCACAACACAATCTGGGACCCGGGCTTGTCCAGAGGAGGAACATCTCATGGCTCTCGTCCTCGGCAGAGCCTGTTTCCAGAAAGGCACACGTCAGGCTCCTTGTCCCACACGGAAGGTGGCAGCCCTGAAAGAATTTGCTGGTCTTCACCGTCCCCCTGCAGCCTATTTACAGGCACAAGGGGATTTGGGACCCAGGCATGCCCAGAGGAGGAACCTCTCATGGCTGTCATCCTCGGCAGAGCCTGTTTCCGAAAAGGCACACGTCCGGCTCCTTGTCCCACACGGAAGGTGGCAGCCCTGAATGCTGTTGCTGGTATTCACCGTCCCCCTGCAGCCTATTCACAGGCACAACACAATCTGGGACCCGGGCTTGCCCAGAGGAGGAACATCTCATGGCTCTCGTCCTCGGCAGGGCCTGTTTCCGAGAAGGCACACTACCGGCTCCTTGTCCCACACGGAAGGTGCGAGCCCGGAAAGCTGTTGATGGTCTTCACCGTCCACCTGCAGCCTATTCACAGGCACAACAGGATTCAGGACCCGGGCTTGCCCAGAGGAGGAACATCTCATGGCTCTCTTCCTCGGCATGGCCTGTTTTTGAAAACGCACACGTCAACCTCATTGTCCCACACGGAAGGTGGCAGCCCTGAAAGCTGTTGCTGGTCTTCACCGTCCCCCTGCAGCCTATTAACAGGTACAACAGGATCTGGGACCCGGGCTTGCCCAGAGGAGGAATATCTCATGTCTCTCGTCCTCGGCAGTGCCTGTTTCAGAAAAGGCACACGTCCGGCTCCTTGACCCACACAGAACGTGGCAGACCTGAAGGCTGTTGCTGGTCTTCACCGTCCCCCTGCAGCCTATTCACAGGCACAACAGGATTCAGGACACGGGCTTGCGTAGAGGAGGAACATCTCATGGCTCTCGTCCTCCGCAGGCCCTGTTTCCAGAAAGGCACACATCCGTCTCCTTGTCCCAAACGGAAGGTGGCAGCCCTGAAAGCTGTTGCTGGTCTTCACCATCCCCCTGCAGCCTATTCACAGGCACAACAGGATTCAGGACCCTGCTTGCCCAGAGGAGGAACATCTCATGGCTCTCGTCCTCGGCAGGGCCTGTTTCTTAAAAGGCACACGTCCGGCTCCTTGTCCCAAACGGAAGGTGGCAGACCTGAATGCTGTTGCTGGTCTTCACCGTCCCCCTGCAGCCTATTCACAGGCACAACAGGATTCAGGACCCGGGCTTGCCCAGAGGAGGAACATCTCATGGCTCTCTTCCTAGGCAGGGCCTGTTTCTTAAAAGGCACACGTCCGGCTCCTTGTCCACACGGAAGGTGGCAGCCCTGAAAGATGTTGCTGGTCTTCAGCGTCCCCCTGCAGCCTATTCAGAGACACAACAGCATTCAGGACCCGGGCTTGCCCAGAGGAGGAACATCTCATGGCTCTCGTCCTCGGCAGGGCCTGTTTCCGAGAAGGCACACGTCCGGCTCCTTGTCCCACACGGAAGGTGGCAGCCCTGAAAGATGTTGCTGGTCTTCACCGTCCCCCTGCAGCCTATTTACAGGCACAAGGGGATTTGGACCCAGGCATGCCCAGAGCAGGAACATCTCATGGCTCTTGTCCGCGGCAGAGCCCGTTTCCGAAAAGGCACACGTCCGGCTCCTTGTCCCACACGGAAGGTGGCAGCCCTGAATGCTGTTGCTGGTCTTCACCGTCCCCCTGCAGCCTATTCACAAACACAAGGGGATTCATGAGCCGGGCTTGCCCAGAGGAGGAACATCTCATGGCTCTCGTCCTCGGCAGAGCCTGATTCCGAAAAGACACACGTCCGGCTCCTCGTCCCACATGGAAGGTGGCAGCCCTGAATGCTGTTGCTGGTCTTCACCGTCCCCCTGCAGCCTATTCAGAGGCACAACAGGATTCAGGAGCCGGGCTTGCCCAGAGGAGGAACATCTCATGGCTCTCGTCCTCGGCAGAGCCTGATTCCGAAAAGGCACACGTCCGACTTCTTGTCCCACACGGAAGGTTGCAGCCCTGAATGCTGTTGCTGGTCTTCACCGTCCCCCTGCAGCGTATTCACAGGCACAACAGGATTCAGGACCCGGGCTTGCCCAGAGGAGGAACATCTCATGGCTCTCGTCCTCGGCAGGGCCTGTTTCGAGAAGGCACACGTCCGGCTCCTTGTCCCACACGGAAGGTGGCAGCCCTGAAAGCTGTTGCTGGTCTTCACCGTCCCCCTGCAGCCTATTTACAGGCACAAGGGGATTTAGGACCCAAGCATGCCCAGAGGAGGAACATCTCATGGCTCTCGTCCTCGGCAGAGCCTGTTTCCGAAAAGGCACACGTCAGGCTCCTTGTCCCAAACGGAAGGTGGCAGCCCTGAATGCTGTTGCTGGTCTTCACCGTTCCCCTGCAGCCTATTCACAGGCACAACACAATCTGGGACCCGGGCTTGTCCAGAGGAGGAACATCTCATGGCTCTCGTCCTCGGCAGAGCCTGTTTCCAGAAAGGCACACGTCAGGCTCCTTGTCCCACACGGAAGGTGGCAGCCCTGAAAGAATTTGCTGGTCTTCACCATCCCCCTGCAGCCTATTCACAGGCACAAGGGGATTTGGGACCCAGGCATGCCCAGAGGAGCAACCTCTCATGGCTGTCATCCTCGGCAGAGCCTGTTTCCGAAAAGGCACACGTCCGGCTCCTTGTCCCACACGGAAGGTGGCAGCCCTGAATGCTGTTGCTGGTATTCACCGTCCCCCTGCAGCCTATTCACAGGCACAACACAATCTGGGACCCGGGCTTGCCCAGAGGAGGAACATCTCATGGCTCTCGTCCTCGGCAGGGCCTGTTTCCGAGAAGGCACACTACCGGCTCCTTGTCCCACACGGAAGGTGCGAGCCCGGAAAGCTGTTGATGGTCTTCACCGTCCACCTGCAGCCTATTCACAGGCACAACAGGATTCAGGACCCGGGCTTGCCCAGAGGAGGAACATCTCATGGCTCTCTTCCTCGGCATGGCCTGTTTTTGAAAACGCACACATCAACCTCATTGTCCCAAACGGAAGGTGGCAGCCCTGAAAGCTGTTGCTGGTCTTCACCGTCCCCCTGCAGCCTATTCACAGGTACAACAGGATCTGGGACCCGGGCTTGCCCAGAGGAGGAACATCTCATGGCTCTCGTCATCGGCAGAGCCTGTTTCCGAAAAGGCACACGTCCGGCTCCTTGACCCACACGGAACGTGGCAGACCTGAAGGCTGTTGCTGGTCTTCACCGTCCCCCTGCAGCCTATTCACAGGCACAACAGGATTCAGGACACGGGCTTGCGTAGAGGAGGAACATCTCATGGCTCTCGTCCTCCGCAGGGCCTGTTTCCAGAAAGGCACACATCCGTCTCCTTGTCCCAAACGGAAGGTGGCAGCCCTGAAAGCTGTTGCTGGTCTTCACCATCCCCCTGCAGCCTATTCACAGGCACAACAGGATTCAGGACCCTGCTTGCCCAGAGGAGGAACATCTCATGGCTCTCGTCCTCGGCAGGGCCTGTTTCTTAAAAGGCACACGTCCGGCTCCTTGTCCCAAACGGAAGGTGGCAGACCTGAATGCTGTTGCTGGTCTTCACCGTCCCCCTGCAGCCTATTCACAGGCACAACAGGATTCAGGACCCGGGCTTGCCCAGAGGAGGAACATCTCATGGCTCTCTTCCTAGGCAGGGCCTGTTTCTTAAAAGGCACACGTCCGGCTCCTTGTCCACACGGAAGGTGGCAGCCCTGAAAGATGTTGCTGGTCTTCAGCGTCCCCCTGCAGCCTATTCAGAGACACAACAGCATTCAGGACCCGGGCTTGCCCAGAGGAGGAACATCTCATGGCTCTCGTCCTCGGCAGGGCCTGTTTCCAGAAAGGCACACGTCCGGCTCCTTGTCCCACACGGAAGGTGGCAGCCCTAAAATCTGTTGCTGGTCTTCACAATCCCCCTGCAGCCTATGCACAGGCACAACAGGATTCAGGACCCTGGCTTGCCCAGTAGAGGAACATATCATGGCTCACGTCCCCGGCAGAGCCTGTTTCCGAGATGGCACACGTCCGGCTCATTGTCCCACAGGGAAGGTCGCACCTGTGAAAGCTGTTGCTGGTCTTCACCATCCCCCTGCAGCCTATTCACAGGCACAACACAATCTGGGACCCCGGCTTGTCCAGAGGAGGAACATCTCATGGCTCTCGTCCTCGGCAGGGCCTGTTTCCGAGAAGGCACACGTCCGGCTCCTTGTCCCACACGGAAGGTGGCAGCCCTGAAAGATGTTGCTGGTCTTCACCGTCCCCCTGCAGCCTATTTACAGGCACAACACAATCTGGGACCCGGGCTTGCCCAGAGGAGGAACATCTCATGGCTCTCGTCCTCGGCAGGGCCTGTTTCCGAGAAGGCACACGTCCGGCTCCTTGTCCCACACGGAAGGTGGCAGCCCTGAAAGATGTTGCTGGTCTTCACCGTCCCCCTGCAGCCTATTTACAGGCACAAGGGGATTTGGACCCAGGCATGCCCAGAGCAGGAACATCTCATGGCTCTTGTCCGCGGCAGAGCCCGTTTCCGAAAAGACACACGTCCGGCTCCTTGTCCCACACGGAAGGTGGCAGCCCTGAATGCTGTTGCTGGTCTTCACAGTCCCCCTGCAGCCTATTCACAAGCACAAGGGGATTCAGGAGCCGGGCTTGCCCAGAGGAGGAACATCTCATGGCTCTCGTCATCGGCAGAGCCTGATTCCGAAAAGACACACGTCCGGCTCCTTGTCCCACATGGAAGGTGGCAGCCCTGAATGCTGTTGCTGGTCTTCACCGTCCCCCTGCAGCCTATTCACAGGCACAACAGGATTCAGGAGCCGGGCTTGCCCAGAGGAGGAACATCTCATGGCTCTCGTCCTCGGCAGAGCCTGATTCCGAAAAGGCACACGTCCGACTTCTTGTCCCACACGGAAGGTTGCAGCCCTGAATGCTGTTGCTGGTCTTCACCGTCCCCCTGCAGCCTATTCACAGGCACAACAGGATTCAGGACCCGGGCTTGCCCAGAGGATGAACATCTCATGGCTCTCGTCCTCGGCAGGGCCTGTTTCGAGAAGGCACACGTCCGGCTCCTTGTCCCACACGGAAGGTGGCAGCCCTGAAAGCTGTTGCTGGTCTTCACCGTCCCCCTGCAGCCTATTTACAGGCACAAGGGGATTTAGGACCCAAGCATGCCCAGAGGAGGAACATCTCATGGCTCTCGTCCTCGGCAGAGCCTGTTTCCGAAAAGGCACACGTCAGGCTCCTTGTCCCAAACGGAAGGTGGCAGCCCTGAATGCTGTTGCTGGTCTTCACCGTCCCCCTGCAGCCTATTCACAGGCACAACAGGATTCAGGACCCGGGCTTGTCCAGAGGAGGAACATCTCATGGCTCTCGTCCTCGGCAGAGCCTGTTTCCAGAAAGGCACACGTCAGGCTCCTTGTCCCACACGGAAGGTGGCAGCCCTGAAAGAATTTGCTGGTCTTCACCGTCCCCCTGCAGCCTATTCACAGGCACAAGGGGATTTGGGACCCAGGCATGCCCAGAGGAGGAACCTCTCATGGCTCTCATCCTCGGCAGAGCCTGTTTCCGAAAAGGCACACGTCCGGCTCCTTGTCCCACACGGAAGGTGGCAGCCCTGAATGCTGTTGCTGGTATTCACCGTCCCCCTGCAGCCTATTCACAGGCACAACACAATCTGGGACCCGGGCTTGCCCAGAGGAGGAACATCTCATGGCTCTCGTCCTCGGCAGGGCCTGTTTCCGAGAAGGCACACTACCGGCTCCTTGTCCCACACGGAAGGTGCGAGCCCGGAAAGCTGTTGATGGTCTTCACCGTCCACCTGCAGCCTATTCACAGGCACAACAGGATTCAGGACCCGGGCTTGCCCAGAGGAGGAACATCTCATGGCTCTCTTCCTCGGCATGGCCTGTTTTTGAAAACGCACACATCAACCTCATTGTCCCACACGGAAGGTGGCAGCCCTGAAAGCTGTTGCTGGTCTTCACCGTCCCCCTGCAGCCTATTTACAGGTACAACAGGATCTGGGACCCGGGCTTGCCCAGAGGAGGAACATCTCATGGCTCTCGTCATCGGCAGAGCCTGTTTCCGATAAGACAAACGTCCGGCACCTTGTCCCACACGGAAGGTGGCAGCCCTGAAAGCTGTTGCTGTTCTTCACCGTCCCCCTGCAGCCCATTCACAGGTACAACAGGATCTGGGACCCGGGCTTGCCCAGAGGAGGAATATCTCATGGCTCTCGTCCTCGGCAGAGCCTCATTCCGAAAAGGCGAACGTCCGGCTCCTTGTCCCACACGTAATGTGGCAGCCCGGAAAGCTTTTGCTGGTATTCACCATCCCCCTGCAGCCTCATCTCAGGCGTAAGAGGATTTGGGACCCAGGCTTGCCCAGAGGAGGAACATCTCATGGCTCTCGTCCTCGGCAGAGCCTGATTCCGAAAAGGCACACGTCCGACTTCTTGTCCCACACGGAAGGTTGCAGCCCTGAATGCTGTTGCTGGTCTTCACCGTCCCCCTGCAGCCTATTTACAGGCACAAGGGGATTTAGGACCCAAGCATGCCCAGAGGAGGAACATCTCATGGCTCTCGTCCTCGGCAGAGCCTGTTTCCGAAAAGGCACACGTCAGGCTCCTTGTCCCAAACGGAAGGTGGCAGCCCTGAATGCTGTTGCTGGTCTTCACCGTCCCCCTGCAGCCTATTCACAGGCACAACACAATCTGGGACCCGGGCTTGTCCAGAGGAGGAACATCTCATGGCTCTCGTCCTCGGCAGAGCCTGTTTCCAGAAAGGCACACGTCAGGCTCCTTGTCCCACACGGAAGGTGGCAGCCCTGAAAGAATTTGCTGGTCTTCACCGTCCCCCTGCAGCCTATTTACAGGCACAAGGGGATTTGGGACCCAGGCATGCCCAGAGGAGGAACCTCTCATGGCTGTCATCCTCGGCAGAGCCTGTTTCCGAAAAGGCACACGTCCGGCTCCTTGTCCCACACGGAAGGTGGCAGCCCTGAATGCTGTTGCTGGTATTCACCGTCCCCCTGCAGCCTATTCACAGGCACAACACAATCTGGGACCCGGGCTTGCCCAGAGGAGGAACATCTCATGGCTCTCGTCCTCGGCAGGGCCTGTTTCCGAGAAGGCACACTACCGGCTCCTTGTCCCACACGGAAGGTGCGAGCCCGGAAAGCTGTTGATGGTCTTCACCGTCCACCTGCAGCCTATTCACAGGCACAACAGGATTCAGGACCCGGGCTTGCCCAGAGGAGGAACATCTCATGGCTCTCTTCCTCGGCATGGCCTGTTTTTGAAAACGCACACGTCAACCTCATTGTCCCACACGGAAGGTGGCAGCCCTGAAAGCTGTTGCTGGTCTTCACCGTCCCCCTGCAGCCTATTCACAGGTACAACAGGATCTGGGACCCGGGCTTGCCCAGAGGAGGAATATCTCATGTCTCTCGTCCTCGGCAGTGCCTGATTCCGAAAAGGCACACGTCCGGCTCCTTGACCCACACGGAACGTGGCAGACCTGAAGGCTGTTGCTGGTCTTCACCGTCCCCCTGCAGCCTATTCACAGGCACAACAGGATTCAGGACACGGGCTTGCGTAGAGGAGGAACATCTCATGGCTCTCGTCCTCCGCAGGCCCTGTTTCCAGAAAGGCACACATCCGTCTCCTTGTCCCAAACGGAAGGTGGCAGCCCTGAAAGCTGTTGCTGGTCTTCACCATCCCCCTGCAGCCTATTCACAGGCACAACAGGATTCAGGACCCTGCTTGCCCAGAGGAGGAACATCTCATGGCTCTCGTCCTCGGCAGGGCCTGTTTCTTAAAAGGCACACGTCCGGCTCCTTGTCCCAAACGGAAGGTGGCAGACCTGAATGCTGTTGCTGGTCTTCACCGTCCCCCTGCAGCCTATTCACAGGCACAACAGGATTCAGGACCCGGGCTTGCCCAGAGGAGGAACATCTCATGGCTCTCTTCCTAGGCAGGGCCTGTTTCTTAAAAGGCACACGTCCGGCTCCTTGTCCACACGGAAGGTGGCAGCCCTGAAAGATGTTGCTGGTCTTCAGCGTCCCCCTGCAGCCTATTCAGAGACACAACAGCATTCAGGACCCGGGCTTGCCCAGAGGAGGAACATCTCATGGCTCTCGTCCTCGGCAGGGCCTGTTTCCGAGAAGGCACACGTCCGGCTCCTTGTCCCACACGGAAGGTGGCAGCCCTGAAAGATGTTGCTGGTCTTCACCGTCCCCCTGCAGCCTATTTACAGGCACAAGGGGATTTGGACCCAGGCATGCCCAGAGCAGGAACATCTCATGGCTCTTGTCTGCGGCAGAGCCCGTTTCCGAAAAGGCACACGTCCGGCTCCTTGTCCCACACGGAAGGTGGCAGCCCTGAATGCTGTTGCTGGTCTTCACCGTCCCCCTGCAGCCTATTCACAAACACAAGGGGATTCATGAGCCGGGCTTGCCCAGAGGAGGAACATCTCATGGCTCTCGTCCTCGGCAGAGCCTGATTCCGAAAAGACACACGTCCGGCTCCTCGTCCCACATGGAAGGTGGCAGCCCTGAATGCTGTTGCTGGTCTTCACCGTCCCCCTGCAGCCTATTCAGAGGCACAACAGGATTCAGGAGCCGGGCTTGCCCAGAGGAGGAACATCTCATGGCTCTCGTCCTCGGCAGAGCCTGATTCCGAAAAGGCACACGTCCGACTTCTTGTCCCACACGGAAGGTTGCAGCCCTGAATGCTGTTGCTGGTCTTCACCGTCCCCCTGCAGCCTATTCACAGGCACAACAGGATTCAGGACCCGGGCTTGCCCAGAGGAGGAACATCTCATGGCTCTCGTCCTCGGCAGGGCCTGTTTCGAGAAGGCACACGTCCGGCTCCTTGTCCCACACGGAAGGTGGCAGCCCTGAAAGCTGTTGCTGGTCTTCACCGTCCCCCTGCAGCCTATTAACAGGCACAAGGGGATTTAGGACCCAAGCATGCCCAGAGGAGGAACATCTCATGGCTCTCGTCCTCGGCAGAGCCTGTTTCCGAAAAGGCACACGTCAGGCTCCTTGTCCCAAACGGAAGGTGGCAGCCCTGAATGCTGTTGCTGGTCTTCACCGTCCCCCTGCAGCCTATTCACAGGCACAACACAATCTGGGACCCGGGCTTGTCCAGAGGAGGAACATCTCATGGCTCTCGTCCTCGGCAGAGCCTGTTTCCAGAAAGGCACACTCAGGCTCCTTGTCCCACACGGAAGGTGGCAGCCCTGAAAGAATTTGCTGGTCTTCACCGTCCCCCTGCAGCCTATTCACAGGCACAACAGGATTCAGGACCCAGGCATGCCCAGAGGAGGAACCTCTCATGGCTGTCATCCTCGGCAGAGCCTGTTTCCGAAAAGGCACACGTCCGGCTCCTTGTCCCACACGGAAGGTGGCAGCCCTGAATGCTGTTGCTGGTATTCACCGTCCCCCTGCAGCCTATTCACAGGCACAACACAATCTGGGACCCGGGCTTGCCCAGAGGAGGAACATCTCATGGCTCTCGTCCTCGGCAGGGCCTGTTTCCGAGAAGGCACACTACCGGCTCCTTGTCCCACACGGAAGGTGCGAGCCCGGAAAGCTGTTGATGGTCTTCACCGTCCACCTGCAGCCTATTCACAGGCACAACAGGATTCAGGACCCGGGCTTGCCCAGAGGAGGAACATCTCATGGCTCTCTTCCTCGGCATGGCCTGTTTTTGAAAACGCACACGTCAACCTCATTGTCCCACACGGAAGGTGGCAGCCCTGAAAGCTGTTGCTGGTCTTCACCGTCCCCCTGCAGCCTATTCACAGGTACAACAGGATCTGGGACCCGGGCTTGCCCAGAGGAGGAATATCTCATGTCTCTCGTCCTCGGCAGAGCCTGTTTCCGAAAAGGCACACGTCCGGCTCCTTGACCCACACGGAACGTGGCAGACCTGAAGGCTGTTGCTGGTCTTCACCGTCCCCCTGCAGCCTATTCACAGGCACAACAGGATTCAGGACACGGGCTTGCGTAGAGGAGGAACATCTCATGGCTCTCGTCCTCCGCAGGGCCTGTTTCCAGAAAGGCACACATCCGTCTCCTTGTCCCAAACGGAAGGTGGCAGCCCTGAAAGCTGTTGCTGGTCTTCACCATCCCCCTGCAGCCTATTCACAGGCACAACAGGATTCAGGACCCTGCTTGCCCAGAGGAGGAACATCTCATGGCTCTCGTCCTCGGCAGGGCCTGTTTCTTAAAAGGCACACGTCCGGCTCCTTGTCCCAAACGGAAGGTGGCAGACCTGAATGCTGTTGCTGGTCTTCACCGTCCCCCTGCAGCCTATTCACAGGCACAACAGGATTCAGGACCCGGGCTTGCCCAGAGGAGGAACATCTCATGGCTCTCTTCCTAGGCAGGGCCTGTTTCTTAAAAGGCACACGTCCGGCTCCTTGTCCACACGGAAGGTGGCAGCCCTGAAAGATGTTGCTGGTCTTCAGCGTCCCCCTGCAGCCTATTCAGAGACACAACAGCATTCAGGACCCGGGCTTGCCCAGAGGAGGAACATCTCATGGCTCTCGTCCTCGGCAGGGCCTGTTTCCAGAAAGGCACACGTCCGGCTCCTTGTCCCACACGGAAGGTGGCAGCCCTAAAATCTGTTGCTGGTCTTCACAATCCCCCTGCAGCCTATGCACAGGCACAACAGGATTCAGGACCCTGGCTTGCCCAGTAGAGGAACATATCATGGCTCACGTCCCCGGCAGAGCCTGTTTCCGAGATGGCACACGTCCGGCTCATTGTCCCACAGGGAAGGTCGCACCTGTGAAAGCTGTTGCTGGTCTTCACCATCCCCCTGCAGCCTATTCACAGGCACAACACAATCTGGGACCCCGGCTTGTCCAGAGGAGGAACATCTCATGGCTCTCGTCCTCGGCAGGGCCTGTTTCCGAGAAGGCACACGTCCGGCTCCTTGTCCCACACGGAAGGTGGCAGCCCTGAAAGATGTTGCTGGTCTTCACCGTCCCCCTGCAGCCTATTTACAGGCACAAGGGGATTTGGACCCAGGCATGCCCAGAGCAGGAACATCTCATGGCTCTTGTCCGCGGCAGAGCCCGTTTCCGAAAAGGCACACGTCCGGCTCCTTGTCCCACACGGAAGTTGGCAGCCCTGAATGCTGTTGCTGGTCTTCACCGTCCCCCTGCAGCCTATTCACAGGCACAACAGGATTCAGGACCCTGCTTGCCCAGAGGAGGAACATCTCATGGCTCTCGTCCTCGGCAGGGCCTGTTTCTTAAAAGGCACACGTCCGGCTCCTTGTCCCAAACGGAAGGTGGCAGACCTGAATGCTGTTGCTGGTCTTCACCGTCCCCCTGCAGCCTATTCACAGGCACAACAGGATTCAGGACCCGGGCTTGCCCAGAGGAGGAACATCTCATGGCTCTCTTCCTAGGCAGGGCCTGTTTCTTAAAAGGCACACGTCCGGCTCCTTGTCCACACGGAAGGTGGCAGCCCTGAAAGATGTTGCTGGTCTTCAGCGTCCCCCTGCAGCCTATTCAGAGACACAACAGCATTCAGGACCCGGGCTTGCCCAGAGGAGGAACATCTCATGGCTCTCGTCCTCGGCAGGGCCTGTTTCCAGAAAGGCACACGTCCGGCTCCTTGTCCCACACGGAAGGTGGCAGCCCTGAAATCTGTTGCTGGTCTTCACACTCCCCCTGCAGCCTATTCACAGGCACAACAGGATTCAGGACCCTGGCTTGCCCAGTAGAGGAACATATCATGGCTCACGTCCCCGGCAGAGCCTGTTTCCGAGATGGCACACGTCCGGCTCATTGTCCCACAGGGAAGGTCGCACCTGTGAAAGCTGTTGCTGGTCTTCACCATCCCCCTGCAGCCTATTTACAGGCACAAGGGGATTTAGGACCCAAGCATGCCCAGAGGAGGAACATCTCATGGCTCTCGTCCTCGGCAGAGCCTGTTTCCGAAAAGGCACACGTCAGGCTCCTTGTCCCAAACGGAAGGTGGCAGCCCTGAATGCTGTTGCTGGTCTTCACCGTCCCCCTGCAGCCTATTCACAGGCACAACACAATCTGGGACCCGGGCTTGTCCAGAGGAGGAACATCTCATGGCTCTCGTCCTCGGCAGAGCCTGTTTCCAGAAAGGCACACGTCAGGCTCCTTGTCCCACACGGAAGGTGGCAGCCCTGAAAGAATTTGCTGGTCTTCACCGTCCCCCTGCAGCCTATTCACAGGCACAAGGGGATTTGGGACCCAGGCATGCCCAGAGGAGGAACCTCTCATGGCTGTCATCCTCGGCAGAGCCTGTTTCCGAAAAGGCACACGTCCGGCTCATTGTCCCACACGGAAGGTGGCAGCCCTGAATGCTGTTGCTGGTATTCACCGTCCCCCTGCAGCCTATTCACAGGCACAACACAATCTGGGACCCGGGCTTGCCCAGAGGAGGAACATCTCATGGCTCTCGTCCTCGGCAGGGCCTGTTTCCGAGAAGGCACACTACCGGCTCCTTGTCCCACACGGAAGGTGCGAGCCCGGAAAGCTGTTGATGGTCTTCACCGTCCACCTGCAGCCTATTCACAGGCACAACAGGATTCAGGACCCGGGCTTGCCCAGAGGAGGAACATCTCATGGCTCTCTTCCTCGGCATGGCCTGTTTTTGAAAACGCACACGTCAACCTCATTGTCCCACACGGAAGGTGGCAGCCCTGAAAGCTGTTGCTGGTCTTCACCGTCCCCCTGCAGCCTATTCACAGGTACAACAGGATCTGGGACCCGGGCTTGCCCAGAGGAGGAATATCTCATGTCTCTCGTCCTCGGCAGAGCCTGTTTCCGAAAAGGCACACGTCCGGCTCCTTGACCCACACGGAACGTGGCAGACCTGAAGGCTGTTGCTGGTCTTCACCGTCCCCCTGCAGCCTATTCACAGGCACAACAGGATTCAGGACACGGGCTTGCGTAGAGGAGGAACATCTCATGGCTCTCGTCCTCCGCAGGGCCTGTTTCCAGAAAGGCACACATCCGTCTCCTTGTCCCAAACGGAAGGTGGCAGCCCTGAAAGCTGTTGCTGGTCTTCACCATCCCCCTGCAGCCTATTCACAGGCACAACAGGATTCAGGACCCTGCTTGCCCAGAGGAGGAACATCTCATGGCTCTCGTCCTCGGCAGGGCCTGTTTCTTAAAAGGCACACGTCCGGCTCCTTGTCCCAAACGGAAGGTGGCAGACCTGAATGCTGTTGCTGGTCTTCACCGTCCCCCTGCAGCCTATTCACAGGCACAACAGGATTCAGGACCCGGGCTTGCCCAGAGGAGGAACATCTCATGGCTCTCTTCCTAGGCAGGGCCTGTTTCTTAAAAGGCACACGTCCGGCTCCTTGTCCACACGGAAGGTGGCAGCCCTGAAAGATGTTGCTGGTCTTCAGCGTCCCCCTGCAGCCTATTCAGAGACACAACAGCATTCAGGACCCGGGCTTGCCCAGAGGAGGAACATCTCATGGCTCTCGTCCTCGGCAGGGCCTGTTTCCAGAAAGGCACACGTCCGGCTCCTTGTCCCACACGGAAGGTGGCAGCCCTAAAATCTGTTGCTGGTCTTCACAATCCCCCTGCAGCCTATGCACAGGCACAACAGGATTCAGGACCCTGGCTTGCCCAGTAGAGGAACATATCATGGCTCACGTCCCCGGCAGAGCCTGTTTCCGAGATGGCACACGTCCGGCTCATTGTCCCACAGGGAAGGTCGCAGCTGTGAAAGCTGTTGCTGGTCTTCACCATCCCCCTGCAGCCTATTCACAGGCACAACACAATCTGGGACCCCGGCTTGTCCAGAGGAGGAACATCTCATGGCTCTCGTCCTCGGCAGGGCCTGTTTCCGAGAAGGCACACGTCCGGCTCCTTGTCCCACACGGAAGGTGGCAGCCCTGAAAGATGTTGCTGGTCTTCACCGTCCCCCTGCAGCCTATTTACAGGCACAAGGGGATTTGGACCCAGGCATGCCCAGAGCAGGAACATCTCATGGCTCTTGTCCGCGGCAGAGCCCGTTTCCGAAAAGGCACACGTCCGGCTCCTTGTCCCACACGGAAGTTGGCAGCCCTGAATGCTGTTGCTGGTCTTCACCGTCCCCCTGCAGCCTATTCACAGGCACAACAGGATTCAGGACCCTGCTTGCCCAGAGGAGGAACATCTCATGGCTCTCGTCCTCGGCAGGGCCTGTTTCTTAAAAGGCACACGTCCGGCTCCTTGTCCCAAACGGAAGGTGGCAGACCTGAATGCTGTTGCTGGTCTTCACCGTCCCCCTGCAGCCTATTCACAGGCACAACAGGATTCAGGACCCGGGCTTGCCCAGAGGAGGAACATCTCATGGCTCTCTTCCTAGGCAGGGCCTGTTTCTTAAAAGGCACACGTCCGGCTCCTTGTCCACACGGAAGGTGGCAGCCCTGAAAGATGTTGCTGGTCTTCAGCGTCCCCCTGCAGCCTATTCAGAGACACAACAGCATTCAGGACCCGGGCTTGCCCAGAGGAGGAACATCTCATGGCTCTCGTCCTCGGCAGGGCCTGTTTCCAGAAAGGCACACGTCCGGCTCCTTGTCCCACACGGAAGGTGGCAGCCCTGAAATCTGTTGCTGGTCTTCACACTCCCCCTGCAGCCTATTCACAGGCACAACAGGATTCAGGACCCTGGCTTGCCCAGTAGAGGAACATATCATGGCTCACGTCCCCGGCAGAGCCTGTTTCCGAGATGGCACACGTCCGGCTCATTGTCCCACAGGGAAGGTCGCACCTGTGAAAGCTGTTGCTGGTCTTCACCATCCCCCTGCAGCCTATTCACAGGCACAACACAATCTGGGACCCCGGCTTGTCCAGAGGAGGAACATCTCATGGCTCTCGTCCTCGGCAGGGCCTGTTTCCGAGAAGGCACACGTCCGGCTCCTTGTCCCACACGGAAGGTGGCAGCCCTGAAAGATGTTGCTGGTCTTCACCGTCCCCCTGCAGCCTATTTACAGGCACAAGGGGATTTGGACCCAGGCATGCCCAGAGCAGGAACATCTCATGGCTCTTGTCCGCGGCAGAGCCCGTTTCCGAAAAGGCACACGTCCGGCTCCTTGTCCCACACGGAAGTTGGCAGCCCTGAATGCTGTTGCTGGTCTTCACCGTCCCCCTGCAGCCTATTCACAAGCACAAGGGGATTCAGGAGCCGGGCTTGCCCAGAGGAGGAACATCTCATGGCTCTCGTCATCGGCAGAGCCTGATTCCGAAAAGACACACGTCCGGCTCCTTGTCCTACATGGAAGGTGGCAGCCCTGAATGCTGTTGCTGGTCTTCACCGTCCCCCTGCAGCCTATTCAGAGGCACAACAGGATTCAGGAGCCGGGCTTGCCCAGAGGAGGAACATCTCATGGCTCTCGTCCTCGGCAGAGCCTCATTCCGAAACGGCACACTTCCGGCTCCTTGTCCCAAACGGAAGGTGGCAGCCCTGAAAGCTGTTGCTGGTCTTCACCGTCCCCCTGCAGCCTATTCACAGGCACAACAGGATTCAGGAGCCGGGCTTGCCTAGAGGAGGAACATCTCATGGCTCTCGTCCTTGGCAGGGCCTGTTTCCAGAAAGGCACACGTCCGGCTCCTTCTCCCAAACGGAAGGTGGCAGCCCTGAAAGATCTTGCTGGTCTTCACCGTCCCCCTGCAGCCTATTCACAGGCACAACAGGATTCAGGACCCGGGCTTGCCCAGAGGAGGAACATCTCATGGCTCTCGTCCTCGGCAGGGCCTGTTTCGAGAAGGCACACGTCTGGCTCCTTGTCCCACACGTAAGGTGGCAGCCCTGAAAGCTGTTGCTGGTCTTCACCGTCCCCCTGCAGCCTATTTACAGGCACAAGGGGATTTGGGACCCAGGCATGCCGAGAGGAGGAACATCTCATGGCTCTCGTCCTCGGCAGAGCCTGTTTCCGAAAAGGCACAAGTCAGGCTCCTTGTCCCAAACGGAAGGTGGCAGCCCTGAATGCTGTTGCTGGTCTTCACCGTCCCCCTGCAGCCTATTCACAGGCACAACAGGATTCAGGACACGGGCTTGCGTAGAGGAGGAACATCTCATGGCTCTCGTCCTCCGCAGGGCCTGTTTCCAGAAAGGCACACATCCATCTCCTTGTCCCAAACGGAAGGTGGCAGCCCTGAAAGATGTTGCTGGTCTTGACCGTCCCCCTGCAGCCTATTAAGAGGCACAACAGCATTCAGGACCCGGGCTTGTGTAGAGGAGGAACATCTCATGGCTCTCGTCCTCGGCAGGGCCTGTTTCCAGAAAGGCACACGTCCGGCTCCTTTTCCCAAACGGAAGGTGGCAGCCCTGAAAGATGTTGCTGGTCTTCACCGTCCCCCTGCAGCCTATTCAGAGGCACAACAGGATTCAGGAGCCGGGCTTGCCTAGAGGAGGAACATCTCATGGCTCTCGTCCTCCGCAGGGCCTGTTTCCAGAAAGGCACTCGTCCGGCTCCTTGTCCCACACGGAAGCTGGCAGCCCTGAAAGATGTTGCTGGTCTTCACCATCCCCCTGCAGCCTATTCACAGGCACAACAGGATTCAGGACCCCTGTAGGGTTTACTGATTAATCCGTGCGGGGTCCGGACGACGAAACACCAATGTGATGATTAAAGTCGCCAGTTTATTGACCTTAGCTAATCATTTTTATACAATTCTCTAAGTTGTTGAGAGACTTTGATTGGCTACTACATGCAAGCACTTGGTGTCCACACGCACAAGCATAAGCGGTGATTGGTTACATCGTACTGTCCACGCGCACAAGCATAAGCGGTGATTGGTTACATCGGTACTGTCCACGCGCATAAGCATAAGCGGTGATTGGTTACATCGGTACTGTCCACGCGCACAAACATAAGACATAATTGGTTGTGTTAATTAGATCATACAAGACTTGTCTTAGTCCAATTGGTCAAGATAAGCCCCTGAATTGAGGTTGTTCGTGCCAAGTTCCCTTTATCGTGGAATGTGCACCTGTGTTTTCCTAATTGGGATCTTTCATCTTTTATCTTTTTGTTTATTCTGTTCAAGGCCTTCTAAAGGCGCCTGGAACAATCTTGTGACCATGAGCTATTTTCAGGTCCAATAACTAACTTCCATATAACTGAACCCTACAGACCCGGGCTTGCCCAGAGGAGGAACATCTCATGGCTCTCGTCCTCGGCAGAGCCTCATTCCGAAACGGCACACGTCCGGCTCCTTGTCCCACACGGAAGGTGGCAGCCCTGAATGCTGTTGCTGGTCTTCACCGTCCCCCTGCAGCCTATTCAGAGGCACAACAGGATTCAGGAGCCGGGCTTGCCCAGAGGAGGAACATCTCATGGCTCTCGTCCTCGGCAGGGCCTGTTTCTTAAAAGGCACACGTCCGGCTCCTTGTCCCACACGGAAGGTGGCAGCCCTGAAAGCTGTTGGTGGTCTTCACCATCCCCCTGCAGCCTATTCACAGGCACAACAGGATTCAGGAGCCGGGCTTGCCTAGAGGAGGAACATCTCATGGCTCTCGTCCTCGGCAGGGCCTATTTCCAGAAAGGCACACGTCCGGCTCCTTGTCCCACACGGAAGGTGGCAGCCCTGAAAGCTGTTGCTGGTCTTCAACGTCCCCCTGCAGCCTATTCACAGGCACAAGGGGATTTAAAACCCGGGCTTGCCCAGAGGAGGAACATCTCATGGCTCTCGTCCTCCGCAGGGCCTTTTTCCAGAAAGGCATACGTCCGGCTCCTTTTCCCAAACAGAATGTGGCAGCCCTGAATGCTGTTGCTGGTCTTCACCGTCCCCCTGCAGCCTATTCACAGGCACAAGGGGATTTAAAACCCGGGCTTGCCCAGAGGAGGAACATCTCATGGCTCTCGTCCTCGGCAGAGCCTGATTCCGAAAAGGCACACGTCCGGCTCCTTGTCCCAAAAGGAAGGTGGCAGCCCTGAAAGCTGTTGCTGGTCTTCACCGTCCCCCTGCAGCCTATTCAGAGGCACAACAGGATTCAGGAGCCGGGCTTGCCCAGAGGAGGAACATCTCATGGCTCTCGTCATCGGCAGAGCCTGATTCCGAAAAGACACACGTCCGGCTCCTTGTCCTACATGGAAGGTGGCAGCCCTGAATGCTGTTGCTGGTCTTCACCGTCCCCCTGCAGCCTATTCAGAGGCACAACAGGATTCAGGAGCCGGGCTTGCCCAGAGGAGGAACATCTCATGGCTCTCGTCCTCGGCAGAGCCTCATTCCGAAACGGCACACTTCCGGCTCCTTGTCCCAAACGGAAGGTGGCAGCCCTGAAAGCTGTTGCTGGTCTTCACCGTCCCCCTGCAGCCTATTCACAGGCACAACAGGATTCAGGAGCCGGGCTTGCCTAGAGGAGGAACATCTCATGGCTCTCGTCCTCGGCAGGGCCTGTTTCCAGAAAGGCACACGTCTGGATCCTTGTCCCACACGTAAGGTGGCAGCCCTGAAAGCTGTTGCTGGTCTTCACCGTCCCCCTGCAGCCTATTTACAGGCACAAGGGGATTTGGGACCCAGGCATGCCCAGAGGAGGAACATCTCATGGCTCTCGTGCTCGGCAGAGCCTGTTTCCGAAAAGGCACAAGTCAGGCTCCTTGTCCCAAACGGAAGGTGGCAGCCCTGAATGCTGTTGCTGGTCTTCACCATCCCCCTGCAGCCTATTCACAGGGACAACAGGATTCAGGACCCGGGCTTGCCCAGAGGAGGAACATCTCATGGCTCTCGTCCTC